>NW_026136708.1:21045194-21645194 GCF_905237075.1 Dicentrarchus labrax
ACGAGCTGCTGCGAGGGGACGTCTGCGAGTTCACAGCCACGCCGGCTCAAACTCTCCTTTAATAATCGCTCTTTTCCACATTTATTATGAACACAATGCTGCTGGTCCTCAGTGAGATGAGCTGTAACAATCTGCTTTCTGTTCCACACAAGTGCAGAAACAACTGCAGTAAAGTAGTAAAACATTGTTAAATATAATCAGATTTTCTTGTATTAAGCATAAAATTCTACCAACTGAAAGACTGTAATGATAAAATGAAGTTATTACAAGCAAAGAAAACAGACTTTATTAAAATACATATTTTGGTCACTTTATTGAGCTGAATTTAAGAATTTGTACCGTAATCATAAAAAGATTAATAATTAGAACAATCTTTTCTTCTTTTCTTATAATTTCTTCTAACGACATGATATAAATAAATGACTTTGTGTTAAATGAAGGCTGCTGAAACTAAATTTAATTTAAATTAAAACAATGTAAAACTAAAAACTAAACAGCTGCTTCATTTCCAACACTGGGACCAGACGACTTTCTCTTAAACTGAGAAGTTGTGCGAGTGCTCTTATTCTGAAAATAAGGACAATAATCTGGTTCCTCTGCTGGGATATTATACAACCGTTGTTGTTACTGGTTCAGTCGAACTCAATATTAGCTGGAATATCTTATTAAGTTAGATATATTTTCTTAAAACCAGATTCTAAAACATGCTCGAGATGACTGTAAGACTCATTTCCCAGAAACAATCCTTTAAACCATCATGGTGATATTTCAATCATTACTATTAAACATCAGAAGGATGATTGGTGATTAATCTACATACTGAAACAGACTTCAGTGCTTCACGTTTTCAGACCTTCGGCGTCGACTTGGTACCGAAGTATCGGCTCTCGTGACGTCCCTGTCATTTGTGAACTGGTTCTGCTTTTACCTCCTCAGGGTGTCGCTGATGTGGCTGCAGCGCGATGAGCCTGTCAAAGCGAGTGTCCTTCTGGTCGGTGGAAGAGGTGTTGGAGTGGGTGCAGGATCAGTACCCGACCCACATGAGCACGCTCCAGAAAGCCATCATTAAACACGCTATATCAGGTACAGCTGATGAGTTAAAGTAGGATCCACAAAGAGGTCTCGCTCCAGTACTCGTCTTAAATCTGGGACTGAATCTCTCTTTCAGGCCGTGCGTTGCTGAGACTAAAGGATCATCACCTGGAGCTCCTCGGGGTGGAGGATGAGGAGCAGCAGCAGGAGATCTTGCAGGACATCCTCCTCCTCCGAGTTCAGGAGGAAATCAATGAACTCAATGACCTCTGCTCTGGTGAGAAAGTCAGAGTAGTGGAGAGATAGTGGACCAATAAATCCACAGGAAATCCTGCTGATAGACAGGATATTAATGATTCACTGGCTAGTCTCTTCCAAACTCATTTTATTTTCAACCAGAAACACATTAAATACACAAAATCAGCAACAAACAGGATTCATATTTTAATTCATAAGTAGCGTTTGAACAAAAACCAGCTGTTAACTGACTCTAATATGTTATTCGTTCTCTGTTCGGCTCTCCAGAGTGTTTTTCTTCATAACGGGAGATAAATATCTTCAGAAGACATGCGGCTCACTTTTTTATTTTCCATCCATCCATCCATCCATCCATCCATGTTAAGGAGGGAGGGAAGTGGGAGTGATGGAAATAACAAGAGAAGGTGAAAAGAAAAGAATCAATGAAGAATGAAGAGAGAAAGAAACCCATTTCCTGCGTGAAACCTGACCTGGGCAGATGGATGAGATTAGTTCTTGTCTGAGTGTCTTTTTCTGATACCTTCTGTCCATTAGTCTCTGTCTTTCCTTCTTCCTCTATAGTGGCTTTGCATCCCATCAGTGTATTAGGACGTATTTTTAGCCGCGCTGGCTGAGTGGCGTTAGGGATGGAAGTGTTGGTTTGTCCGTCCGTTCATCCACTGCGGTGCATATCTCAACAGAAACTTCATTCATGATTCCACAGAATGAATCGGACCTCTCCTCCAGTGCCCGATGGGTTGTTCCCTTGGAAGCCCAAAACTGAAACGGTGAGCCATGGGCCAAAAGCAAACACCTTTTATATTATTAAGTAGTCCCTCCAGGAAGCAATCGATCCAAAAATAATATAATACAGACAGAAAACTATATAAAAAGTTCCCTAAAAAGGAAATAATCTGCTCTAAATTCATCCAAATCACTGGTTTTACACAAACTTCCTGCAGTTACTGAGTTCACTGTTTGTGTTCATTGTACAGTTTTAATATAATATGAAATATACATAAAATATGTCACTGAGTCAGTTTACTGTCTGATAGAAAAGGGTCCCTTAAGGAAAAAGGTTGGGAACTACAGGTTTTACTTCACCAAATTCAGTGTAGCGCTAATTAGCAAATGTTAGCATGCGAACACCCTAAAATAAAATAATTAAAATACCTGCTGAAAATCAGCTTCTTGCATTGAGCCTATAGAGTCAAATACTACTAATGCTACTACTTCAATGAAGAATAACAGTCTTTATCACATTACTTACAGCACTTGACTGACAAATCTCCAAATATATCAGGCCAGTTAAAGTCAAACCAAATAAAAAGAACTTGATTAAATTGTGATAATTTACCTAATAAAATCTAAACAAGGCCTTAACTCACTTAAACTGAGGAAATCAGAGACGTTACAGGAAGACACAGAGAGTTGAGAGTAGCCGAGTTTCCATTTGAACATTTCTGTCTCTGATTAGAAAAGTCCAATCCAAACAGTAAAAATTCCTCCTGCTATTTGCTGCTCTCTCTCTCTCTCTCTCTCTCTCTCTCTCTCTCTCTCTCTCTCTCTTACCCGCTGACTGAAATTGACTTTAAAATCCAGCTGGTTGCTTTGAACCTTCTGCTTCTGTTAGAAATGTGTGTCCTTGTATTGTTGACTGACGAACCTCAACCTTGTTTTTATGAAGCGAATACTGAGTCTGTCTGGATTTGGTGCTGATCCTGATGTAACTGCAGCTCAATGCAAGTGGTCCTCAAAACTTTCACATGCCTTTTTTATACAATGCCCTATTTCCTTTATTTATGACATTGGCCTCGTTTCAATGCGTATTATAGGCATCAATACAGCTGCACATTTGTAAAAGGTCAATTCTATTTCTAAACATCATTTCATAGCCGTGCTTCAGTATTGTTGGTTGAATTAAAAGTGCTGCTTTGGCAACACAATCCGGCCTGTGTTTGTTTTTAATATCATCTGTCTCAGTTATTCTACTTTAGTGGGATCATCCCTCATTTGTCATCTTTCTGCTTCTACAGCCACATTCTCATGACTCTCATACATACACTGTGTTCTCTCTTTATTCTTTATTCTTAAATTGGATGAGTTTCCACAAAGTGGTTGCCAGTCTCCCTGGGGTCCACACAAAAACAAAAGCAATGAAAACGAACACACACAGTGTCGATAGAAGAGGAAAATGGAAAGCGAGCTAAACATAAAACTCAAACTAAGTGAAATGATTCATGTGAAAACATGAAAAATAACATAAATGGTTACATATACAGTTTGTTCGTTGACCAGATGACCAGTAATTACGTAACGTGTTGTATACCCACGACAAGAGCCTGTATATTCATTTCTCACTAAAGAAAAGCGGCGCATTATTCCAGATGGAAAACAGAAGACTAGATTTGAGTTTCCACGGTTAACCAAGATAATCTCACAGAGAAAGAACAGTGAAGAACTACTCTGGCTGTTCAGTGCAATCTGAAGTTTATTTGAGATGTTTCTCAGCAGCACTTTACCTGCTTGTCACGGTGGGTAAAGACGTATCGGAACGAGTCAGAGATCGGTTTAACGTTACAGATGCAGCTACATCGGTGCACGGACGCCTGGAACGATCTGAATGATGAACAGTTCAATAAAGCTCTAAGTCATATCAGTGTGATTGTAAGCCACCAATCCAGTGACACTTTCACAGACAGGGACACTTTTAAAAGCTTAGAAGAAACTTTATTTACTGCTTTTTGTTGACACAGTTGTGTGTAAAACTAAATGATTTCAAGGTAGTGTAGTTCAAGTTTACACCCATAGAGTTTATGCAGTAGTCACACCTCATATTCAGAG
Source organism: Dicentrarchus labrax (assembly GCF_905237075.1). Taxonomy (NCBI): domain Eukaryota; kingdom Metazoa; phylum Chordata; class Actinopteri; family Moronidae; genus Dicentrarchus; species Dicentrarchus labrax. The sequence continues at coordinate 21,049,308 of NW_026136708.1, forward strand.
GTCTCTCTTTACCTCTAACTCCAAAACAAGTACCAAAACAAAGTGTTTCTTATCAAATGTATGAAAGATGGGCAAAAGGGAAAGAAACTTATACGTTAAGACGGTGTGTGAGTATAACTTTCTATAAAGTGACCTTTCCTTGTTTTCTTATGTTCTTATTTTCTTATTCGTATGTGTGTGTGTGTGTATGTGTGTGTGTGTGTGTGTGAGTAATGATTAATACCCCAGGAGATGGTGTGACATTTGATTTGGCGGGGCGTGGCCGGGGAAGCGCTCACTCAGCACAAACATAAATCCACCTCACTGATAGAGTGAAGGTGGATGATGAAATACAGAACCCGACCCCAACCCTAACGACACAGAACAACACGAAGACTCACGACGGAAAATACACAAATGCAAATTCAGTTTATTTTAAGATGATTGAGAAAGTCACACAACCAGAGTGGGCTGCACTGTACATAAGGTAAAATGACCTTGAATACACATGCTTTTATATTATCAGTCAAAAAGAAACTTTGTATTAGTTAAATACACCTTACAGTAAATATTGTGGAGACATTAAACCTGCATTCTTTCTAATGACCAGCAGGGGGCACCTCCATGGGCTGCACAAAATAACTCTGATAGTATTGAGTCTAATGAAGAAATGAGCCGACTTCTCAGTTGATTTATGAGCTCAATAAACAGTTTCCTGATGAGTTTCTGGTCTCAGTCTCTAGTTTCAGTCTTCTTCCATACAGCATGATGTTCATTTAGTAACTGATGGTTCCAGTTCCACCAGAAGCAACGTGGCACAGAGACAGATCGCACTGGCAAGAAGTCAGACACAGAAACGGCAGAGAGAAAACGGGCAATTTACAAGTTTAAATACAGCACGCTGCATCAACATTAATTTGATTTTGGAAGTTTTATGAATTTCGTATTCCGGTAGAACAGACTGAGAACTAAATGAGCAGATTTGGCAGCTAAAACCTACCTGCTCTTAAAACTGTCTCACACGAGAGGGGTTACGTTGATTTAAGAACCACTTTGTCCTGTTTTCTTTCAGAGACACAGACTGAGGGGATAAATCCACAGACAAGCCACGATGTGACACAAATATGTTGAATATTGTTCCATCCACCCAGGCAGCGCCGTGATGGAGACCAGGCGGTTTCAACACAGTCCGGTTGAAAGTCAGCACAGAGCCTCCTCCTCCTCCTCTTCCTCCTCTCTCAGTCCTTCAGCCTCTCTGTCACTTTCTTGTGATTTATTCATGGCTGCACCGGGGAAAGAAAGATCAATAGTTTCTGAAAGAAAAATGAGTTAGCGTCAGGCCACGACGCCATGAGGAGAGGGAGGAAGAAGAGAGAGAAGTTCACTGGAAGTTCAGAGGGGATGTGGAAGTTGAGGAGGCCATGCCAGGAAATCTGCTCCTCACTTCACTTAACTGCTGGCGCGTTTGCCTCCAAACGGCAGTCATTTTATAAAGTCACATTATCAGCTCTACTTATGACACCCTGGGAGCGTTAATTTGTCACATTACGTTTCTTTTACACCTTGAAAGTCGGCTGTTGGCACTTTGAAACATCAGCTGCTTTCCTCCTCTGTGAAAGCCGCTGGTGGTGACGAGGATTACAGAGCGATCTATTTGCATTCTTGGCTTGCTTCTTTGCAAATGTCAGCTAGCGGCGAAGGCGAGAAGCTAACATCTGCACGGCTAACGGGAAAGAACTGAAAAACCCTCCTGTTGATCTCATTTTAAAGCTCTCGTGTATTATTTTAACATGGCTACCACTATTGCTAGCCTTGTAGTTACACCAGATAAATCCAACTACATCATAATTATATAATAATAGTTTCTCATGGTAAACAATACTCCTTTTTTAATAAGATAGTTTGTAATATTGACTTTCCTTTAGATGTAACTGCCATTTTGCCACCGGTTTATTGACACTTTTGCCGACTGGGAGATATTTAAGCATAAGTTTTATAATATCTTTGGCTGACTTGATCAGTTTTTGTCACTCGAGCTTTAGGAAATTATTCAAACACAACGCTAACACCAGCAGGGCCAAGATACTGTACAAACAGTCCTCTGTTAGCTATAATAACATTGCTGGGTCTGTTTCCAGTTTATTATGCACAAAGCTAACGTGGATCATTTATTGATTTTGCATACTGAGGCCATACACAGACGTTATTGTGTATTAGTCACGTTGCAGATGATTGATTTCAGTTTTTTTGAGGTTGTTTCTCTTCAAACTGAAACAGTAGTGTTACTGTATGATTCCCCTGAGAAATAAACTTTACTAAAAGCAACATAAAAAGCTGAATTTGAATGGTTACATGTGAGTAATAACATGACACATTGATTTCCTGGTCTGCTGGCAGAGACGCACTTACACTATAGTACCCAGTTTTATCACTCACACACTGGACCGTGTGCAGACGCAAATGTATAATTGAAAAAGTGTGTGTTAAGCTCACATTTATACACACACACATCTTTCTGTGTGTGTGTGTGTGTGTGTGTGTGTGTGTGTGTGTAAAATTGCCTGTGCATGGGAGCATTTTACAATAAGAGTGAAACTGTCACTGCAACCAAACACCACATCACATTTATTAAATCTTCCCTGAGCCTGTGCTTGCTTTAAACCCCAGTCCCAGGCTGTAGGTAACCAACTGTGGAGCTACAAAATGTGAAACACGACGTCTGACAAATATCTGCTTTCCAACATTTATTTATTTTCTGCTTTTGTTCAGTCCGGATGCAGAATGTGTAGGTGGAGGGAGTGAGTTTAGGGAGGTTTCAGCTCCTGCAGCAGAGTTCTGGAGCAATAAACACTGAATTTCTACCTGCTCCAGTAAGAGTGATGCTCGAGGTGAGCGGACCTAATTGTGCAGGGGGAGGATAACAACAATTATCAGGCTAAATCATGTAACAAGATGTTGGAGTGAGCAGGTTTGTAAATGGAACATTTTGCCTTTGAATCTCCAGACAGGCTTAGAAAATCTGATTATATTAAATTAATTGTTTGACATTTAGGAAAATGCATTTATTCTCTTTACTAATTGCTGTGTGCCTCTGGCCCCAATGACAGCAGATGTAAGGGCATTTATAATAATAATCTAATCTAAAAAAATTATTTAACATTACTTTACTAGCTTTCCACCAAGTCCCCCTCCTGATTTTAACTATTTTACTTGTCAATATTGATACTGCACCTTCATTTTTACACTCAAAAGCTTTCATTTTATTCCTCTATGGTCCAAATGCTCGCTGAGATTCAATATTTTCAGCTCCATTCAAACTGGATTTCTGCCATGCAGCTTCTTAGCAATCGAATTACAGCAGAAAGAGAGACATCCAACAGCTTTTCCCTCCTGAGACTCTTCATTTCAGCAGTGATCAATGTGGCGTAACTGGCAAACTGTCCACACATTCGGTCAAACCGTCCCTCCAGGCGAGAGCCGATATACGTGGATATAAAGAGGTTAAAGCAGGAGGAGCGTTTTACTGCATGTACGCTCTATACAGACAGTAATGTGTGGACACTGATGGATGCAAATGTTTGTTCTAATCACATGGGTGTCAATTAGTGCTTGCTTACAGCTCATTCTCTGTATGTTCTCTATAATAATGTACCAGGTTTATGAGCATAATGCAGTGCTGTGCCAGTGTCTCATGTATTTAATTAAAAACCTTGTAATTAAATGCTTAATTTCAACAAATTTCATGGCCAATTTTAGTCATCAAGCAATAACAGTAAGAAGGCATTGAAGTTGAAGTTACACTTTTAATTTAGTGAGAAACTTAGCTTTCTCTGCAGCAGGTAGGCAACTCTTCCAGAGCTTTTAGGGCAGTTAACCTCTTACCATGTATGTAAAATTACCTAAAATGCCTAAAAACACCTTTACCCAAAGTAAAGTGAGTTGGCTCAATTTTATGATTGCTTGCTTTCTAGTTTGAGGCGCCGATTGTGCCTGCTGTTGTGGTTGTATCCCAAAAAAGTTTTGATCAATAAATAGACGAGATTCTAAGCTTTCCAATGATGTATGGTATGGGTACTAAATCCAACGTGGTGGAATGTAAACATGGTGGTATGTCAACGGCCCGTTGACATCAGAGAATGTTAACAATTGTATTGAAAATAGTGAATTAAATATAGAATATAAAATTACATTAACATTTTCTATTACATTTATTATAGTATAATTATTTTAGGAATTCTGAATTATTCTACAGATATTTATACATTAACATTTTTAAAAAACTATCTCAAATACCCCCTGCAGTACTCCAAAGTACCCCTAGGGGCGCACACACTGCTTTATATCATTGATTTTCGGAGTTATTTGATGCATATTTTTGGCTTCGGGGGTTTGGTGAACTGCTGCACCTGGAGTAAACAGAGGGAAAGAAAAAAGCAAGAGAGGTAGGGAGCGGGATAATAGAGACAGCAAAAAAAAAAGCAGATTCAGTGCTCCTGCTGAGTTTATTAGCAGAGCGCACCTGTTCACAGGCTACAGCAGGTGCCTCTAGCAGACAAGGCCAGACTGAGCGTCGATGAGTGTGTGTGTGTGTGTGTGTGTGTGTGTGCGTGTGTGCAGTACTCCAATCACTATGACCGTCTGCTACCAAACACACCCATTTGTCAAGACAAACGAGTGACAGAGGAAGGAAGGCGGATGAGGTGGCAAACCTCCAGCTGCAGCCAAACAAGGAGCAGCAGAAGAAGAAAACAACACAGTGTACTTTATTACCTGGAAGTGGGAGAATGAGTTTTGTCAACAAATGGCCGATCTATTTCCCCTCACATCAATGGACTCATGGCACTTGATTTATCTTCTCTGTATTGGAAGCAATGGAGTGAAGAAGAGAGAGAGCGATGAAGGGGGAGAGAATGAGCTCCTGCTGCCTCTAAGCCTGATGGGAAAAAAAAACATCTGAAACGTTTAACTGAGTGCTCGTTAGTTCAGGACGAATCTCTAATCAGAGACATCTCCAATCTTTGCTTTTAAACCATCTCAAACACAAGTCGCGTAACATAAGCTCTGTTCATTGCACACGCAGCTTTATATTCTCTCTCTCGGTTACTGTGAACTGTGGGGGGGAGGGAGGAGGAGGAGGAGTGTCACAAACACTGACGAAGCACAGTTCTTGTTGTTAAGCTTTGCACCTGCCTGTGCTGCTGGATCTTCAGGGAGCAACGTGTGCAAGAGCAGATCGGATGTGACTTTATGAAGCAGCCTCTTCAAGCTGGACAAATTATAATGACCTTCCACATTTCTCTTACTCCGTACGGGTTGTGGTAGACAATAAAAGGCAAAGAAAAGTTCTCCACCAAGCCGGCAAATGAGGCTAATGCAGACATAACAAAAGCTGCAGTTCCTCTAACGGCCACTAGAGGCTGGCTCCAGTGGTGGGTCAATCTCCATAAGGCCCCATATTAAAAGGCCCAACTGTACAGCAGAAATAAACACGTTTACAGCCCGGAGCAAAAGAAAAAATATAGTTAAATACCCCCTTCATGATTAATGTATAATTCACCTGTTTAATTATATTAAGGATTAAAGTTATGCATAATTAAGGACATGGCCGATTCAAGTGGATGCTATTACAGGAGGCTTCATTTTTATCCCGCCCCAGCTTCATCCAATCTCCACTTATTTGTTTATTTTCAGATTAGCCGGGAGCCGGCGGAGTCAGGACTTCCACACTGAGCTTCACAACGTCCACTTTTTTAATATATAGTCTATGGATTTGACTAGGGCTGTCCCCTAATAGTCAACGATCCAGTTTTCATTAGTCGGATAGTTGCAGAAAAACAAAAACTTCACTCTCCATTCGGGAGCTGCTCCTTGGTTTTTGTGTGAATGTCACAAAAAAAGTATGTAGCAGGAATATTCGCCTTCTGACAGCTGAAGGGAACAAAACTTATTCTCCAGAATACTTTGGTGAACAATATTTTCTTACAGCAGTTCGGTGGAAGAGAGAAAGAGTGGAGATGATAGAGAAGCTAATTATGGTGAATTTTAGTTAAATTGGATTTTCTGGGCCGGAACTGATGCTCATTTGTTTTTAAGAGTAATGTACAGTTGGAGGGGTTGAGTGTGGAGACATATTGAGTTTATTTCTTCTGCACACCTCCCGTGGCTGTGCAGCTCTAATCATCACTGTGCACTGGTCACTGATCCGTAATGTTTCTTCTTTTATTGTTTTAATTGTGTTTGCAGTGTGAATGATGTCTATGGTAACAATATGTGAAGCATGCATTCATGTAAATAGATGCAAAGGGGTTTTCTCTCCGTGTGATATCGGTGACAAACAGTAGACCAACTGGGTTTTCTTTTGTGGTTTGTGCAACTGAGGCTGTATTGTTGTCAGCAGAGAGAGTCCGAGCTGCATTGTCTGCCACTGGAAGCGATCCAAGTCACAGGAGCCGGTGTAAATGTGTGTGACTTAAAGGGGAATTACAGTTTAATAGGGTCTTGCTATTGTAGATTTGGTAAATGGACTGTACTTATAAGGCGTCCTTCTAGTGGTCTGACCACTCAAAGCGCTTTCCACTACATGTCACATTCAGCCATTCACACACTGATGGCCATGTAAAGTGCCAACAGCACAAAACTCTTATTTATTATAATAAAAAAGATAATAAATACGATTATTACAAAGGTTTTAGTGTGCAGATGCTTTCCTGCATTCAGTTTATAGCTCCAGCAGCTCAGTTTGACACCTGATGAGTTTAGATTTTTCTCTAAACTTTTGCCAGCTGCTCATCAGAAACAGAAACTAACCCCATTCACACACCAATGGCACAGCGTCAGGAGCAATTTGGGCTCTTGCTCATGGACACTTTGACATGCAGTGGGAGGAGCCAGGGATCGAACCGCCAACCTTCTGATTGACCCGCTCTACCTCCTGAGCCACAACCGCCCATTTGCCAGTTATTCATATCTGTAATTATGTAAACACGTTGCAGCTTCAGAGTTCAGTGGTGGCTGCGTAGGATTATTTCACAGGATGCAAACAAATCCAAGTCCAGAGAATTTCAAAGTCCAAAAGTAAAACATTTATTTACAGAAAATGATTGTAATCTTCCTTGTCCAATGCAAACTGCTGTTGTTTAGCCACTCAAACACAATCACTGTGTTGCTCCTCTCTTGTCACACACAATGGGAGTTACACACCTGTATTAAAGGTTTGGTAAGTGCACACACCTTCCCTGTGGCTCAACCTATCCACAGTGCTCTACATTGCAATAAAAACATGTAACAAAATACATGATACTAAAATATAACACCCATAAAATGTGTCCATGCAAATTATATAACTGATTTTGATTATATTCACATATTTCCATTACCACAATAACAAAAAGACTACTTTGGCTCTAACGTAGCAAAAATAACCAAGCAGTTAGACGATCATAAAAGTTTTAAACAAACCTTCAGGTTAAACACATTTATTTAGAAGAAAAAATTAACGGTATAATTATTTCTACTTTCGGTTTTACCTCCAAATAAAGCAGTTGACCATTATTTGTATCTTACGACGGAGTATTAGGGCCAGACTAAGAAAAAATAAATGTATATTTTGTTGGAAATTACGAGAATAAAGTCGTAATATTACAAGAAAAAAAGTCGTTTGAATGATAAAAAAGCTTCGATAGAGTTATCAAGATCTGACGTGAGCAGCTCAACCAATCAGCAGCCTCAGCCTGAGCCCAGCAGCCGCTGTTTGTCTCAGTCATACCGTACAGTTGACAGGTAAGATAACGTATTGATAATTTTGTCGTTAAACAGTTACGACTTTATTCTCACAATATTACGACTTTAATCTCGTAATATTATGACTTTATTCTCATAAAGCCCTCCACCTTAGTATGGCCCTAATACTCCGTCGTAGTATCTGTATCTGTTCAACTAACTACATTATCTGTATTTGTCTCCGTACTCGTGTGGGTGGAGTTTAAATCTGAAGTGGGTGGTGCCTTAACCCGGAATGGGCGGGGCTAACCCAAAGTTATTAATTTAAGCCTGAAATTGATATGGGTTGATCAGAAGGTGCCGTATTTATTAGAAAACTATTCACATAATTCAGCTTCACAGCAATGTCTTTAATTATAAGAGAACTATTTACAGAACAACGAACAAAGATGATGGCCAACAAGTACAAAGATATGACCTAAGTTGCATGAAATCAGACATGGTTGACATGTTTCTTTGTTTAAAATAGTTACATGAAAACCTCCTGGGGCTGCAGCAAGTAACAGGATACATCAACAGAGCAAATCTGTCTCAATATTTAATCTACTGAAAAGTGTAGAAACTACATTAAAGAAGCATTAAAGCATGTAGTGCGCAAATCAGGAGAAGAATTAAACCATGAATAAAATACTATACACACAATGTATATATGTATATGTATATATGTGAGTCTGAAATAATGAGAAGTGAAAGTGGTGCGGATTACGGTGTCATGTTGATCAAGATAATCACATATTACAGTGTACATCAACGTCATGATTCATGCTTTCCTGAATGCCTACTTGCTCCTCAAATGGATTACCTACTAAATTATCCCTCTTCACAGACTCACTTGAAAATGCATGAGAACGTCAATCATTCGGCTTCACATAAATATTTTACTCTGGTTAGTCACTGAGGCATAGCTCCTAATATAAATCAAAATTTGCTTGTGTGTTTGCAGCGAATGCCTACACGCACACTCTACGTATCGCCTGTGTGTGTTTGCGAGCAGGCTTTTAAAACAGAATATTAAAACATTAAAGTCGACAGGATGACAGAGTGTACGGCGCGAGGTGTTGTGGATAATTGAAATGCCAAAATCTCAAGATGGCCGCTTCATTTTAACACAAATTTACAGCGTCCATCACAAGCCGTTAACGCTGAAAATATTTTATGATGGGATTCATTAATCGGAGCGAATATTCACCGGATAAGCAGTCATCTCGACGTTGACAGAAACAGGGACTCACCGCCTTCACACACACACACACACAGACAGGAAAATGTTATATAAGAATGATAAATATGCTTAATGTAAAGATAAAGACATATTAACCACATACTTTTTAAATTTCCTATTTTGATTTGATTGATTGATTTCTTTAATACAGTATGTGGCCAAAAGTTAATGGATACACAATTATTACATGCATTATTGTTCAGCATCTCATCTAAAACACATAAATGATGGATATTAATCTGTCGCTATAACAAACTCCCAGTAGTCGAAGGTTCCTTTAATTAAGTAAAAGTACCAATACACTGTGAAAATACTCCACTACCCTTAAAAGTCCTGCATTCAAAACCTTGAGTATATTGATTCTGGTGACCCCTGTGGACAAAAGTGGTAGTATTTAGCATAGCATTTCATTGATTTCAAGGGGAATCCCACCCAGTGGCAAGTATTAGCAGCAAAATGTATAATTAGAGTCGTGATGTGGTTGCAGCGGTCAGGAACCCAGGGGTCGAGACTGGGGGGGCATCGACATATATAAAGATGGAGGACATGACAACTCTCTTAAAGTGAAGCCAAAACGTCTCGATCGCCCTCTGGTGGCTGTTTTACATGTTATTGTTTTTATTGTATTGATTTTTAGCCTTGCACTGTTACATTTTTGGTTGTTCACTTTGTTTTTATGCGTTCTTTCAGTTTGCTATGTGAAGCGCTTTGGGCTGCCTGTTTGTAGGAACGGTGCTGTATAAATAAAGTTGAGTCAGACAAACGTAGGTGAGTAAAAAAGTACCAGATTTGCCTCCGAGATTAAGAGATTAAGTTGCATGAAATGGAAATACTCCAGTAAAGTACAAGCACATCCAAGTTACATTCAACCACTGCAGACTTTGGAGACTTTGACCTTGGAAAGACTTTCCCAAATATTTTTCAGAACCTGTCTGCCGGAATTTGCCCCGTTCAGCCACAAGAGCACAGATGTTGGGTTATAACGCCCGGCTCGCAGTCAGTGTTCTAGTTTATCCCAAAGGTGCTGAAGATCTTTAACACCGTTAGTGCGAAAATCACGTCTTCATGAAGCTCTTTGTACAGAGGGAAGAAGAAAAGATCCTCCCCCAAACTGTTCCCACAAGGTTAGAAATATTATTGTTTGCTGTTGTATTAATATTTACCTCAGCAGGAACTGCTGTAAGAGTGTCCTCCTCCATCTCTGTCTGCCTGTATCACACAATAGTGTCTCTAATCCGACAGTGGGACACACACATGCACACTGTGTGTTTTATGAAGGAAGACGTGAAGGAAAGAGAGCAGAAGACAACGAAATAATTAAGCAAAGAATCATATTCGGCTCATAAAAGGGAGGAAAAATAATAAAGAGTCAAAGACACATAAAAGGAAAAGTAATGTGAAAGAGGACAAAAGAGTCACACACATACAGTTCTCGTGTTCATTCAACAATAATCCGACTGCAGCACTTTTTATTTCATTTCTCCCTTTGAACACAACCAACCTGCTCTTATCAGTTATATGAGTTATATCACCTCCACAGTGCTCTGTGAGTGAAAAAAAAAGGACATTATGTTGTAGGAGAGACGACGGTGAAACGAATCCGCACAGGAGGAAGTCATCTCTTCAGTCTATTACATGTCATCTTCTTCCAGTGGTCAAATAGGATTCCCCTTTATTTGAAAGAGCATTATGAGAACTTCAATTTGAGATAAGCTGTGAACAGATTGGTGCTTTTTAAAAGGAGCAGAGCCGCCAACAGGACTTAAAGAATGAAACTAAATCAAGTCAGTCAGGATTACAGCTCCAGATCTGTGTCATGGGAAAAACTCTGCTTCACTAACCAAACTGAAGAGCAAGTACAGCGAGTGGATACGTGTACACAATGTGTAAAAGGGGACCCAGTGCCCTCTAGGGTGCTCTTCCTCTGGAGATAATGTGATAAAGTACTAGGGTTGGGCCAACAGTCCAACGGTTGGCGATTGCCAAAATATTCACCGATAAAAAAACACATCTTTTCCTCAAAATAAAACTACAACCGTACAGCTTCTGAATTCAAGTTTCTTCACTCACAAAACTGTTCGCTTCATGCCTCCCCTCTCCTCCCCTGTCCCTGCTGTGTCCTCAACTTCCCCAGAGTTATACTTTATTCCCTGTCGTCATATTAGTCGAAATAAACTCTTAATTCACCGCAGTTAGATGTGAAAGTACACTGGTGCCACTGAGCGTCTGTCATTCTTCAGAGGCAGACCATTAAACTAGCAAAATAAAATGATAAAAATCTCCCAGAAACAATGACCGACATTGCGATACATTTGTCCAAACACCCAAACCTATAAAGAGTCCTCAGGCCTGCTCTGAAAACGGAGAAAAAATGCACTAGGTTCGTTTGAAAAGAGTTTGGAAGTTTTACCATGAAAGCATCATGACTCTCGCCCACTGCATGCAGCTGGTGCCCTTTTCATTTCTTTTCTTTCCTATGTTGTAATTAAAATATCATTGTGAGGAACCCACCAGCAGATGCAGACATAACATTTAACAGCCTTGGACTGCTCTTAAGATGAGTAATTCAATTTGTAGTGTAGCAATCATTGCAAACAGCAACTTCACTCTCTGTTTCAGACACTTTAAAAGACCTCCACAGATATATATGTGTCTCTTTTATGCTCATTTAGCCTTGTTAACGATATAATTCAAGTGTTATCTTATCTGTCATATTGGAACTGCAGATGCTGTTTGATTTTAAATACTGATGGTGTGCTGATATCATGGTGCACTCCTAGAAGTAAAGGGTTAAACAATGATGACAGGAACTGAGCTGGAAAAATCTCACCAGACCTGCAGAAGTGATGCGGTCTCCATAACAACGGCTCACCCTCGCCCGATGAGCTGTTGTGACATTACAAGCATCCTCTGACATTTCACAGTTTGGGCAAAAGGTCAAGAGTCCCGGGCTAAAGGAGGAGGAGGAGGAGGAGGAGGAGGAGGAGAAGAGAGGAGAGGAAGAGAAGTCAGAGAGGATTCCTGCTACTCTTCATCCCCAGTCCTCCAGGCTCCCCCTTTTATCGATTTACCCTAATGTGTTTCTTCTACATGCACCGTCTCTGCACACACACACACACACACACACACACACACACACACACACACACACACACACACACACACACACACACACAGTGAGTGAGTGACACGAAGGAGAGTGATGCATTCACCTCACGGCTTTCTGCGACTCACTGATGCAAGGGTAAAGATAGGAAAGATATTATCAGTCAAGACCCATTTAGAACTCGATATTGGGAAACATGCAGCTGGTGTGTTTGTACCTTGTGACCAATAAAAGAGTTTCTGCCTCTTCTTCTGTCTCTGTCTGCTGACTTTGCAACAACATATTATATAAAGAACATTATTTAACAGGGACCATATGGATGAACATTGTAATATACAGACAAACAGAATCAGGATAAAACTGTACTGTGTATATGTGTGTGTGACTGTGAGAACAAATATACAAGGGTCACTAATTACACTCCAAATACACACATTTCTTACATATTAGGGCTCAATGTTACATGATTGTGAATCAGTAAGGTCCAGTTGTAACATTTAGGAGGATCTATTGGCAGAGATGAAATATAAGAGTCATAGGTATATTTTCATTAGTATGTTATAATATAATCACCTGAAAATAGGAATTTTTGTTTTTTTGTTACCTTAGAATGAGACGTTTTTATCTACAGATGCAGTGGGAAATTAATTTTGAATGAACCAATATATTTATTGAGTATGTGCACAATGAAGAGGAGAAATGTTGAAGGTCTTTGCCAGTTAGACTTCATCTTGACGTCATCGTATTTGAAGGTGTTGGTGAAGTCGTTGTTAGAAAAGAAACCCCCTGCTGGAGTCTAGACACTGGTGGGGGATGAAGAGGAAGATGAAGATCTGGAGGTGAGGTGGAGGAGGTTTGCAGTGATTTCAGTTGCATAAAAATATAACATATTTTCTCTTTGACTGAAAACTACAATGAGAGTGAAATCAGGTTGTTGAGGCGGGACGTGCTCAGACATTTTGAGGGGCTGTTGCTCTAACCTGACCTCCTGATAACCACTGGGATGCACTGAGAATGAAAATCTCCACATATGCTTCAGAACAATGAGCAGGTTTGCACAATATTACCTTAAATGATGCTACAGGCTGTAGGCTCTTGCATGCTGCCTGCTGCCTGTATGTTATCCAGCTGAACCGGTGAATAGCAAGAAAATGATGCAAATGTTTCAAAAAGTAATACAAGTTTGGATTTTACGGCAATTTGGTCTAAAATATTTTCCAATAAGGGACTATTTGTGCAGCCTGTTCTTGTTTGAGGGACTCACATTGTCTGAAACTCATGTAGATAGTTTTGGTTTGACCAGGTTTTAAGATCGGTATTTCTGTGGCCACCCAGATTCAGAGGAGGTGAATGGGATTATTATTGTCCTGGTTAAGGTGGATAACCCACAGAGCTCACTGTGAACACCTTTGGAGTCAGTTCCTTCTAAACAACAAGTGTAACAGAAATCTCAGAGACAGATAATCTCATAATTGCATCCAGCTAGGGCGAGTGAGAGAAAAGGGTTTTTTAAGTGACTCTTTGATAAAGCAGAATTGATTGTTGAGAAGCAGAGTGGGAGCCGTAAGATTAAAAACTGATTCCAAAAGAATGAAACTCTGTATCCAGTTTGTTCTGTTCTGTTTGAAAGCAGTTTACTTTATCTGACTGTCCATTTTCTCCTCCTTTGTTACGTAGCTCAGTGCTAAATGAAGTGGGTTTTTCACAGTGTTGGTCTCTTTGACAAGATGTAATCATGCTGTCTCTCTCTGTCGGTATCCATGACTACTTGAGTTTGGAAAGGTAATGGCCATTAACACAAAACAGTGTTTGCACATAGCAGTACTGTGGAGTCTGCATTGTTTAAAAACTCAAAGCTTTGTGAGTCAATATAAATGATAAGTGCTATGAAAATAGAAAGTTTGAGCCTCTGTAGTTGTCTGACAGCCGAAGAAAACCCGTCTGCTGCTGTTTGAAAGCTCCAGAAGAAACAGGTGAAGTAAATGGAAATGAGATTGTTTTGTTCATTGATGTTTACACTGTCAAAGATCACATGATGTCTTTGTCTTCCTAAAGACAATGTATAGTCAGTATCATAATCAGTGCCTTCCTTCGGGTTTCTGCTAGGGTTAAAGTTTGGTAGGTTTAGGGTAACAAAAAACAAATAGTTTGGGTTAATATTTGTACGTTGTTACCTTTCTGTGTTACTGTTGTGTGAATGTGCAGCCTGTTGCAGTTGCTCCAGGGATCAATAAAGTATTTCTGATTCTGTTCCACCGGGCGCTGCTTTATTCCTCCACACAGCTTCATAACTCACCAAGAGTGCTTCAGAAGCCATTTTTCCATGATTTTTGTGCTTCTACCACGAGGCCCTGTAGTTAAATTGTTTCACCTTGCATCTTGAACATCTCGTCATCCACGGTGTCAAAAATCCTCTGATCGGTTGACTTGATGCCATCGTTTATGACGTAATGTTGAGGGAGTGATATGACGTGATGTACATTCAGGAGCCTGCACAAGGTGTTTTATTTTGAATGTTTGATGCTGTTTGACTTCCTGCCCCAGCTCAATCTGCTCCGTGCAGCTTCCGTCAAAAACAGACTAGGTGCTGCGGCCCGTCTGGTGGAATCACAAGCATTGTATAGAGCATCCGCAATCTGCTCTGAAGGCCACATCGAACTCACCACAGTCGCACCCGTTGAACCAAGCCTTCATTGTTGGGGATAACAGTAACTGCTTGTGTGTTCTTGTGTGCATCCACATACTTTTTACATTTTATGTTAGCACTTTAGTTTCTGCACTATTTTGTACTACTGCTGTGACGTGCAATCATCCATCTAGAGCTAAATAAAGTATCTATCCGTCTATCTACCTACATCTATTTAAATAAAAAAAGAGACCAACTTTGAGTGTTGGTTGCAAACAGGAAGTAAATAGTGGCCTCCTGCGTTACAGTCCAACATTTTGTTGCCTTTCTGTCCTCCCCCGACCACCTCCCTCTGTGGCCTTTGTGGGTACATAAAGTGACACTATTTCCTCCTTTGATCTGCAGCAGCATTTGAGGAAACCAGAATGTTATTTTCTTGAGAGGATTGTCTTCTCGGATGTTCATTATTATTAGAACTTGCCTGCAGTCTCTTCTGGAACCTTCTTATAAGCAAATGTTTCTTGTTACTCTCGCAGGGGCCCGCCACCAGACATGAAGCTGAGTTATACTGGTCACAAGAATAATTGCTCAGCTTGTGAAAACAGTTGTTGATGTCTGTGGCTCTGAAGGGAGCTTTCCAAAGTTGTTCAAGTACTATTTGAAATCCCTAAATCCCATTTCAGACTGACTCACGAAGCAGAAGGCCCAAATTATCCCCCCCATATATTCCCTTATCATAGATCAGTACCGGCTTAAATATGGAGAGATTTCCAAAAAGAAAGGACTCTTCAACATGTGGACCGCCCGAGCCGCTGGTTTTCATCAGTCCTGAAACCCCTGAGTAGAGTACAGGGATAACAACATGACATAACTAGAATAATATATAATAAGCCAAGTCAGCTAAACTGTTACAACGCTGGAATCACTTTCTCCACTGCCTTCAACATGGCGGCTGTCTGCAGCAGGAGAGACACTGACCGAGGCCGCACACATTTTATTTATTTGAGTCTTACAGGTAAAAAAATTAACTCTTACACGTGATGATGAAGATCGAGTGATTCATCATTCAGCATCATCAGAGATTGGATTTTAGAGTCTAGAAACTTCTTGTTGATTAAATATTTTAACAAAGAAGGAGATCATGGTGCCTGAATTGGACCAAAAACGGTGCCTACACTTACTCAATAAGAAGTAAGGGTACTCGTGGACAAACATCAGAAGTGCCGGTACTCAGTACTGGTGCTATGCTGTTAATGGGAATAAAAACTCCTTCAACTCTCCCACCCAGAAACCCGAACTCGATGTATGCCGCTCTGTGAGTTGACCGTATCGTAGGTTTGGATGGAAACGTCTCTGGCTGCTGATCCACCTTGCGTCACTTCGTGCACTCCTCTAGATGGAGTGGGCTTTTAGCGGTTCTGTTGGTTTGTTACGATTCTCATATGGATAATAATTACAGCCTCACTTTGCATTTTGTTCGGCACCAGATGGTCTGAAAATGTGGATTGTTTGAAAATTGCAGTGCAGCCTCGAATCCTGAGATGGAGCATCTGAACAGAACAGGACTAGATTATAGCAGCTACAGGCCCAGCTGGCTGTGTGTGTGTGTGTGTGTGTGTGTGTGTGTGTGTGTGTGTGTGTTATATTAGCTCCAGTCATTAGATGAAACAAACAATCAAAAGCCTTTTTTTTTACTGTGGAGTGTGTTGGGTTGGGTTTCGGGGGTGGGGGTCTACATGTGCTCCCAGCCGACGATGTGAGTCAACATTGTTAGCATTTAGATGACTCCTCCACATGGCATACTGAACAAAGATTTAGACAGAGTCGAATCATTTTCCTCTCACACAGGAACCACTTTTCGGGTCGCTGATCATCTTCAAAAACCATTCAAACTTTTTATTCCTCCTCAACTGCAGCTGCAGCGGGACTTAAAACTTTTCTGAGGGAATCGGCGGCTGATTGCGCGAAGAAATTCACAAAACACGGATTGCACTAAACCAATTTTAAAAGGAACCTATTGTGCTCATTTCCAGCTCTATATTCTCAATGTTAGACTCAACTAGAGTAGCTTTGCATGATTCACTCTTCAAAAACATCCTTATTTATCTTGTACCGGCCCTTCATGCAGGGCCGACGTCAGCTGCTCGCTGGACGCAGGTTCTTTGAGTGAGTCAGATCGATTGGCTCTTCATTTAGTGCCACGTCTGGACTTTATAACTCAGCAAAAACTCTTTTCTGAGGGAGACTTGGTCAAGACAGCACACCACTTACAGTTTAAATAGACATAAAAATAGAATCGAGAAGGAAAACAACCATCACACACACACACACACACACACACACACACACACACACGGAAAGAACTAAATCCAGCTCAAAGGAGGCAGTTTTATTTCTCAGTTACATGTTGTTTAAACATGGTCTTAAATTCTTTTCAACGTTTTGTAAATTACATAGAATTTAAATTATTCAATTTACTGTTATTATCCAATCCAACCTGGATTGGAGAGCCAGACTGGGTGCCGCTCCAATCAGGGTCTTTAGCTCATCAGAGAGGCGGGACGCGCCTCTTCAGCTGAAGCCAATGGAGCACCTGGGACTCACACATCCTGTTTTACATCCCACTAACGGACGTAGATCGGGGCCTCACCATGCTCAGGCTTTCGTATTATTACCAAAGTGAGATGTTTCTAGATCAGATTGAACAAATATGTTATAGGATCATCCTTTTATTCTGTCTTTTATTCATTTACAAAAAAAAAAAAGCTTTCAGAAAACGTTGCATTCAGAGAAGTCACAGGCAATAGTTTTACATGTTTCATTATTTGACAGTTTGGCCTCGTTTACTATCAACATCCGACATTGTAACATCATCGTAGGTCGCTTTTAAGTCCTGTACTTATTGTATATCCAGTGTGTATTCATGTGATTTTATTTAATTTAAAAGGACCAGTGTGTGGGGGTTTAGTGGTATCTAGTATCTATAGAAGGCCCTGTCCAGAGTCAATGTTGGTTTGTCTGTTCTGGGCTACTGTAGAAACATGGCGGACTCCACAGAAGGCGATCCGCTCCCTCTGTAGGTAAAGAAAGCACAATGCTTCATATATTCATGTGATTATACACAAATGAAAACTATGAACATTTAATTTCTGCCTGTAGATGTTCCTAAATGTTACACAGTGGACCTTTAAAGGGAATCACTTATCATACAAATGATTAACACCTTAAAAAAGGAACCCCCTGATGAGCCACACAAACATTGTTAAACTTAATTAACTTTAATTTCCGTTAATGGTTTTAATGGTTGATGTGTTTTTTATTAGCTGCTCTGCTTCCTGACTGCAGAATGAATGAGACTGAATAAAAGCAGAACACACCTATTAGTTTATAATTCATAATAATATCAGGATGAAGAATATCTGCAACACCTCACATTGGGAACCTACAACTTTTATTTGAATCATTACTAACAATTATAGATTGAACACTAGATTCTTTATACATTTTCTGTTGATGTAATTTAAAGGAGCAGTCCAGTGATACTGACCGGGAATTAAAAGTATAAAGTATAAAACTGCCTTTAATTTGAACATAAAGATCCCTTCAGACGCAACAAGACTCCAATCACACAGTCGCCTGCTAAATCATTGATTTCCTATCGTTACGTTTTTTAGACGCTCATAAAAGTTCAAATGTTTTCGTTGCACCGATTCTCAGTGTCACTACACAGCCAATCAAATTAACAAGAGGTGGGCTTTACTACTTTGCCACTTCCTGTTTTGATGCTGGTAAATTGGTCTGCTTGAATCCACTTTTCCGTGATAATATATGATCGTACGGTTCCACATGCAGCTCCTCTCCAGACACTTTCTCCTCGATGCTTTTTGCCAAGGAGTTTTTAAAGTGGCCGCACCTGAAACGGTGTGATTGGCCCCTTACCACATCTATACAACAACAATAATGTGTGTCTGATGTGTTTTTTCTCTACAATTTACACACTAAAATCCTTGAAAAAAGTCAGCTACTCCTTTTACCTCATTAAAAATTCCACAATCTATGAATATGCACATTTTGTTAAGATGATACACAAGATCATTCTGCACAGAGAAGCTCAAACATCACACTGAAGGAACAAGAAGAAACACTGATTTCTGACTGGAGGGCGACTTTAAGTGAATGTACTTAGTTACATTGCAGCACTGCCACAGTTACACTTTGACAGGAGGGATAAGGAAACAGGCTGAAGTGGAATCAAGCACACAGGATGTACAGAATATTTAGCAGTGAAGAAAAGCTGAAGAGAAAGACAGATTAAGTGTATCTGATACTTTAGGTAAACTGTGAATGTAATCCAGTAAATTAAAGTGCAGGAATCTGAACACAAATTCCGTTTAAAAGCTGGATCACGGTCCCGTCCTAACCGCTGGTACACCTGAACTATCCCATAAGCTTCCAGATTGATGGTGAAACTGAGGAACTGAGGCGGTGGAGTGAGACTGGAAGCAGATCTCTCTCTCTCTCTCTGCGACCTTTTCAGATTTATCATCTCCAAATCGACCATGAAGCCATCAGCAGCAGCCGATCCTTCAAAGTTCTCACAGTGCAGGTCAATGAAAACAAAAGTCCAGATCGTGGTGTGCAGCGAAAGAGAGACCGGTTGTGTTTTTAGACAAATGTTGGTCCGAGCACTCCGATCAGAAGACGTGTCCATGGATTTATTCTGCTCTCGTACAGCCAGAGATTGAAGATGAGAAATCCTTTTCTTAGGTGTTGTTTTTCAAGAGCTCAAATAAATTCAGGACCTCCATTGGTTTCTCATTCCTCAACCATTTGAAATCCAGGATTTATACGGCTCCCACCTCCTGTGACCAGAGAACGACAGAGACACATTAAACTGCACGAGCAACAAGTTTTATCGCTTTGTTTAGAGATTATTGAACAAAAAGGAGCAGAAATACAGGAAAAAACAATCTGAAAATAGGAATATAAATGATTTTAAAGCCAGATCACAGTGTCAGGATAGTCTATCACACAATAGTAGCTACACAATGGACTGAGAGTGGAAGTCAAGCACATTTTATTTAAATAGCCCAAAATTGAAATTCAGTTCCACTCAGATCAAACCAGAGCTGAAACACTGAATACACAAACCTGAAATTTACTTTACGTTTGTGTCTCACAGTCGAGCTCGTCCACCGTACGACCTGAAATATAACAACTCTGTGTGTAAGATCGAACAAGGATACATTCTGGACCTAATGATTATTATTTATAATAAATAAATCAAATAAACTCCACAATCCACAATGAAAGCTTGCACTGTCAACATAAACTGTAAGACAACAATTTGCCATCAGTCAGAGCCTGATTCAGATCCTCCACTGAAGAGACGGCTGCAACCACAAGATGGTGCTGTTCGCTACCTGATGCGCCTGTGTGTGTGTGTGTGTGTGTGTGTGTGTGTGTGTGTGTTGTGTGTGTGTGCACAACATCTGTAAACTCCCTCTCTAATTTATGAGATAATGACAGCCATTTAAACCGCGGGCAGATGAACTGTATTCAGTCTCCACAAACAGCAGCCACATGAAGGAGGGCAGCAGAGTCGGAAGGATGAGCGGTCTGATTAATCGGGTCGAATATTCGAATCATTAAAAGATTTAATGAGCTGAAACTTAATTAAAAGCGCACAGGTCTGCAGAAGAGTCAGTTCACTAAACTCACAATCCTGCCACCAAATGATGATGAGTTTAAAGGAGCAAACAGGATGAAGAACAGAGTTTATTTTGCAGATGTGACAGATTACAGCCCCCATTAGTGTAACCTATTTATCTAATTATTATCTGATTTGCCTTTAATCTTAATTAAATAAGCTTTAATCTGGCGGATAAAAGTTAATTTGCATCCATTTCCAGAACTTTATGAGAATAAAACCTCAGATTGTTTACTGGTGTGAAAGTTTGTATCTTACTGGAGCAACAAGCTGCAGAACAGAGCCTCCTGAAATACCCAGAAGTGTTTTATTAAATCACATTTTACAATTTACTGAAGCGCATGTTTGAAGATGAAGCTCGTTAATCTTAAATCCGCATATTTCTGAATGGAGTTTGGTTCGCAAATTGAAAGCAGGGCTGACACAGGCGGTTCAGAGGTCCTCAATCCTCCGTCGGGACTTTCTTTCTGAGGACTTCGCTCTCCATTAAACCGATGCAAACCAACCTGCAGACAGAGATGCTGGATTATGTCGAGCCCCCTATCAGAGCCAACTGACGCCCCATGCATGCTCCGACCCCCCCTCCCACCCACCCCAGACTGTGCCAGCTTGCTGCTGTCTGGCTTATCAGCGCTGCTGCTGCTGATGCTGCTGCTGCTGATGCTGCTGGATGCTGCACGGTGGCGCAGCCCAGATCCAACTGAGGATTTGAGGATGGAAACGTGAGGACAGCGGGTCTGCTGGAAGCGAGTAGTCCGGAATGGAATAACCCCGAAGACCCCCAGTATTCACTCGTGGTGTCCATTTGATGCGTTACTTTCACCCCCATTGAGAGAAACCTGCCCCCCCCTCGCCCTCCGCTCAGCTCCTAATAGGATTTTATTGAAGCGCGTCCCTCCGGATCAGGTGCGCCGGCATTTCCTTAACTTACCTGGGATGATGGTTGCGGCTCGTTCTGCAGCCAGCGCACAGGTGGGAGTGTGGATTTAAATTCCCAAACTTTGGATCTTCTCTTTGTGGGATTTGTTTTTTTTTTTCTAGAGGAGGGGGGGGGTGGGGATGGCGGCTGTTGATTGGAGACCCCGCACGCGTCTTGTTTGACACATCAGCTCGTTCTGGATGGATGCTGGCGATGTTATCACGGCTGTTCTGGCACATGATCGTGTGTGCACATTCCCTCCGCGGATACCTGCCGTCCAGTCCGGGGTCTTTCCTCCAGGAAACTTTGTGACCGGGACGCGGCGGAGGATGAAGGCAGCGCAGCGTTTGTGGCTTCCCAGCGGACGCAGAGCTCAGTGACTGCTCCTCACACGTGGTTTTAATATATATTGTATATGTTTGTGGATGGATTTGTGAGCTGGAGTCTTATAGCTGGAGAATGTGTACCCAGACTGTGGAGTCCTGCTCAGGCTGGAGGGGCGAGCAGCGGATACCCCTTCCTGGGACCACAGGTGTTCCTGGTAAACAGTCAGGTCTGCACTGAGGGGAGCTGTGTCACAGAGAGGAAATTAAAGAGACTGAAAGTGTTAACAGCATCTGTATGAAGGAAGGTTTAATGGATGCAAAGTGGACCACGTGTCTCCAGGTACTGCGCTCCGGACTCTTTAACGCTGCACTGCTTTTTTATTCTGCACCTCAGGTTATATTTAAATGCTGGAATATAGTCACATACTGTGAATTAACCCTCGGAAACACTGTCAGCTGTTGGAAAAAGTTACAATTGTGTGCTGTGGATTTGCTTTAAATACAGTTGTTATTAGTAAAATGAGTCATATTGAACGAGGTAAAGATATTTATTTAAAGACAAACACATGTTTAACTGTCAGTAATCGTCAGAAGGTTTTATTATTGTGCTCACTGCAGCTAAATCATTAAACTGTCTCATTGATTTGGGCTGAAGATATAACAGCATAAAGGGAACACACCACTAATTATTCCTTTCAAAATAAGACAATTTTGTAACATATCTTCACTTTTCATTAAAACAATTCCTCCCATTTTGATGCATAAGATGTGGTTTTATTGTTCTGTTGACTCCTTCTAGAAGTTCAGCCTGAGGAAAATGCATTTATCTGACTTTTCTGAATGTTAATTAGAGTCAAAATGGAGGAACAGATAGAGGAGACATAACCTTTATCAGCTGTTGTCTGTAAGTTAGTTTTCTGTAAGACTTATTCAAGACTTTATTTAATTAAATGTGTAAGTTTCTATTTCTTTTATCTTTCAGTGACTCCAAATCCCAAAATGCCGAGCTGTGGATAGAGAGGCTTCCCCCTGGGTCGAGTTGACCTGTGTCTACCTCCCTGCACCTCCTCTCTGTCATTTCCTAGTTCCTCATCCTCCCTCTATCCTCCCCTTACTCTTTCTCCTTTTTCAAATCTTCTTCCTCTCTTCCCTGCACTACTATCAGCCTCTCACCCCCCCCTCCCCCCCCTTTCCTCCTCTCCTCTCTCCCTCCCCTGGTTCTACCTTTCCCCCCCAAACCCATCACCACGTCCTCCTCTCCCTCCCCCCACAGCACACATGCAGGCCAAGAAGCGGTACCTGCTCGTGTCTGTGGGGGCCGGTCTTCTCTTCCTCGTCTACCTGTGGGGTCTGCAAATCGGGGAGTTCCAGCAGCAGCCGTACCAGTATCACCAGTTTCCCCAGTACCCCCAATACCACCAGCAGGAATACCAGTACTACCACCAGAGCCAGGAGGTGTACCAGCCCCAGCCCCAGCCCCTGCCCCAGAGAAGCCCGTCCAGACCCCCCAGGCACTGGCCGGAGTCGACCCAGCTGCTGGAGCCGTACCTGGAGGGGGGAGAGCAAGAGGTAGACTGAACCAAACTAAAAAAACAGACGTGGAGGGATCCTGCTTCAGTATAGAAACTCCTTCAGAAGCAGTTGTGGAGAAATATTAAGATACAACAATATAAAAATACTTAATCACAGCTGTACAAAGAAAAGTATTATAAGTTCTCATTATGCAGCAGGTTCCTTTCTTATATAATGTAAGTCTTTTAAAACAACACTCACTTGTTCTACTGTTGTCGGGGCGGTGGACTCACCGTGACGCTCAGTGTGCTGACTACAAAATAAAGAAATGAATAATGACGATTCGGCATGCAGACTGACTATAATGCTAATTTGATGTATATTTTCTGAAATTTTCTGACCTGAAGTTGATAATATTTTGCAGCCTTGCTTCAGTGGTGATGGCAAGAATAGTCCCCTATCACCTCACCCCCATGCACAGATCATACATCAATTGTAGCCCAAGTCTATAGTTAATGCATAATCCATGATGATGAAGATATAGAAAGGTGCAAGTATTTCCATTACTAACGTCATACTTAACAAAAAAAAATGTAAACAGAAGAACATTTTTTCATTTTAAATGATCTTTGTTGTTTGGGGGCAGCAGTTTGAGATCCCTGGGCTCTCCAACTGTACAGTAACTCCAGTAAATATGTTCTTAAAATCCATGGTTTTAAATTTGGGTTAAAGATAAATGATGAGTTCTGCAGCTTGTTTAATTGCTTTTGGGGAGCGACTGCAATCCAGGGGGCTCATGAGTAATCAAACAGATATAGAAATGCTAGGAAAAAAAAGTCACCAGAAATCCTGTCAGGTGTTATTAGTTCTCTCACACTGATCTAAAGAATGCATATGACTCACTCAGTGACAGTGTGGAGAAAGCCTTAGGATTAAACAGTGGTATAACAGATCAGTGGTTCCCAACCTGGAAGTTGGGACCCCCACTACGTGTCGCCAAAGCTTCACAGGGGGTTGCAAGGAGTTTTTGATTTTAAGGGGTGTAAGAAAGCTTTAAAAATATACACAGTATGCCTATATATCAGCATTATGTTAAAATCTGTGAAAAAAATTTAATTAAATAGTTATTTGAATGTTTTTTTTGATTATTATTAACACCACGCTATATTCACAGAGCCTTCAATCTCTGATAAACAGCCGCGTCCTACGTTAGAAAAGTACAAAAGAGCTAATAGAAACGTCAAGGAGAAGACAAAAAGACATCTATGTATATATGATTATTAAAAATTTAGAAAAGGCATCTTACATGCAGAGAACTGTATAAAAAGTTCTTAAAATTATCAGAAAAACTCATCTCTGATCAATATTCACAGGAAATAATCTGCTCAACATTCATCCAAATCTCTGGTTTTAAACTCTATGATCAGAATCAGAATCAGAAATACTTTAATAATCCCAGGGATGATGATAGAAAAGTTGTCCCTTTGGAGCCAGTGTAATGGATGTGATGGATGTATTTTGTCCTAACTGTCTGTGTCTGTGTGTCCAGGAGGACAGCCCTCAGCTCCAGCACCAGCACACCTCACCTCGGGAACGTCGTGCGATCCGCGACAACATCTACAAGAACAAGCGCTGCCGCATGGAAACCTGCTTCGACTTTGCTCGCTGCCAGTCGGGCTTCAGGGTTTACATCTACCCTCCACAGAGAGGGGACGAGATCTCCGAGACCTACCAGAAGATCCTGTCGTCCATCGAGGAGTCCCGCTTCCACACCACAGACCCTTCGCGGGCCTGTCTGTTCATTCTCGCCGTGGACACGTTGGACAGGGACCAGCTCTCGGCCCAGTTCGTCCAGAACGTCCGGCTCCGCATCCAGAGTCTGCCGACGTGGAACGATGGAAGGAACCACCTCATATTCAATCTCTACTCTGGCACCTGGCCGGACTACACAGAGGATCTGGGCTTCGAGGTGGGCCAGGCCATGCTCGCCAAGGCCAGCGCAGACGTGGTCAACTTCAGACCCCACTTTGATATCTCCATCCCTCTATTCTCCAAGGATCACCCGCCGAAAGGAGGGGGCATAGGTTACCTGACGCTCAACGACGCACCGCCCTCCAGGAAGTACCTGCTGGTTTTCAAAGGGAAGCGATACCTAACAGGCATCGGTTCAGAGACCAGGAACGCTCTGTATCACATCCACAACGGGGAAGATATTATTCTGCTGACCACATGCAAACACGGCAAAGACTGGGAGAAACACAAGGACTCTCGCTGTGGCAGAGATAATGAAGAATACTCAAAGTAAGACATGCTTTTTG
The DNA here is from genome assembly GCF_905237075.1 of Dicentrarchus labrax. Taxonomy (NCBI): domain Eukaryota; kingdom Metazoa; phylum Chordata; class Actinopteri; family Moronidae; genus Dicentrarchus; species Dicentrarchus labrax. The sequence goes on from NW_026136708.1 coordinate 21,074,805, forward strand.
ATCTCTCATCTTGTTTACGCTGCTTCTGGGTGTGCTTTTATGTCCATTTGAAAAGAGCATCAGCGCTTTGAAGATCTATCAATTAAGAGGATTTATTAGTGGCTTCATACAGCCCACGTTCACAGTCTTTGCTGGTCTTTCTGTCACTGCAGAGTTGGTCTGTTCTGGTTTGTCATCCTGCACAGACAGCCTGTGTTTTAGCAGACATTAGCACCGTGGCAGTTATCTCATTATCGGCTCTGATTTGCTGTTGGTTATTTCAAATGCAGCGTGTTTGTGCATCATTACCCCACAAGTGCTCGTTGGGTTTGTGTGCAGGGACGTTACTGCTGTCGATCGTTACAAATGCGGTTCGTTGGCTGAAAACTCTCCTGCCTGAGAGTGTTACTCGCCACTGTGCACGAAGCTCCTCTGTTTGGATGAAACAGGTTGGACGCTTTCATGTGCATATTTCCCAATTGTCAGGGGAGTTGAGCTTCACTGTTGCTGTGCTCCTGAGACAAAATGCTACGAAATCGCGAGTGTGTGTTGGTGCTGGAGTGTGTGTATATAGCGTATGTGTGTGTGTGTGTGTGTGTGAGAGAGAGAGAGAGGAGTGGGAGAGCAGGAAGGCGACGACTGTTGAGGGAAGGAAAGTTTTGTCAGCTCAGCAGTTGGTCGAGAGGAAAGTGATCCGAGTTGAGAAGAAGAGTTCACCTTTTGAACATTTTAGCGAGAGCTGGCGGCTGAAAGGAGAGGATCCATTGCATGTGGAGTGAAATGAGAACAACATTCTCAACTCCTCTCGCTTTTTCCTATACATGTTCACCCGAGAGTCATCTGTTGCATATTTTAGGTTTAGATATTGGCGAGACCCAAAGGAAAACCGCCGTAGATCCAAGATCCTGCTACTGAGATTTTACAGTGAGCGCCTGCATAGGGTCTAGTCTGGCTCCGTTCCAGCACATTATATCTTAAATTAAACAACGAATTTGAGGTTAAACTGCTGACTTTCAGCTTTAACTGTGTTTGAGAGGGTTCACATCCATATCAGATTAACAGTGTGAGTCCCAAACGTATTTACGGACAAGGCAACAAAAGGTTTTTTAGGGTAAAACAGTTCAGAGTGCCTGAAACAAGCAAGACTTACAGGCCTGGCAGAGCATCACTGGGGAAGATAGCAGTTTTCTGAGGGTTGGAGACTTCAGACAATCCTGGGTTTCCCTCAGGAAACTAGTGGGAGAGCTGTGGCTCTGTATTCTTTTAGAAAGTTCCCAATAAACAGTTAAATATGAATCCAGCTGAACAATATCTAACTTTAAACTCACTTGTTCTGGTATCCGTATTGGATAAAAGATGTTTCCAGTCAGTGTGAAACATTTGTAGTATCAGATAATGACATACATACATCAATAATTTACACCTGATCCATGATTATAAAGATGCAGAAAAATAGAAACGCATGGCAAAAATAGCATATTGTCAATATTTATATGGTTATTATGATTTATTCCAGAGGCCACTTGGTCAGTTTACATTGTATATAGACTCACCTGCACTTCTGACCTTATCCTTAAGGTCAGTAGTATGCCTGTGTATGCCTTCTAACATTGTCATTCTTGTATTTTTATGTATCAAAATGAATTATCCTCATGTACTCCGGTTTGTACACTCCCTTGCCTTAAATTGGCCCTTTAAGAAAAATAAAGTGTTTTGAATCGAACCAAAGAATCTCATACAAAGAATTTTGGTGCATAACGGGGAGATGAGAATAGAGAAAAAACACGTCCTGCAAGAGTCAAGAATAATAATATGGTATAATGTAGTGGGTGATTCAGCTCTAATGTTTCCTTGTAAAAACTCATCAGGTAAAGAAAGTCACATTATTATGTGAGAAAAAGAAAATATGAATTCATTCGTCAATCATTGTCTTTCTTCCTCGACATTGTGACGTGCTGCTCTGATTAATTATCGCAAATTATATTTCATTAGTGTGATCATATATTCTGAGCAGTCGAGCGCTGTGTTTTCTGGCATTGTTACATTTTCGGTAAAAACATTTTTGTCCTTGTAAGAAGGGGATCATTTCCTCTGCTGTTCATCTGACGGGGACGTACAGTCTAAGGACTCAGACTCGAGTCACAAATTGGACTTGACAAAATCAAACAAGACAACTTGGATTTTAACTTTAACACCTTTGCCTTTTAAAGGTAGCAAACTTTCACATTTTTTATAAAAGTGATTTCTGGAGCAGATCATGTGTGGGGGAAATGAAAAACTAATTGATTTGGTATCAGTCATTAAATTGTAATTCAGTTTGTGAACTAACAAGCAAATGTTTCTCTGATTAATTTGTGTCCCTGTGGTGGAGAGGCATATCTGACTGCTGTGTTGGGACTAAGTTTGTCTAAAACTATCCACACAAAATGACTTTAAATCCACCAACAAATCACAAATACAATTCAGTAAATATATAATTTCATGTCATGCATGTAACACCCCAAATCCCATTAAAATTCATGGGAGTAAAATACACATGGACATCCATCAATAAACTGCAAAAAATTCCAATTTATGCTGCAGTTTTCAAAGAAGTTTTAGAAGCACAAAAGCCAAATGATAGAAACAGGTGACAAACACCAAGTCTGAGTGAATCTTGTAAGAGTGAAGACCACAATGTCTAAAATATAGTAATTGAAAAGCTTATTCATTAATTCATTTGTTGTGTTAAACAGAGGAACCCAAAAGCAGAACACAAACTCTGTGAGCATGATTACCAAAACAGGGCTTTATTGCAAACTAGTTAGAGGATGAGACGGCGAGGTGATGGCGAGGAGAAGCTCTGGCTGGCGGCGGTGAGGGGAGAACGGCTGAGATCCGGGCAGAGTGGATTGGAGGGTTGAGGCAGGGTGGCTGAGCAGAAGTTGAATCGTTGAAGCGGAGAGTGTGGCAGATGAGGCAGGCTGGAGTGCAGGTGATGATCCTGAGGAAAAACAAGGTTAAAGTAACCAAGAAGAAGAAAAAAGACATCATAAATTTCACTAGCCGGCCGAGAGAGTTGCTACCAAACAGGCTGAAACAACAATCTGGCGGAAAGTGGATGAAGAACCGGGGTTGAGATATTGCAGGGCTGGCAGGTGTGAGCAGTCAGACAGGTGAGCAGGAGAGACAGACAGGAACACCAGGGAGGGGAAAAACACCAGAAACACTGGGAATTACTAAAGTATGGTACTGATAATCACACCATTCCCAACTTAACCCCAACCTGGTAACAGGGTGACTGGACGTCCCAGTTTGTGTGTCAGTCAACCTGCACACACGTAGGTGAAGTGTATTCAGAAGGAATTTGATGGAAACTACCACAACGAAAAGCAGCTACAACAAAGACTGAAACTACTTATGATAAATGATCATTTGGTTGAGGACCCCCAAGGAGTTTCCAGAGGGTCCCCAGAAAATTGAGGAATACTGTGTACTAATTTGAGTATTATGTCATTGACTAGAGGTTATCCCAATGAGAGAATGTATCCGCGGCCTGATGTGCATCAATTTGAGGGTCCTTGACGGCAAATAGTAGACAACAATCAGACTGAAGGAATGAGTGAAGGACGAAAGTTTGTTCCTGCTGCCGAACAAGCCGAAAGTCATCCGTCTGTAAACAACGCAGCTTCACAATCTTCTGAATCTGGAGGTTGTGAGTGAGAAAGCCTTGTTGTGTGTTCGCTGCCGTCTGTTTTACACACAGCCCATCGATACAGACATCACCCGGTGCAGGCGAGGGGGGATCCTACACAGCCAGGCTCCCTGATGGGAACAGAAACCGGCGAGGATCTTGAAGCCTCGGGCGGTCGATAATTGCCCTCCAATTGAATTAAGCTGTGAATGAGGGGGATAGATAGAGATCTCACCTCCCACTGAGCGGAGCCGGATTGAACTTGGGCTGTTTTACTGTATATAACAGATAACAGCCGGCTTCACCAATTAGAGCCTCGCCATCTCAAGTATCTTAAGTGTCTCTGTGAAGAATGTTTGATACCTGAGGCTGGCTCAATTTACAGAACGGCAGATTAAACCCTTAATTCAGATCGCTGTCACGTCTTTCATGATAGCTTTCATGGTCCAATGAGAGGAGGGAAGAAGAAAGAGTGCAGATGATGGTCAAACATGATGAGAGGCGTCCCGTTGACTGCACAGTAAAATCCACAAACATCTTTTTCCTCTCTGCTCATCAGCTTCCTCTCTTCCTTCCTTTCCTTCCTTCTCTCCTTCCATGCTTTTGACTTTGCTCACAGGTCCTCGCGGCCATGCTGAAACACATATTAAATATTGCTATGTTTCCTGTAACTGACACAAAAGTACTGAATGCATTTGAATATGTTTTTATGAACGACTGAAGCGAATAAAGTGGATTTCCAGATCTTGCCCTGTCATCAGGGGTGTTTCTAGACTGCATTATCCTTCCCTCTTCCACTCCGCACTGGCTTTAAAAGGCTAGTAATGCTGGCTTTTTAAAGGAGTCCATTGACCTCTGACCTCTAGATATCTGAATGAAAATGGTTGTATTTTTACCCTCAAGTCTCCCCTTTGCAGACAGACCTGCTTTGTGCTAATCCCATGCAGTTTGGAGGGAAACAAGCTTTTTTTGCCTGTGGTATAAATGTGTTATTCAAGACATGCCCCTACTTCCCAGTGTGAAAAAGGTCCAATCTAGAGCCAGTGTTTGGGTTGTCGGCTCTACTGTAGAAACACGGTGCAACAGGGTGGACTCCGTAGACCCTCTGTAGATATAAACGTCTCATTCTAAGGGAGGAAAAACACAGCGACTCCTATATTCAGGTGATTATACACTAATGAACACAAGACTATGAATATTTCATTCCATTTCTACTAATAGATCCTCCCAAATGTTACACACTGGACCTTTAAGCAAATGTGTTTCCATCACTAATTGTTTTATAATAAGCGAGTAAAGACATTGAATGAATTAGTTATAATGTGCTCTTTCCAGTCTAATTTGATGCGTCCCAGAATGCAGAGAAATACACAGCTGCTGTCACATCTGTGGATGTTTGGCAGCTGCAGAATTCAATATGTATGACGGGAGAAAAGGGTCTGACAGTATTAATTAAAATGTCAGCTGTGGTCATGTGGGTGGCCGGCGCTGTTGATGTGTAGTAGAGGAAGTGGAGTGTGTGTGTGTGTGTGTGTGTGTGTGTGTGTGTGTGTGTGTGTGTGTGTGTGTGGTGTGTCAGTGGGCTTTTTAGATTTTCTTTTTTGTTATTTCTTCCCAGCCTTGTTGAGAGATGTTCTATTAAAGAACATCAAAAGTCAATGTCCTCTCTCCTTGTTGCCGCTTATCTCCCTCCCTCCCTGTCTCATCCTCCTCTCTTCACCTTCATCTCTCTTATTCTTCTCCTCCTCATCCTCTCCTCCTTCTTCCTTCCACGCTCTTATTTTTTCCTTATCTGTCCTCACTCTCCTCGCCTCTTCCTCTTTTTTTCTCCCCCCTCCTCCACTCCCTCTCGTCTGCCGAGCTAAACTGAACCGTGGAAAAGGTTTTACCGCTGTCTCAGTGCATCTTTAATGCAAGTCATGATGAAGAGCACCATGAGGAATAATAACAGAGCCAGCCAGGTTTAGAGAGAGAGAGAGAGAGAGAGAAAGACAGAGAGAGAGACAGACAGAGAGAGACAGACAGAGAGAGACAGAGAGAGAGAGACAGACAGAGAGAGACAGAGAGAGAGACAGAGAGAGAGAGAGAGACAGAGAGAGAGAGAGAGAGAGAGAGAGAGAGAGACAGACAGAGAGAGACAGAGAGAGAGACAGAGACAGAAAGAGGGTGAGACAGAGAGAGAGAGAGAGAGAGAGAGAGAGAGAGAGAGAAGACAGACAGAGAGAGACAGAGACAGAAAGAAGGCGAGACAGGGAGAGAGAGACAGAGAGAGAGAGAGAGAGAGAGAGAGAAATTCAGGACATCAGAAACTTTGATGTGTGACCGATATAACAACCTAATTAAAGAAACAAAAAGCTGAATCTGGTTGTCTGTGGAAATAAACATCAGCAGGAGACAGAAATAAACTCTGAAGGTCTTTTAGTGTATTTAAGATTAGGAATGTCTGTAGAATATAAAATATAAAATTATCCCCTACATAGACCATATTTCTATTGATTTCTCCCATTGTCCTCCACTGAATCAAAGAAAAAAGAATGGATCACCGTTGGGCAGTAACTCATTACTAGTAATAATGTTACTTTCCCCAGTAACTAGCAGTGTAACTAATTACTAATACAAACAAATAATTAGTTACAATATTACTTTTCTTGGTACCCCCCACTGATCCAACAATCTGATCACATTTTGGGAAGAAAAGTAATATAACTAGTAGTTTAACTAATTACTTATGGCAGGGAGTAATATATAAAGTAATAATATTACTTTTGAAAAGAGTAATGAGTAATACATTTAATTTTTTGAGTAACTAGCCCAACACTGCTACAGATAAATGGAGCCATATGTTCAGATTTGTGATTTGGGGCTACATTTAAACACTAAAATCTTATTTGTACGCATTAAAACAAGGTGTGTTAATTAATTAATGATAATATATATAATTGAGATATATTTATATCAATTAAAATATTTAAGGCAGTTAAGACAAAAATCTCACCAAGGTTCGTTTTGTAGGTTAGCTTTCAGTTGCATCACATGATCTGAAGGAAAAGGAAAGGAGGAAGTTGACCGAGTCCTACTCAACTGCTATTGGAGCAAAAAGGGGCGGGACTTAGGAAGGATAAATAAGTATCATTAGTAACGCCTGTGTTTACCCTACTGCTGTGAAAAAGTTCTTTTTTTCCTATTTATTTGGAAGCGAAAGTGCAGAAAATATTTTCAAAATGAAAATTAGAACTTAAATTCTTTTTTAAAAGACATTTAATCCAAAATGACTTCACAGAAACGCTTTACTTTTGTGTGCAGGCGTCTCTGAAATGATTAAATCAGCATGTTCCTCCTTGGATATCCAACAGCTAGAAGAACCTGAAAGAAATAAATTGCAAATGGACAGACCTTCTTTGGACTCTGGCCAATGAACAGGTAATAGGTAGGGATGCCAAAGCACCGTGAAACCAGATAAGTTAATTTCTGTCTGAGTTTGCTACTTAAAAATTCCGTTTCAACTATTTTTTTAAGTTAAAACTCAAGGAACCAGTATCGGGTTTTGCGTCCAATATGGTGCTCGTGTACTCACTTGTAATCATGAAACTACTCTGATACCACACATGAAACTCATAAATCTGGACAAACAGTACTCGTGTCTTATTTCCTCTCCTACACCAATAACAGATGAGTTTTTAACGGATCTTTAAGAGTTTCTTCGGGGCCTTTAAGTGCCTGTAGATTTCTCAGCAGCTGAACTCGTCAATACATTGAAGGTTTCTGCCAAGGCTGGTTGGAGGGTAAAAGGAAGCTCTATCGATCAGGCTGGACCTGACCACAGCAGCCAATCAGCAGATGAATAGAGGTTAATGGCCCTTCTTGGCGTGTGAAAGCCAAACATAGATTGGCATTTAGTGTGACGAGGCCTTGGCATTTATTTTAGTGGAGACTCTCTCTGTCTTAACAGCAAAAAGAAGTTAATGTATCAAAGGCTAAAGCAGTCAATGTGAAGATCACAAACCAGGAAACATTTGTCAGATTGATTGAATTAACTTTTTCTCTCTGCTGGCAGAACTGCACAGAATAAATGGGATTCAATACATCTCAGACTACGTGTGTTAAAGGTCCAGTGTGTAACATTCAGGATTTGAAGGACCCTTTTCTATCATTGAGTAAACTGACGACCTCTGAGTGACTGTCTGTATTTCAGGAGGTTTGTGCAAAGAGAACTATTTTGAGATGAATTTTTATACAATCCTCTTTCTGTTTTATGTATTTTTTTTAATCATTTTTAACGATCATAGAGACTTAATAAGCCTCTCTTTTGACAGATTGAGTGTTTTCTTCTCATTGGTCTATCAGCTTTTTGGTTGTTTGAACATTTCTAATGCAGGATGTTTATCAGAGAGTGAAGGCTCTGTAAATATAGTTTGTGCAAGTTTAGATATTTAATAATAATCTTAGCAATTGAAATAACAATTTAATGTAGTTCTCTTCACAAACTCTACTGTGGACATTTTTTAACCCCTTAAAATCAACAAGGCCTCGTGTTTTTATTACACTGTAAAAGCATTTCCTCAGAAAATGAGTCAGTGGAACAAACTGGAATTAAATTGTACGTACTTAAAATACTGTACACATTTAAGTTCACTCAAAACAGGCTGCTTCAACAATTTATTTTTGAGTTGAGTTTAATTCATGTGAACGTTAATTGGTTCTTTTAAGATGTGTCATCAGGATTTCCAGCGTAGCTCAATTCAACTCAATTCAGTTTTATATGTATAGCGCCAATTCATAACAGAAGTTATCTCAGTACACTTTTCAAATAGAGCAGGTCTAGACCGAACTCCTTATAACATTATTTACAGAGACCCAACAGTACCACCATGAGCAAGCCCTTGGCGACAAGGGCAAGGAAAAACTGCCTGTTAAAAGGAAGAAACCTAGGACAGATCCTTCGGCTCTTGGTGGGCGGTCGTCTGACTCGACCAGTTGGGGTGAGAGAGAGAGAGAGACAGAGAGAGAGACACAGAGACAGAGAGAGAGAGAGAGAGAGAGAGAGACAGACAGACAGACAGACAGACAGACAGACAGGCACAGCAACAACAGTAGCAACAACTAATAGTAGTGACTGATGATGATGAACATGAGTAGTGAGTTTTTAGTGGGAATAAGTTGTACTGTTGTTGCATATTGGAGAACTGTAAACTTTTTTATATATATATATAATATTAAAAATAACAGCACACACTGGAAGAACAATCTTGTCGTCTGGGAAAACAACGTGATGCTATGCTGTCTGTCTGCAGAAAGAATGTCATTTTCTGCAGCCGTATGAAATGTTGCCAGCCTCCTCACTCAGCCCTACATCACTCACTCTCCTAGTGCACCCACAAAATGATCCGGGAACACAATTCAACTCAATCACAGTTCTCTTCTCCCCCTCCACCGCCGTCTCATTTCCACCTCTCTGCCCACTGCACTCTAATTTCTCTGTTGTCGTCTTCCTCTCTCCTCTCTCTCCATCCATTTGTTTGCCGAGAGCTGACGATCAGTTGAGTCGAAGTAAAGGTGCGCGGGTCGTTCCAGGATGGTTGCCATCCATCCTCGCTGAGAGAGACAGAGAGGACGGGAATTAGAGAGGCGGTAAAATAGTAGAAACGCCGCGTGGCAGGATGGATTGCAGTGTGAATCCATCACGTTCTCGCACACAGACCGCTGTGTACTCCCTAATAAAAGGACAGAGGAGAGGTAGGTTTATCAGAGAGCAACAAGGAAGTGTTGTTTGTCTCTTTTGAGCAAAAAGCAAATAGATGGCGATTGGGTTTCTCAAACGTTTCCAGACAAACAGAAGATCCCAAACATACAGGAGTTATATCCATCTTTTTCTCTGTTGTAGTTCCAGGGCAATTTTAGTTGTTGTTGGTTTAGTATTGAGTTGTTTTTGCATCGCAGCTCCTTTCAGAAAGCACTTCTCTGCTTTATCCTCCACCCGGCAACCCGTCAGTGAAACCGTTTCCCGTTATGGGCTGCAGGGGAAACATTACAATGTTACACTCCAGTACAAATCTGAGGTTTGATTTTGATTGATCTTTAAATACATATATATATCTATATATATCTATCTATGTATATATATAGATATATATATCATATTGTAAATGTTCAGTCAATGGCCCCGGTTTTTATTTGCTTTTCTATCAATAAACTCAACCTGTTCAGAAAAGATGGGAAATACAATCAGGTTGTTTATTTAAACGAGTATGAATATCTCTTCTATCGAATAATATATCAGTTAATAATAGAAATAATAATAATACATTTTGTTTTATGGCACTCAAGGTCACCTTTCATCATTAAACAGCAACACAATCGACAAAAATCCGTAACAGATTCTAGTTTCTGTAAAATGAAATGAACGGCTGATTTGTGGAGAATCTAACTGATCTAGATGTGTAGCATGTTAACATTTATAGGCGATCGAAGCAGCTTAGCGCTCGCTCAAGCCCTTTTCTGATCCCCATTTTGTACACACAGTGACTCAGTTTCATAGAGGAAAAAGTATTTATTGATTGAACAGCAGTTGCAGTCACTGAGATCCAGTGTTGAACTCTGGCGCAGTAAACAGAAACCGACCTGATTTTCGGAAAGCGGAGGAATTGGCAGTTGAACAGTTGCGATTTGAGCGACGCAGTGTTTTATGGGATGTGATAAAGTGACGTTAAACAACATGCTGTTAAAGTGAGTTAATTATGCTGCTGTGTTAGTTTTTATCTGAACTTTAGATTCACTGCAGCGCGTTGTCATTGCGGCGAGGTCAAGATCAGGTCGAGGTCTGGTGTTAAACATGAGTTGGTTATCGTTAAGGTTAGGGCGAGTCTGCAGAGAATCAATATAAGTCAATGCAGTGTCCTCGTAACAGTGTGTGTGTGTGTGTGTGTGTGTGTGTGTGTGTGTGTGTGTGTGTGTGTGTGCTGCACAGATAAACATACATCAAATCACCGGGTTTAAGATAAAATTGTGAAATTAATCATCTGTATAAATGTGTACAAGTGTGTGAGTTTACCAGCTCGTGCACTACAACTTTGCCCCACTGTGTACTATCAGTTGTCATTAGCCTAAGGCGCACACACACACACACACACACACACACACCTGCAGTCCTAACCAGTGAGAGTTGAGTCTCATTGCAATTAATTTGTTTTTAGCAGCTACATTTATTCTACTTTTCTCTGAGCTGAGCTCCAGAAACACCGCCTGCAGTGACAATCCGCCCAGGATCCCCCGACTGTGCCCAAGTGTCCTTGAGCAGAACACAAAATAGCCGCCAGCTCCAGCAGGTTCTGTTCGACTGACCTCTCCACCTTCCTGCAGAGGACGGGGTGATGATTCCTCACGAGGGTGATTTAAAGATCTCATTATTATTAGTTTGCACAAATTCACAGATGTCCCAGAAAACAAATACAAGAAGAATTGTTGTATTTTTCTGCTTTTTATTAATTTAACACGACCATGAAATGGAAATGAAGAACATTAGAGAGCCTCTTGTTTTAGTTGTAGAATTTATATTACCTGGAACAACAGGTAAGAATATGTTTATTGGGATTTTACATATCACAGTCAATAAAGCTCCAACCCCCTCCCCCAGACATCCCCTTTATTCGTACAGAAAGCATGATAAAATATGGATAACAATATAATTAAAGATAATAGTACTAATATCACACAGGTGATACTGACAATAATAATAATCCACTAAACCAGCAGCAGCAAGACTGTAACTTCATAAAATTCTAGTTCTGATGACAAACTGTAAGCAAAGATCTTACTTACAAATACTGACAATAAAGTATTTATCCATAAAAAAACAACTGAACTAACAATAAAACAATAAAAAAACCTATAAAAAACATATGATCCCATAAACAAATCTGCTGTTTGTCCATATTATTGTCCCAGATGAGAAAAATCTCTCCTTTACACACACATGCACACACATGCACACACACACACACACACACACACACACACACACACACACACACACACACACACACACACACACACACACACACACACACTCTGGCATTGTGTGATCTGCTTAATTAAAAAAACGTAGTGTGTAGATCAGGAGAATCTAAGCGTGAACCACCAACATGCAACAGCTTCTTGTTAATGCTGACAGACGCACATATATAAATACACAGTGTGTTTACACATACACACACACACACGCACACACACACACACACACACACACACACACACACACACACACACACACAAACAGCACCGGAGGGAGGCGACTGTTTAATAGTTTCAGTATCGCCGCCATAAGCTCTTCTCGCTCCATAACTCTGTCAGCGGGGATTTACAGCTCATTGGCGCTCATTATGAAAATGTGATATTGCACTTCAAACCCCTCCGGCTATTCTTGGCCTATGGACTTCTGCAGTGTCATGGTTTAGAGAGACGGAGGGGAAACACAGCCAACAGCCTCCTCCTCCTCCTCCTCCTCCTCCTCCTGCAGGTCCAGAGATGTGGAGACACTCACATCACTTAGTCCTGCTTTACATGCAGGAAACGAGCTTCTACATTGTTTCGATGCTGTAACACAGATCACATCACATACAGCAGTGGTATTAATAACTGAGAGCACATACAGCATGTAGCTGTTAGGCCATCGATGTGAGGAAGAGGACAGAGCGGGTCTCCTGATCAATAGTAAATAGTAAAAGCAGCGGGGGTCTCGCTGGTGTGTGTAAACAACGCTTTGCTGGTTGGTGAGCTCAGTAGCTCGATGCATGACGACTGAAAGGGAGGAAATGTATTTATATGTGGAATTAATATGGATGAGCAGCGGAGGAGTAAGAGCGACTTCTGTGGTCATTCTGGTCCTATAGGAACTGCAGTTCTTCTAATGGCCACTAGAGGCTGGCTCCAGCAGTGAGTCAGTCTCCATAAGGCCCCATAATAAAACATGTTTCCAGCCTGGTACAAAAAAGTTTCAGTCTCTGTAGAAATGATTAAAATAAGTTTTTAGAAGTTTTTTTTAGATTTTAAGAAGAGTTATTTCAACAAAACATTCGAGGTCAGAGAAACAGTTTAAGAGTTAAACGATCAAATTTGACTTAAAACCGCATAGCTTTTAATTTGTTTGTTTTTTAATTTTGGCTTGAAAAAAAAAATTGATAATATTACTGATTATTATTTTTATATTATAGACAAACAGGTCGGACTGGAGCCATCTCGTTGTTGCACTGCAGGATCTCCATGTTGCTCCTTATTGATCTGTTTCTCTCTCCTTCTCCTCCTCCTCTCCATCCTCTTCCTCCTTTTCTCTTTCCTTCTTCTCACCTCCGTCTACATTTCCTTGTATTTTCCTCCTCTTCCCATTTTCTTTCCCTTCCTCCTCTCCCTCTCATTTCCTCTCTCCTCCATTCTCCTTGTTTCAATTTCTTTCTTTTTCTCTCCTTTCCCCATGTCCCCTGATTTCCCTATACTTGTATTTCCTCCTTTCCTCTCCTCATTCATCTTCTCCTTACCTTGTTTCCTCTTCTTTTCATTTCTGTTTTTCCCTTTTCCTCTTTGTTCGTTTCCTCTCTCGCCCTCCTTTTCATTTCCTCTTCCTCTCCTCCTCACCTGGTTTTCCCCTGTTCATTTTTGCTCCTTTCCTCCTTACCTTTATTTTCCTTTCATCGCTCCCCTTTTCCTCTGCTCGTTACCTCGCCTCCTCCTCCTTTTCATTCCTCTTCCTCTCCTGTCTTCAGTCTTCTTCTCAGCTCGTTTCCTCATCTTTTCATTGCTTCCTTTTCCTCTCTTCTCCTCATTTCCTTACCTCCATTCCTTTTGTTTTCCTCCTCTCCTCTCCTCTCCTCTCCTCCAGCTTCCCTTTCCACCTCTTCCTCTATTTCCTCCTCTTATTTCTTCTGTCCATCACTTTTTCCTCCCTTCCTGTACTCTCCCTTCCTCCATTCACTCCTTTCATTCCCATCTCCAGTCACTTACCTGCTCATTTGTTATTTTCCGTCCTCGCACCCCTCGCTCTCTGTCGCAGTGTGCGGTCCGGTGCCGGTCTTGTAGCGTGACGGCGGGTTGAGAGCGGGTCATTTCAAGGTTGGGATCAGAACCATAACAGGGCCGTGTGATGATAATGTGTGTGTGTGTGTGTGTGCGTGTGTGTGTGTGTGTGTGTGTCTGCTTCATGCCTGTTAGTTCATCCTTACATGCTGAGAGTTTGATGTGCCTGAGGCGAGAGCTGCCTGCACACACACACACTCACACACCTAAACACACACACACAACACACACACACACACACACACACACACACACACACACACACACACCACTCACACCCCTACACACACACACACACACACACACACACACACACACACACACACACACACTCACACACACAGTCATAAATATAGAGCAGAAATAGCCTCAGGGTTGGTGAGGTGAAAATGGTACGAGGCCCTTTGACTCCTGGCAGCAGAATTGTAACAAACCATTTCTATGTCTGGTCTTGTCTATATGTGATATAAGTGCTCTGTGTGTGTGTGTGTGTGTGTGTGTGTGTGTGTGTGTGCCACTCACACTGACCTCTTTAGAATATCTCCACGTGTTGTGTTTAGATACGCTTCCTCTGCTCTATATTATTAATAATGGATCTTTTAGCTGTTACCTATTAATTTTGATGCCCCAGTGGCCCAGTTTCTCTCTTTTTTTGTGTGTTGTGACCAATTAAAAAAAAACAAAAAAACATTTTTCTTAACACAAGAAGACGAGGGCATAAAAGCGACACTTTTCACTGACATCGACTACGCCACACACAAGTAGTTTATTCAGATTGGAGAAAGATGAGATATGAGGGGTTGTGTGTGGTGGGATGAGAAAGCCATCCATCCTCTGCCCTCGGTCTCTAGTTTGTGGTTGCACAGTTTCAAGAGGCTGTAATCATCCTAGAGGTCACAATTAAGGATGCATGATGTGAATTTTGTTGAAGCCGGCACAATAACCGATAATTACCTGCTTCACATGGCTGATACCGATAAGATAACGTCATCAAAAAAAAGGTTGGAGCAGTTAGGAACCAGGAGGGTTGAGACTGAGGCTTCATCACCCCCCCCGGTTCCAATAATGCAATAAAAAGAAGAATTAGATGGAAGTATTGACACACTGGAACACCCGGTGGAGAGCTGTGCAAACAGGCTCTGGAGCTTTCTTCCTGACCTTACAGAGAAAGCAGGATGTATAATACAAACACACGTTCCCACTGGAAAATTAACAAAATGTGCACATATCTCTGTCATAGACCTCTTAAGGTAAAACCTGCAAATGCTGCAAGCTGTGAAAAAAAGATACAAACACACAGACCCACCAACACTGTGTCAAAAATAAATGTATTTCATTTTCAATATTGTCAACATTTTGTTATAGTTCACCTATTTTGAACAGAAGATATGAGAGAAATGTATTAATTCGTAGGGGTGTTCCATTTTACTTTCGCCCTGATCTGAACCTGCAGTAACAGGATTTTAAGGCCACTAGGGGGCAGCAGAAACAAGTTCTAAACACCACATTGACATATCATCACCTTTTAAAGTAATATGGTGAATAAGCACACTTATTTAACCTCTTACCATGTATGTAAAATCACCTAAAAACGCCTACCATACACAACATTTACCCAAAGTAAATTAAAAGCTGTTCTTCAACCATTTGCAGTATATGCATCCAACATGGCGGCATGTAAACATGGCAACGGCCCGCATCCGGGCTAAAGGTTAGACATCCTGCAGTTACAGAGAAACATTATTATTCATTTAGAGTTAAGTTAATCCATTATTCACTCTCTTTTAGCTTTGTTTTTGGTCTTTACCAACTCCTGAGGGGAAATATCTGCCTCTTAACCTGTTAAATGCTCCACTATGTTCACCAGTGAGTCATTAAATGTGTCTGTACAGTGTTTTTTACAGCTTTTATGCTGAAAACAACTCGAGAGATGAGACCAAACCAACCAAAATTATGAAGTTGGAGCCAGACATCTGCAGATTCAGCTGCTAATTCTCTCTGGTTAATCAGCTCGAGCGACACCTTTCACAATGTCACTGACACTGTTATTCCAAAAAGTTTTGTCTTTATGTATAAGAAGCATCTGCCGATCCAATACTTTATCTAAATGACACCGCTGCGTACTACAGCTACAGCCTGAAAATGGAGAGTATTCTCACTGCTGACGTTTTGACACATCACAGGAGGAAAAGCACAGGTGGAATCAGTAAGTGCAGTAACAAGTGTTCGTAGGTGAGCTGGTTGCAGGGTGCAGGTACCGGTGCTGGCTCACCTGCATTCTTACTGCAACACTAACTGAAACTGAGCCGTCGTTAATGAAATGTTCTTCTGCTGCTATGACGAGTCAAAAGGTGGGTGTCACAGTTCAGCCGCACGTATAAAAAATACAGGCTGAGCTAAAGGAGAGTTGCAACACCAGCAGGCTGAGGGAGATGAAACCAGCGTACGCACTACACCATGACTTTCTCTTACGGGTGGGGTGGGGGGCTTGACTGATTGACTCGCAGGATGCTGACCACAGAACAGAAATGAAAAATGACGTTTCGGTGAGCAGACTGAGCGGGAACAGAAAGTATTTCTTCTGATCTTTGAGTTACAGCGAGTGAAGTTTATACCACGACGCTGCCGGTGTATCTTTAGTGAATTACATCATCCTACTGCGTGAATCATAAGTAAGTAATATCAGTAAATATCAGTAATAGCACAACCTTATGCATGATCCATGATGATGAAGATACAGAAAGATAGAAGTGCATGGGGAGAACAGCGTATTGTTAATATTTTAAAGCCCCCCCAAAAAAAAAAAAAAAAAATCATTTAACAGATCATGCTTTCAGGGAACTCATGACTTATTAAGAGGAGCCAAGTTCCCTCTGGCTCCCCTGTAGCTCACACACTGGACGAAACACACTTACAGACGAGTATAGACCTGATGATGTTAATAGGTTAAAAAAGATGGGAAGTAACAAAGTACACATACTCTTTGCTGGTATCTGTATAATACTTTACTTCCTTGATTTAAGTAGAAGTAAGTTAAATAGTTATTGTTAAGGTAACTTGGGTAAATTCAGTTAATTTAAGTTACACTCATATGCAGCATTTCTCCAAACTTATTTAAAATGTGTGAACAGAATTTATCTGAATAAGTCACTTAAATGCTTCTTCTTTACATATGTTACTACCAAGATTAAATTTACTCAGTTTTCTTCCATTAAAGCAAATTATTACTTTACCTGTCAAAACAGCTGACGTGTTTTTTTTTTTTCTGTGACAAACATAAAAATCTGATGATGATATAAAAACAAAAACTGTAAAATCTGTTATAATGACATAAAGCCAACTTTAAGAGAACTTTAAGAAAATGAGTCAATGGAAAAAACTTAAATTATATCATCAAAACTTACTTACAAAATACTGCACACATTTAAGTTGCTTCAACAATTAATTTTTGAGTTGGGTTTAATTTATGTGAATGAAGATTAATATATGTTAACTTACTTCTTTTATTTAGATGTGTTGTCAGGATTTACAGTGGAGAAGTTTCAGTTTGCTCAGAAACAGAGAAACCAAGAAATACTTTATACATTTATAGTTTGACCTTTCAGATCCTGTACCTTTTTCTTTTTTAGAAGATGATTTAATTCTTCTATTTCTACTCTACTATCTGTAATTCTACCTGAGTAAAGAATGTCTGCACCTTTGTGACCTCTGGTAAAAAACCAAGCTTAAGACGTTAAATGTGATGTCCAATTTCCATTTTTATGACAAACATGATACACGAGCTAAGTGGAGAAAAGGACAAGGTGAGACATAATGAACAGAAGAAAAAATAATAATCAATGCACAGAATACTTTGTTTGGCTTTAATCGAAGCAACTCCAAGAGAAACAGCCCGATATTGCTTTATTTGCATCAGGATTTATTGTACAATCCGTTTCAGTTTTGCTCTATGTGCTCTGTTGACTGTCTCATAAAAGTAAAGTATTCCTGTCGCTGGTTGTGTGCTGCTGTGTTGGCAGATATAACCTGTTCTGGTAATTGACTTGTGTTATTTTTAATGGAGCCATATGTTGTTCCTGCTGACTGCGGCACACTCAAACACATCACACACACACACACACACACACACACACACACACACACACACACACACACACACACACACACACACACACACAACTGTGCTGCTGCTGTTTGACACCTTGTCAAGATTTCCTCTGGATATTTTGTGTCGGTGGCTAATTCTCAGACTGAAGTTCTGCAGCACAACTTTTGATTTCTTCTCTATTTGTCATCAGACTGTTCACAGGAAAGAAATTAATAAAGAGAGAGAGGGAGAGGCGTGCTGATATTACACAACAGCAACAAATAAATAAACATGAGGTTCACAGCTTATGTGTATATATATAAATATGTATAATTGTGTCTGAACATAATGTGGACATTATAAGATTCAGTAATGTAATAGTGTATTCATTGGAGGGTCAGATGGTATTACATTATACAGATATTATTATTATATATGTGAAATGAGGACTAGATCTGGAAGATCAAACAGATGGTTGCAACCAAGTGACACATCATTGTGCAATATATTGTAAAAATATTGAGCACTGGGCATCGTAAGTCGACAGCTTGTAGCATTTGTGGGTTTTAAATTCCACAAACATACAAATGTTTCTGACAGAATTGTGTTGCTACATGAGAATATGCATACATATTTGTTTTTTACTGTGCTTGTTCTGCGATGTAGGCTGTATTTTCAAATGTCCTTTATGTCTCAAGAAAAAGGAAATAAAAAAATGGTCACACCACGAAGGAAAAATGCTAAATTTATTTTAAATTACATTTCAGTTATAATCATAGTTTAAGTATTTTCGATTGAAATTGTTTAGTATTTTAAAAGTATTATGTGTTTTTAAATCAATTTATCAATATATAAAAAAATTTTAAGGTTATTTTTAGTCACTATAATAACAAAATTTAAAAGAAACATAATAAAAATAATAAAATAAATTCTCTTTTCTCAAACCTTTTCTGTCTGCCAAAAGGAGGAAAGAATTTGGGAATCTCTTGTCTCATTTTTAGGTTATGAACATAGGTAATGGTTTACTAACTCCATTCATAGGAGAGGAAGTAATATACACCGATTAGCCACTGACAGTGAATAACACTGATTATCCGGTTATCAGGGCTCCTGTCAGTGGGGGGGGGGGTATACGGTATCAGGCAGTAAGGGAACATTTTGTCCTCAGCGTTGACGTGTCAGAAGCAGGAAATGGGCAGTGTGAGGATTTGTACGTGGGGAGTAAAGGCTGGCCCGCGTTGTCCGATCCAACAGATGAGCTACTGTAAGGTGTCAGAACACACGGAGTATCACCGTCTGTTGGTATGAGGCTGTATAACATTATGACCACCAGGGTGCTCAGGTGGTCATAAGGTTACGGCTGATCGGTGTAATTGTAAACTCACGGGTCACTTTAAAAGAACAGTGCATTTTAATTATGAGGAAATGAAGACAGTGTTCATTGATCAGTACAGTTCCAGTTGATTAATCCCAATTAATTGTCTGTGTAATCTAATGAGTCATTTGGTCAGCAGAACATTAGTTTACACACAAACACACAGTTCAACATGTATTCTTAAGTTACTATATCATTGTTATAGTAAATCAGTGTGAAATTACAGCTGTTTACTGTCACCTGACAGTAGTTAATCCAGCATATTACTGTAATTTAGCGATATGCTCCTGTAGAATTACTGTATTTAACCGTAACTTCACATTAATGTCACTCGTCTGGGTTTAAATGAAGTAATGATCTCGCGGTTTCAACTGGATACCAACAACTGCTTATAAACTCAACTAAACTAATCAAAAAAACACATTATTATCAGGAAATTACAGATTCATTAATTTCAGAAAAAAGGAATAAACACACAACGTCTGCAGTAAGTTAAACATAAAATAAGTTCAACACAGGCTTCTCCAACCTTCTGCCAGGAATGTAAAGTTAACCAGAAGCCACAAAAATCCTTTCTTCACAAATCTCAAAGTGAAAACATGTCAGTGAAAACTTGTGGAAGCGTTTGTGGTAAATTTTCTGGCATTTGTTTTGAAAGCGAACGTGTGAATCCCAGTCTTCTCCCTGTTCTCGGAGCCCGGCGTGTCTATGATGTGATGACAGCAGTTTGTCTTTCTACTAACTTCTGTTTTTAGTCGTGACCTGCTTTGTGTGCATTTGCGTGCGCAGACACCAGTGTGTGTGTGTGTGTGTGTGCGTGTGTGTGTTTACGTGCGAGCATGCATGCACGCCATCGCCACCGTCTCCTGTGACCCTGTCTGCTATCTGCTGACAGCCTCCTTGTTGTTTTGTTTATTTCACGTCGCCGTGTATTTGTTCCATATGCATATGCATGAGCAAACACACAAACACACTAATGCAATTTTCCCTCCCCAGCACAAGTGATGACACATTCTCCTTTGAGTGCCATGGCTGCCGATTGGAAACTCAGGCACACTCTCAGAAGTAAGCGTTCAAAGTCGTTTCTGTTTGTAAACGCTGAAGGCGAATTGGCTACGGCCGCTTCTCAGACGCTCCGTGTCAAAGCTGTTGGAGGGCTGGAGAATAAGAAAGCAGTTTAATCGAAAGTCTAATCTCCATTCTTATTACCTCCTACTTCTCTTTCTAACTGTGTGTGTGTGTGTGTCTCAGATGTGCTCTGACAGCTCAGAGGGGCGTTCATCTCCACTCCTGTCACATCTGCACTGTCACACACTTACACTCATCGGGCTCCTTTCTACCCATATAAATACCTCATATATATATATACTGTATTTGTACGGCTCGATACTTCTTATTATTGTCACTGATTCATGTCAAAAAAACATTTTAGTATTTGAATGATTATGCTGTAAGTGTCAAAAATCAAAAATGGACCACAATAGACTTTTATAGACCTTTTTCACAGCAGGTGTAAGTCTAAACTCTGCTGTTAGGCCAGTTGAGAGTGAGATGTTGAGGTTCTGGTGTTGGTAGTGCAAGTGTAACATCACAGAGTCGATACGTATGAGTGAAATGTTCAACATTGCACAACGTTGCTGAGACATTTGACATCCACCATTTTCTTTCACTCGCTTCGAGTGTGAACAGGAGAGATGGGTGAGTACCTACCACTCGTCCTTTTATCGACATTTCGTCTTAAAATGTGCTAATGTTGGTTTGGTGTTTAGTTTTTACTGCTACTTTCTGATATTGTTAACATCGAGCAGGTGCACAATGGGCATTACGGTTAAGCTAAGCTAAGCTAAACTGTTTTTAAAATAGTTTGGGATAGATTTCTGTGGGTTTGAACATTGTTGGAAACATTTGGCATATTGTAACTCAACAACATATAGAGCATAGGTTTAGGGTTTATAGACATTTTAATGCCTAATTGCTACAGTTGATTTATTTTTAGCATGTGGCCACATTAAGCTTTATGCTGGTAAAATGACAATGAAGTGGCCCCACTAAACAGCTGCTGTGTTAATGCAAAATGTATGTTATGGTCTTAGGTTGAGAAGAGAGAATTTAAATTGCGTGTGTAAAATTAGCATCATTGTTTCATATAAAGAAGAGAAAATAACAGTTTTTGTATTTATTTCCTCCATTCTAATATAAATGGCAGCCAGCGTTGACAGTTTGTATTAGACTCCAACCTCCCGCGTGGAAGCAACTGGGCTGATATCACAGATATCAAGTAAAATATTCAGTGCTGTTTTAACTGTCACCAACTCCTCAGAAAAGTACTTGGCTCTCCTTGGCTTGTAAGATGTTTACATCTCTTCTTGTTTGCCTCAGCTCTCTGCCATTTGGCTCTGAGTGTACAGTCAGTCTGTGTGCTGGGACTGAGGAGCGTCACTGGGGCTTCGCCAGATGGTGTGGAAGACCAAAACAATGAGCTGAAAGCTGCTGGAAGCTGCTGGAAGCTGCTGGAAGGCTGGACTGTTGATTCTCAGTGGGATCAGCAGGACTGGGAGTGACACATCTCATGTATTCCCAGTGGTTCCCTTTTGTGCTCTTGAGACAGCCTTACAGTGAAAGTAAACGGTCTGATATATAAAGTATGTATATTATTAAAACTTATTATTATTTTCAATTTCTATTTGTGAATTATATTTAATTTAATGATTGCAGTAAGTATTTGTGAATTTTAGCTTATTAAGTTAGCTATGCTATTTTATTATCTTCTTTGGAAATTGACCAGTTTAAATCGTAACCTTTGTTGCATATTGTTTACAGTTCATACTAACACGTTAATATTTAGGTTTTATAGATGTGTTTCTTTAACTTTCTGTATTACAGCGAGTTTTTGCATATTTAAGAGCAGGAATGCGGAAAAAAACCCCATTAAGCTATTAATGTGCTATATTGTTTTCTGCAGGCTTTATTTTAAATACATGTTTAATTAATGTTTAGTCACCCAACTCCACACACTTTTTACTTCACCCTCCAGGTGTATATAGGAGATTTCTTGTTGCAATTAAATGTTTTTCTCTATGTTTTAATAGCTCGTAGTTTATAAAATGTACACTGAGCTGAGTACATGTAATGTCAAATTAATTAATCTATTTTAAGAAAAATAATGCTGTTTTGCATTAATATATGCTGGAAAACAGTCGCTTGAGTCGCTCCCTTTCATACCCTACTCACATCTGTTACATATATAAAAACACATCAAGTATAGTCAGTATACTTATGGAAAGAAAATTGAGGGAATTGGATTTGTGTTGTGGTGATAAGAATACATACTTCCACATAAGCAGACTTCTTTGTACACACAAAGCTATTTGTGGATTGTCTCGTTCTTTAGATCAACTTTGAAGTGGACATACACACTGAAACTCATGTGTCCCTGCTAGATAACGCGCTCAATGCAAAACCTTTCGCACCCGCCCTGCAAACACAGCATGTCTCCAAAGTGATTCTGAAGCTGATAAAGTGAGCCGGTATCTTACATGTAACGCGCGGAAACAAACAACGCTGTGTGCACCAAAAGAACCTTTTTAACCTCATAATGTTGACTCACTGATCCATCACACACACAGCGGTCTACACCTGGGGTGTGAATATCAAACGCGTCTGATATGATCGAAGCAGCTCGCGACTCCATCTCTGCGGTTGTGATTGAATCTGAGAACTTTTTCCTACCAGATGGATGAGCAATGGTGCCAACTGAGCTTCAGATCACAGATTCCCAAATGTCCAAATGTGTTTACATCATCCCAATTATCTTCCAGTGTGTCCCAGGATTTAAGTTATGAAACCACCTAATGGATTCAGATGGGTTACGGGCTGTTTTTGAAAGGATTTTTCTGCCATCCCTCCTCTGTTGATATGAGCTGTAAGTACACAGTGTGACCCAGTGGTTTCACAGATACCGAAGTTTAGCAGCTTAAAATTGTGAGAGATGCTGCAGGGAAGTACGGAGGCATAAAATGGAAAGTGTCAGTGTCAGCAGTGGGATCATATTTACATGCACGCACTGATACAGCACAAACAGCTTGAAGTCAGGTTTTGCCTTGTATCTATACTTCCCTACACAGAACAAATATAGCAGTATCTAAGAGCTGCTGAGCTGCTACCAGTAGAAGACTGCGGTTGTTCTGAGCAATACTCATTATGCAGTCAAGGGGGGTATTTTAATGTCCAACTGACCGGAAGTAAAACAGCTGCCGATTTCTGACACACAATAGTTTTACACGGAGCCTAAATTCTGATTATAAACAGCTTAAACACCTCCATCAGAGGTTGCAGAGGGGTTGTTTAAACCTTTCCATAAACCAATCAAAAGACAAATTGTACCATGTAAACAATTCAACCTGATTACTTCATGGCCGCCTGCACATGCCCCAGACGGAGGATGCATGTTCTTCCACTTCCACTTTGTTTTTGATAAAAAAAAAAAAACTCTTTAAGAACTGAACATTATTGGACGCCTAGATGGAATGAAAAGAAGAAATAGAGCCGGTGCTCAGTGGTTAGCACTGTTGCCTCACAGCAAGAAGGTCCTGGGTTTGATTACCGGTGGGGGCTGTGTGTTTGCACGTTCTCCCCACCATCAAATATTGGCAAAAAATTGGCTAAATACCAAAATGATAAAAGTGGATCCGACTCCATCTACTTTCCACATCTCACACAGCAACCCTGTCTCCTGGAAATACCTGCAAGGGTTATGTTCAGAGACAAATTTTTTTGAAACATTATACATTTATGTAATGTGGTGGATGGTGGGCGAACACACTGCAGGACTGTCACGCAAGGTTCGAGTCCACACTCCTGCAATAAAAGCACTTTGGTTAAGGTTTGGGAAAGATCGTGATTTTGGTTAAATATTCATTAAAAAAATGAAATGTCTTGACTTTTATCAACAATTTTTGCGACTTGACAGTTACGTTAATTAACATTTCTTTGTTATGTTAATAGAAGACATAATTTGGTACTAATAATGAATAATAGGCTGCTCTGCCATTACGAAGGGCCTTTCTATATGTTTTAAGACTGCCTTGACAGGATTCTTCCAGCTTGGTAGAACGCCATTTCCTTTCAAAAAGTTGTATATAAACGTAATTTATAGTAGATAGGCCTGCACACAGCTGTTAGAATTAATTATGTCGCAGCATTTTATTTAAACCAAAAATGTTTAATCAGACTGAAAAAAGTGTGCATGGAGCCGCAGCTAATGTGAACTGAGGTGATAGACAGAAAAAAGAGGAGTATAAATCTAGTTCCTTCATAGAGTAATTCAGTGTTTACTATTAGACTTTTTGGAGGACTTGCAACTCAACATTGATGCAACAGAGGCCCACATGCAAGCTCCCCTTTAATGCGTGGCTGGAAGACAGTTTGTCCAAGCAAGTTTATTTCAAACTGACAGAAAAAGAGATGTGTGATTTCTCCGTAAAATGTCTAACTGAAAATCTCAGCCTGACGCTGTAGTACCGTTAATTTATCCAGGAGACTTCTGTGTTTATGTTAAAATGTTCACATATTCCAGAAGACCTCCAGAGCTGTGCCACTCTACTGTGAAACTGTCAAACTCTATGAATATGAATTTCGCCCTGAAGAAGTGTAAAGATCAGTGAAGCTTTTGCTGTAAAAGTAATAAAAGCACATGTGCACAGATCCACATGTACACAGACAGACACAGACAGACACACTGCTCTCTGGATGTGTCTGCGTTGATGCTGTCCAATTACAGGCCAGGATCAATGGCCTTGTCATGCTGCTGCAAAAGGTCGCTTATGTGAGTACACACACACACACACACACACACACACACACACACATTACCGCCATCCCCGGCACTGCGAGGTCAGGACTATCCATCAGGGTTCGTGTGGAGTTTTGTTCAGTGTCAGAGTAAAGATCGGCCCTCTCACCGCTCGCCAGGCTGACTTTTTAAACGCCCCTAAAAGCGAGGAGTGTTTGCTTACGTCTAAAGAGAGAGGGAGCGAACACACACCTACACACACACACACACATACACACACAAACAGGAAAAAACAGACACTAGAGGAGTAGAAGCCAGGGAAAAGAGGTAAATAAATCAAGTCAAGGTTGTGGCCTTCCTGTGTGAAAATGACGCCCGTCTGCAGCATGAGGGGAAGAGGTGGAAACTTTTAATGCATGTGAGTTGTTCGTCATTACTGCCCGACACGCCAGACGCACTCTTACGGTGTCAGTGTGTGCGTGGTGTGTGTGTGTGTGTGTGTGTGTGTGTTTGGGATCGACGGAGGAGGTGAAAAGAGCTGGAGAGTGATGCTTAAAATGCCTCTCCAGCTGTGCGCTGGGGAAAATGGAGCTAGCTGTCATTTGCATTTGTAACTCAAGGACGAGAGCAGCATTAACCGAGCGTAAGGGATCATTCTGACGGCACACACTCTCAAATACACACACACACGTTTTTATGTAACCATAGAAAAGAGGACCTTCTGTGTGTTGACTCTAAAATTAACTACAGGTTAAAGCTCAGCGCAACCCA
This sequence comes from Dicentrarchus labrax, assembly GCF_905237075.1. NCBI lineage: Eukaryota > Metazoa > Chordata > Actinopteri > Moronidae > Dicentrarchus > Dicentrarchus labrax. Next base: position 21,100,543 of record NW_026136708.1, read on the forward strand.
AATCTTTCATTTGATCAATATTATTAACACAAAAATGTATAAAAGAAGACGCTATCATACAGGAGAAATACACAAATTATGTTAAACATACTGTCCCAAAAACACATTTAAAGACACATGTGTCCACTTTATGAGCAAAGTTCAGCAAATAATAAACATGTTTGGACTATGAACCCAAAAGCTTGAAATATGAGCTATAGTTAGTAGCTTAGTATAGTATAGTATATATATAGTTTTTTTTTTCAACTGTAAAATGTTTCACGTAGGACACAAAAATGATAAAACATAATGTTATAAATCTTTATCAAAGATGTTTTTGTACGTTAAGTGTTTGTTTAATAAAAAAAAAGACATATAAGCTGATATTCTTTTTATAAGTCTCAGATATGGACATCAGTATCAGTGTAAAGGGAAGGTTTATATCCAGTGGTGAGATTGCAACCAACTGACACCAACATCTCGTACTGAATGTGTTACGTTACAAAAATGTAGAAAGCAGCCGGGTTCTGTACAATGTAAGAAGGAGCAACAAGGAAGGAACATCGAGTGGTTTCATTCTGCCGCGTTTAGCTGAGCAAATCATCTTCCTCTAAGCCAAACACAGGATCAGGGTTGAGTTGAGAGGAAGAAAAGAGATCAAACGAGATTAAACCGAAAGAGAGCAGGAGAGAGTTTTACAAAGTGAACATTAAGAGGTCACATATTGTATAATTAATCAGAGCTCTGTGAGGAAGCAACTGCTGTGTATGAGTCTCAGAGATGATAAAACATTCATACACACACACACACACACACACACACACACACACACACACACACACACTTCCTAATAGTTAAAGAGCACAGAGCTTAAATCCTGTCTCTATTTCTGCCTCAAGGTTTACTTTTGCACTACGGACAATTTAACAGCAATTTAAACATTCCAGTGATTAATAACAGCGACCAGGGATACCAGTGTGTTAAATTGCTGTGTGTTATGAACAGAGAAAGGCTTAGTCAAGGCTTTTGCTCATGAGAAATGACAATGTCTTGTTTCTCTTGCTTTGCTGACTTACATTTAAAGGACTATAGGACTTTACACAAAGCTGGAACACAGTAAACTGATAAAGGCTGAAATCAGTTTTCCAGAAGAGGTGTCGTCAATTTAAAGCCTTTAACACATCAGTGGGGTCCTGCATTTGTTTTCTTTGTCTAATGTATATATATATATACCTCTGAGTGTTTTATTGTTGGATTTTACAAAATGTACATTGACATTTCATGGAAGAGGTTGTGCTAACGTGGTGAATACTCACAGGGCTAACTTACCCCCTAATGGCAAAGCTAGGACCTGTTTCCTCTGTGACATTAACACCCACTGGTATTTCATTCTCCAGATGTTCGTTCAATAAAGAGATTTTAAATGTGTAATGCACTGGTTCTCAAACTATGGTACAAGTTAAGGTCTTAAACAGCAGTGGTCAATTGTACCATCAATACACTGAATCATAATTTATGTAATATAAAGATTATCTTCGGTTCTTGAAACCAGCCTGTTTCCACCAGTTTTGAGCGTAACCATTGTAATCAGATGGACCATCAACAGAGGGCGCTGCACAATGCACAACAACCTGTGGATTATGACACGCCCACTTTGGTTCCCAAGCAAAACGTGATATTTTTTGGTTCCAGATGGGAACCAACTTTTCAGGTTCTGAACCAATTTCTGGTTAAAATGCTCCAAATGGTTCAAAATGAGTTGCTTGAACTAGAACAGAGCCGGTTCCCTGCTCCCCAAAGGGAGCAATATAAGTTTACCATATAACCAGAACACCAAGACAAACCTGCAGAATTGTTTTAAAGTGTAACAAAAAATTATATTTATTCACAAAAATATGGCTAAGAGGGGGAAAAAAACCACCAAAATTGCAAACATTATAGAAGCAAATGAGGCATCAGGGTCTCTAAGGCCAAAATACTGAAAAAAAAACAAGTAGAAAATACAAGTTCAACTGACCTACAGGCTCAAACTAAAATACTAAGTCTCCTCACTAACACAGGACAAAGATAAACGGCAGAAAAGTCCTATAGTGCTTCTTTAAAGTTTCTAAAATTGCAACAAGCTCCCTCCAGCTGCACACCAATCCAACCAGCAGCTCAGTGGTTCTGATATACACCCTCACTGAGGAGCAGATGGATTTCAGATGTGGGTGATCGGGCACTCAGCAAGGGGACCTGAAACACACACACACACACACACACACACACACACAGAAACAGAGCTCTCTTCCAAACAAAAAAAAAAACATAGCACTCAAGCTTAGTTAGCAAGCAAATAGAGCTTTTTCACAGCAGCCATTTTGACACGAAATAGGGTAAACACAGGAGTGTAAGAGAGCCGTTACAGTGAGTCAACATGTACAAGAGCAGCAACCTCACTCTGTTTTATCTCAGTTAGTATCACTGGTAACACCTGTGTTTACCCTACTATTTCATGTCAAAATGGCTGCTGTGAAAAAGGTCTATTAGCTTGGTCACTAGCAGGAGAATAAGTTTGCACAACTGATTAAAAACAAGTCTTTTTACCATTGGTTTTAAACTCTGACAGGTGAAATAAAAGGGGATTTTGCAGCTTATAAATTACAATAACATCCTCCATGTTGGAAGGAAAACATTCTCAGTGTGTAATGTATCATCAGAACAATGTTCAGAAAGAAAGTAAAGGTAAGCTCTTTAGAAAAAAGAAATTACAAGGCATGTACTAACCCGACTAGCTCAGCCCCTTTCATCCACCTTAGACAGCACTTCACACTAATTGCTATCGCCTTACCCTCACCAACATCTAAGTTTCAAAGTATGGGCGAGTGTTTCAGCGTGAGGGGGCAGATACAGACGTTTCATAAGAGGAGACAGTGTTTATAATGGGGATCTAGTTGTTTGTCACTGTTAACAGAGAGTAACATATCTGGCTTCATGATCGGAGAAAGTTTGTATATCATGTCGACATTTCAGCCCATATTGTCACGCTCCCTCTCTTCCTGAAGATAAACGCTTCAGTCTAACTTAAGGAGGTTTTCTTTGACCAGTACATGAACCTCCAAGTGGCATATAAAGAAAGTTGATACACTGCCAAAGTCAAAGGTGTATCATCCTTTCATGATCTGGAAAAGGTCATTTTGTTTCATCTCATCTTGATTATTGTTAATATACCCTGAGTTGCTCTTCAGTGTTTGAGCTCCAGTTGGTCCAAAATGGACTTTTAACTAACACATGTCGTAGATCACACGTCACTCTGGTCAATCTACAATAGGTTCAGTCTTCTTCCATACAGCATGATGTTCATTTAGTAACTGATGGTCCCATTCAGAGTAAAATAGGCCATAAAGCAGGGTATGCTTTAGGGCGGGGCTACCTTGTGATTGACAGCTCATTCTCAACGCACCAAACTCAGATCAAACTGTCAAACAGTGCTGATCAGATATGGATCCAGATTCTGTTGTTGACTATTTCTCTCCTCAAATCTGTTCACACATTTTACTGTTTATCTGGAATACCAGATCCTGTGTGACCAGGCGAGTCGCCATTGTTTCCTGCTACGGACGAGCAGCTCATCTCGCAGTACGTCACCTCCGCTGGCTTCATCTAACTGTCACGACAGGTTCACACTTCAGACTAACTCTGTGTATAATTGTGTGTGCGATTATTCATAATAGAGTGCACAGTGTCCCAGGAAACCAACTGAGAGGGTGCTGGGAGCGCTGGCAGGTATTACTAATGCCCTCTTTGACCACATTGTTCTGCATTTTATGCTTCTCTGGTCTCTAGAAAGGCAGGTAGGGGCACTGCTGACTAAAATGCTTGTTAATCACATAAATCAGTTAGACCTAGTATTCGCAAAAAGTTTGTGTCTAATCTGTCATGAGACTATTTTAGAAGACAGTAAAATGTAGGACATCTACAACGAGCCCCTACCCACAGACCGTAGTTTTAGGAAAGATAGAGTACACTCTTAAATAGGCTTAACACTCACAGTGGCTGAGAATATTAACTATCCTTTAATGGAAGTCCCACTCTGTAAGTAACTGTTTAAATTGATGATTTCAGCAAGTGCGAACCACAGCATAGGTGCAAATGTGTGTGTGTTCAGGTGTGTGTGTGTGTGTGTGTGTTCAGGTGCGTGTGTGTGTGTGTGTGTGTGTGTGTGTGTGTGTGTGTGTGTGCGTGTGTTTAGGTGCGTGTGTGTGTGTGTATGTTTAGGTGCGTGTGTGTGTTTCAGCTCTTCTGACAGCAGCATTTTTTTTGCCCGAAGCTAAAGTCTGTAATGTTTTCTCACCTCTCCATCTGAGCTGTTTGCCTCTGTAGACAACATTAGTTTATGATACAGTGGTTCCTTAATGGGCCACCCAGGTGGACTATTCATATCCACTGTAACAGCACAGCTGTTTAGTTTGATTATAACTTTTTTAATAAGCTGATAAATATTCAGTGCTACAAATCAAATGCTAAACAGCTCATGGAAAATGCTTTTTTCCCTGTTGTTTAGGATCAAAACAACATTTATTCATTACATTTATTACATTAAGAAGTGTTAAATATGGCAGAACTTAAGTCACAGTGTTAATTCACATTTTAGGCATCTTTGTTGTGCCCTTTTGGGGGGTTTTTGTAACTGGGGGATTTTAAGCTTTTGGCTTCTGCTGGTTCTTGAAAATTCTAAAAAAAAAAAATACTTTAAATAATAAATCCAGGGGGATAAATAACACCTTTTTTCCCCTAAACACACTAAAAAATAAACCCTTGTAGGTTTAGTTTTTTTTGGTTAGGCTTTAAAAAGTAATTTTGGCAAATTGGGGATAGTTTAAAATGCTAAAATAGGATTGTGGACCATGAATGTATATATATACCACACTTAATGACGATCCCTGCAACAGTTGCTGAGATATTTCAGTCAGGACTAAAGTGGAAGACATAGTTTACAGACATTTCCGTGTTTATTTCAAGAAATAAGGTCCCAGTTACTCCACATATAATCCCCAGACGTCACTACCAGCAGCTTTTATCAGGAGGTGCTTTCTTCTGATGAAATAGTCCCACTGAAAACTGAGTAAACCATTTCAAATATTCTCAATATGAGTGCACCCTTAGATGATGATCTATTGGCAGCACTCTACGGACTCTGGTCTACTGATATGTATTTCCCACAGCACTTAACAGTGATGTTTTAGATTGAAAACTGCCAGGTCCTTGCAGCACTTCTGAGTCAGACATGACAGATAAAGAAATAATGATAACAGATAACATGCTGCAGAATCTCCGTTTGAATAAAACTTTTCAAAATGCCCAGACTAGGCAACAAAAACAAACTCTATATTGAAAAGTTCAATTGTGAGAGTCAAGGAGAAAGAGGTTAAAAGGTGAGGATTGGACAACAAGACATTTCTGTCTGACTGTCTTCCTCTCACCATCTAACACCCCCACCTCCGTCTTATTTTAGCCTCCCTCTATGCTGCAGGCTCTCCGTGTCTGGCTCCGGCGCTTCACTTTCCCTGTCTTTCCCCATGATGCAGAGAGTCTCTGAAGTTCATTTATTCGGATTCCTTCTTTCTCCTCTCTCTCCGTTTGACTCGGCTGTCTCTAGTCAGATACCTAACAGGCTTTCTAAGAGTTGCCTGAAAGTGAAAGTACCACTTTTATGTCCTGAGCGAGAGAAAGAGGCAGAGATGAGAAGACAGACAAAAGCAGAAACCGATGCCTTGCGGGAGTTTCCCACATTGCTCGGCAACAGAGTGTCAGGAATATCTGTCGAGAGTAGCGTCTTGCAGAGACGAGCTGAAATGAAAAATAGGTATGTGTGCATGTAGAGGATGCATGTGTATAATTATGTTTGTGGCTTTGGAACCTATAGCGTTGTCAGTTAACGGAAACCCATAAAGAAAACAATTATTGTTATACATTTATATACGTATATACAGGAGTGAGACACACAGGGATGTTTCCAGACTTTTTTAATTGGGGTGGGGCTTTGAGTCAAGTATGTGTCTCAGCTATCCAGTCATTCCAAATTTATGCAATTCCAACACTGTTTAAGGACATCAGTATGCCGAAATAGGTGAAAATAAAACTGCATGGTATTAGCATAAAGTGTCTGCAAATGGGAGACTCGTCGGTAGAACCCGTTTTCATTCAGATATCTTGAGGTCAGAGATCAGGGGACATGATTAGTACCATTTGTGCATTAAATCATGTAGTTTCATATGATACCAGAATCTTCAATCTTCCTTTAAAACAGCGTCTGAAAGACAGTAGGGAGTGGCAGAGATAAAGATGAAGACACACAATCTGCATGATCTCACTTTCAAAATAAAAGCTGCCTGCACTGGTTAAGAACTGTTCCGTGATGACGTCTGACCTTGAGTTTCTTCAATTGGCGTCCTTGCTGTCTCTGCTTACCTGTTGACATCACATCCTGTCTCCTGTATCCCATTTCTTAATTCAGGGCTGTTATGTGATTGATGTTTTAAAAGCCGGAGCAGCTCTTTGTTTTGCATATATTCATTTTCAGTGATGGAGCACAAGGGTTTGTATTTCCTGCCTGATTTGTATGTAGGGCCCTAATGGACTCGGCGATATGTGTTTGTGTGTATGTGTGTGTGTGTGTGTGTGTGTGTTTGTAAATCTATATGTAGCTGATTTAGAAATGCCTCCGGTAGCTAATGCAGTAGCTAATGGCTGAAATAATGATTGTTGCAAATGGAACTGCCGAATCCAGTTGTTGTGCGAGGAAAGGATGAAGACTGCTGCTGTTACTGGCTGTGATACTACAGTACACGAGTCATTCAGTGCAGCCAGATGAATGTTTCATAAATAAGCCACATGTATTACAGCTTCATTTACAGCCCACGCTATGGGTTCAGAGTGTATTAACAGGGGGGTCGTATCATTAGAACAGCTATTATAGAGATAATTCTCCAGATCCATACCTAAAGTATTGATACTACTGATACTACTACAATAGGATCAATACAAAAAAATGAGGGGCTGATGATTCTCTAACAACCTCGTTAGTTTAGACAATTCACACAATCAACAGACAATAGTAAAAAATTAATTCTTTATGTTTGGCAAATCAATTAATAGTAGTAAAGTGAGAATTTGCCTCTTAACGATAAATTCTGACATTAAATCATGTTAAATGACTCTTCTTCTCTTCATAATAGTACATTAGCTGCTTTTATTAGTAAAAAGCATTGGTATTAGTATTGATTATAGCATCACTGGACTTTAAAGGTTATAGATGATGTTCACTTGCCACTCGATATTGCATGAGGGGCCCAGCATCTCAAACTAAAACAATGTGTGTTACAGCCCACCAGACTCCATTGACAAATACAAGTAATTTTACCTTGCAGATAATCGTAAAATACACTCAACAAAACTGTCTTTGTTAGTCTTTTCAACAACTTTTCAAAAGTCTGTTTTGGTCGAAATAAATCCTTAATTCACTGAGTTAGATGAGAAAATAGCCTCCAAACGGGCTTCTATGTAACGTTAGCTAATCATTGAGGATAACTGCACCTGTCAAAGTCTGTCCACTTACAGTAGTTGTTGTTGTTTGTTCCACTAACAGTAGTTGTTGTTTGTTCCACTTACAGTAGTTGTTGTTGTTTGTTCCACTAACAGTAGTAGTTGTTTGTTCCACTAACAGTAGTTGTTGTTTATTCCACTAACAGTAGTTGTTGTTTGTTCCACTTACAGTAGTCGTTGTTTGTTCCACTAACAGTAGTAGTTGTTTGTTCCACTAACAGTAGTTGTTGTTTGTTCCACTAACAGTAGTTGTTGTTTGTTCCACTAACAGTAGTAGTTGTTTGTTCCACTAACAGTAGTCGTTGTTTGTTCCACTAACAGTTTTTTTTTCCACTAAAGTAGTAGTTTCTGCCACTGACAGACTCAGGTTGTTATTGTCAGTGTCTGACAGCATTATGGAAAGGATCCCTACAGAGATAGACCTTTAGTTTAACCACAAACAGCCGTAATATCACTATCACTCTCCAGAGACAGAAACAAGAATTTTACCTTCAGATCATCGTTACATAGTAGCTTAATTCAAAGTGGACGGAAACAGAATAAAACTCATCAAAACAGTTCCAACAATTGTTGTATGCTATATTAATGTTTTTTAAATCTTAAATATATATATATAGTTAGATATATATTTCATATATATTTAACTCTCAACTCAATAATGTAAGAACGATTCTTTCACACTTCAGTAGGCCATTCTGATTGGTGTGCAATAATAGGATTAACACATTTTTGTTAAAGGAAAGTTAATCTAGAAATTAGTTAATAAAGCCAGATTGTCTGTTCTATGTTGCTTCGAGTTGTTTTGGGAGTGGGCTTCCTGCCAATGAGCCTCAACATTGTTTCAAATTGCTGAGAGCTTTTTTTCTCACCATGTGAAAAGATTTATTCAGCTGTGGTATTGTACTGTATTTCTATTCCACCGTGACAAATACATTGCCCTCATTCTTTCAATATCCCAATTCTCTTTTTTGCCTTTTGCATTTTTTGGACTCAAAGAAAAAGGCAAAACAGGGAGGAGAAAGAAAACTGAAAAACAAGAGAAAGGGAGAGAATAAAAGAAACTGCTGAGATTAGAAAGATAGTGTCCAAGCCAGGGGCCAGAGGAGTGCCCCCCCCCCACACACACACACGGAAATCTGAGAAACCCTACCAGAGTCAATTCAATTCAAATTTTATTTGTATAGCGCCAAATCATAACAGAAGTTATCTCAGGACACTTTTCAAATAGAGCAGGTCTAGACCGAACTCTTTAACATTAATTACAGAGACCCAACAATACCACCATGAGCAAGACCTTGGCGACAAGGGCAAGGAAAAACTGCCTGTTAAAAGGCAGAAACCTAGGAAAGATCCTCCGGCTCTAGGTGGGTGGTCGTCTGTCTCGACCAGTTGGGGTGAGAGAGAGAGAGAGAGAGAGAGAGAGAGAGAGAGAGAGAGAGAGAGAGAGAGAGAGAGAGAGAGAGAGAGAGAGAGAGCAGAGAGACAGACAGACAGACAGGTGCACAGCAACAACAGTATTGGCAATGGCAGTCAAGCAGGACCATGGCAGGAGGCTCCACCAGGATCCATGAGAACCTGCGAGACGAGAAAGCACAAGAACTCCGGGGAAGAAGTGGAGTTAGTAACATGCATTAAAGGGACATGAATGAGTGCATAAAGAGAGAGGAAGGTCAGTGCACCATGGGAAATCCCCCCGATAGTCTAGGCCTATAGCAGCATAACTAAGGGATGGTTCAGGACTCACCTGATCCAGCCCTAACTATAAGCTTTATCAAAGAGGAATGTCTTAAGCCTACTCTTGAATGTGGTGAGGGTGTCTGCCTCCCGAACCACAACTGGAAGCTGGTTCTACAGGAGAGGAGCTTGGTAACTGAAGGCTCTGGCTCCTGTTCTACTTTTAGAGACTATAGGAACCACAAGTAGCCCAGCATTCAGAGAACGTAATGTTCTAGAGGGGTAATAGGGTACTATGAGCTCTTTAAGATATGAAGGGGCCTGACCATGAAGAGCTTTATAGGTGAGGAGGAGGATTTTAAATTCAATTCTACATTTTACAGGGAGCCAATGCAGAGAAGCTAGTACAGGAGAGATGTGATCTCTTTTTCTAGTTCCTGTCAGTACTCGTGCTGCAGCGTTCTGAATTAATTGAAGCGTTTTAATGGACTTATTGGGGCAACCTGATAATAAAGAGTTGCAGTAATCCAGCCTTGAAGTAACAAATGCATGGATTAGTTTTTCTGCATCTGTCTGTGATAGTATGTGTCTAATTTTTCTAATATTACGTAAATGAAAGAAGGCGGTCCTAGAGGTCTGCTTTATGTGGGAGTTAAATGACAAATCAAGATAACTCCAAGATTCCTGACAGTGGTGCTAGAGGCCAAGTTAATGCCATCTAGAGTAACTATATCTTTAGACAATGAGTCTCTAAGGTTTTTGGGGCCAAGAACAAGAATTTCGTTTTTTTCTGAATTTAACATCAGAAAATTGCAGCTCATCCAGGATTTTATGTCCATCAGAGAGGTGATAGGTAATATCATGGATGGATTACTGAATGGGCCTACTGGGTACAGGCTCAGGGCCCCCGGACCGAACCTTCGAATGAAGTGACTGTCAATCAAACGACTACATAGAGACAGAAAATGACCTCAAAGAGATGCAAAACATGTACAAAAAAGACACAAAATGGCCCCAGAAAGTTGCAAAACAACAAGAAGGAGATTAAAAATGTACACAAAGACACAAAATGACCTGAAAGAGATGCAAAGCAAGCACAAACAGATTAAAAATGACCACATAGAGATGCAAACTGTGTCCTTTATGGTCATTTTGTGCCTCTTTCAGTCTGTGTCTTGCTCATATGTAGGAGGGTTGGGGGCCTTTTACATGTCTGTGTTCGGAGGCCCATCGTCTCATAATCCGTCCATGACTGTAGACTATTCAGAGTTACAAGTAGCAGCTATTTATTGATATAATATCCTGTTATAATATTTAAAGTTAATTATTCAGTGTTCATATATTACACTGAATAAACAATGTAACAATTTATACTATACAGTTTATTAATGCCAAGAACCAGGGCTTTAAATGGGAGCCTTGGCACATTTTTACTCATTTAACATTTACATTTATGTGCATATCTTTTTAAAAACGGAGCCCCAGTCCCCCCCCCCCATTCAAAGGTTTCCCTGGTCCTAAATCTGGATGATAAACGGTCCCGTTTTAGCATACTGAGCCCAGACGTGGCTGGCGTCCACGGGCCTGCATCGACCCACCACACGCAATTGACCCCAGCCACGTTAATGGAAATGGCTGTGTGTGAGTATGTCTGGGTTTGTTTGTGTGGGAGGGGGTGTCGGCGGCCTTGGCAGAGGCAGAAATTGGTCACCTTTGCTGCTGAGAGTGTAAAAAAAACCAGCCATCGAGCTAATGGAACTCCAATTAATTTCACTGATACTGTAGTCTGAGTTTCTGCTCGCAGCCGGTTCCTTCTATGAAATGCTTCCCTTCTCTCCCCTCTGTGACTCTCTCTGCTGAGGCCAGTAATATTTGTGACAGAAGGAGGTTATTATTATTATTATTGTGAGCAAGGAGCAGCGGAGAGATGGAGTGAAAGCAGAAAATAAGAAACGAGAAGCAAGGAAAATGGCTAAATGGGTGTAAACAGCTTTTGGCTCTTTTTCCCTCCTTCAGCCGGTCACAGAAATGCCAACCCAAGCTTTTCCATAAAGCTGTAACTTTGAGAGCGAAATGGCCTGTTTTTCAGCAGCAAATTGATATAATAACAGTCTAGGCGTATGAGTTCTCCAATATTTCTCTTTTTCAAGAAGAAAAAAGGAGGTCACGCATCAACAACACTGGCATTAGTTGGTGCAGTATGTCGCTCATTATCTTTTAATTTCTCTCCCGTGCTGGTCTACATTTTGTCTTCCTTTTCTTCCACTTTGATGAGGAAGATTTCAGGAGGTTTCGGCTCTTGTACCTTGTCGTTTCCACTGCAGAAGCATAATGAGGAAGAACATGACACAGAGAGGTAGTGCTACTAAAAGATAGAGGCTTGTCATGAATATTACACCGTTAACCACAGAGAAGTTCCTACTCGGCCGACACCGGAGGAGGAGAATATTAGGAGAGAGGAGAGAGTGCACACAGACGCTTTTAAAGGACCAGTGGGTAGGATTTAGCGGCATCTAGCGGTGTAGTTACAGATTGCGAATCCCTCGTTTCACCCTCCACTTCCAAGCGTGAAGCAGAAACTGTGGCTGTCTCTTTCTACAGCCAGTGTTTTTGGTTTGTCCGCTCTGGGCTACTGTACAAACACGGTGGTTCAAAATGGCACAAAATAATGGGTTCGACTCCAACCTGTAAAAAAATGAGAGAAATGATCACATTATTAAATTCATATAGAAGAGTAACAACAAAAGACTGCAGTAAGAAGAGTATTCAGTTATTAGAATTAAATAAAAAAGCTATTATTATGATTATTATTATTTCTTTTTCCACAAACTATAAAGACATTTTTATAAATTATAGTCGATAATAAATGTGCCGAGCTCTACCCTTCCTGAGCAGATTGATTCAGCTTTATCTCAGTATGTTTTAGATGTGGAACCGTTAATGTAAAGTCAATTCAGGATCAAACTGCCCAAAGTAAAGACTCCTGCCTTCAGGCCTGTATCCACCGCAGACGTCTTCACACAATTACGTCCCGTCAGACGAGTGACAACGCCGAACCAATGAACAGCAGCGAGACAGGCCCCCATTTAGCGTAATGAATATCTACACCGTGTCCGAGCCCCGCAGACCGATCCCCAGGCCCTGAAACTAATTGCTGGATGTTGATTTTCGTTGTCTGGAGTGAGTTAACAGGAAATCGAACTGACGAGGTGGCAGTTCGTTAAGAGATATCAATAGTGATCTCGTTTGCATGGTAACTAATGAGGCGCAGCTTCGGGCTCTTTGTTATTGGATAAGTGGGTGACAGGAAGACATATTAACCTCCAGCTTCAGGTTAGAATAGAATACAATAGAACACTATTACTGTAACACTGACTACGGTTACATGCCCCAAATATTCTGTTTTTGCTCTTATTCCAGAAAAGACTAATTACCTACTAAGCTGTGTACATGGCTGATATAAATTATTATTCCACTAGTATTCCTGTTTACATGCAGCTGTTCATCCTGCGATTGACTGTTATTGACGTACAAACTGCGGTCATGTTGCTCTGGACTTTGCTTTGCGATATTTGCACATATCCTGTTGATATAATAATATCCGCATATCCCACATGTCTTAAAGGTCCAGTGTGTAGGATTTAGTGGCGTCTAGCGGTGTAGTTGCATAATCCAACTCACTCACTTCACCCTCCTTTTCCAGGCGTGAGGGGGAAACTACAATGGCTGCGGAATGCACAAAAAAACGCGAACGTCCCTGTCTGGAGCATTTAGAGAGGTTTTGGTTTGTCCGTTCAGGGCTACTGTAGAAACATGGAGGACTCCACAGCGTCTGTAGATAAAAACTGCTCATTCTAAGGTAACGAAATTCACAACGATTCCTTTATTTAGATGATTATACACTAATGAATACCTATAACCATAGCTATGAATATTATTATTAGGAATATCTAAACAGAATATGACCCCCATCAAAAGCAGAATAATAGTGGAAAATGAATTACAGTGTGATTATCCAGAAGACTTCCATCCTCTTATTGGTTGCTACTTCTTCAATAATGGCACAAATAATATTGTGCTTGAAGGTGCTCTTTAATAATAAATTCTAGACGTAATAACTTCATTATCATCCCAAGGGAAATTTGATACGCGGACAGGAATTAAACACAGAAGTCACAGGAACACACTGACGGCACCGAGCAGCTGCGATCTATAAAATAATAATATAAGACTTAAAAGCCATTTAAAAAATCAATTAACATTAAATTATTAAAATGTATATACACTTCAAACCAAATATATAAACAGTACCACCCTGTATTAAAATAGTGGAAATATAAATAAAATAAAATAAAATTTAACTTTAAGTCCCCCTAATTAACATTTATTAAATGGTTTATACACAATAATGTAAGTATTTATTAACATATTTGTTAATTACACCCATAATGGGAGACTGGTGCACAAATAATTAATGATAATATAAAAAACTGTTTAAACATTAATAAGCAATTAGAAATATCCTTAACTGATCTATAATCAGTGTTTGGTCCTTTAACCTTCCTCACACTATCATCCTGGTGAAATATATATCCCAGTTTACATTATTGTTAAGTAGAGAAACAAAGCACAAACTCTTCAAACAGCATCTCACCTCAGGCCAAATCCTTTCTGACAGGGAAGAAACTTCTGTTGTGTCTTTATTCTTCTTCTCTGCTGTCAAAACTTCTCCACCAACCTTGCCAACTTCCTGTAAGGGCAGCTCATGAAAATAAGCCTCTATCTCCTCCATTTATAACGGAGAAAGATTCAAGTTTCTGTTTTTACTTGACGCATAAATGAACAATATTACTGGAATTGATCCCATTGGAAGCAGTATTTGATAAAACCGGGTAGGATTTAGGATTTAAAGTTACACACTTGATCAAAACAAGACTAGATTTGATGAACAAATGTATCAATTCAGCATCATAATCTTTCAGCAAATTTCACCATCTTTACTTATCTCAGCTTACTTAAAACCAAAGGAGCAACACAGGAATAAAATGTGATTTACCAAACATTGGTTAAGATTTGCTTTAAAAGTAACAATTTATGTTATTTTCATTTTACACATTTTACATTTGCAAAAAATAAATAAATCACTGTGTGTCCCAAATCCATAACAAACTGATTGATAACATAGCAAACACACTGCTGCGATGATAGCTCAGTTCACAACGACAAAACACACAGATCACTTTGGTCTTGTCAATGCAACCATTTGGCAACTTTTTGAAAGTAAACTTTCCATTCAGAATATTATTGGCATCCATTTCGGCGTCTCGCGCTCGCCATCCACTGAAAACGTAACATCTACTACTCTTAAACAAGTGTGTGCGGCGTGCCTGTTGTTTTGTTTCCGGTCTAGCTAGATCCGGTGTGGTGTTGTAGTTTTTCTAACGTTACTAGTTGTTGCAACAGCATGAGAAAAAAACTACAAAGTGTGCTAGGCCAAAAAGAACGTTAATCTTGCGATAAAAAAATTGACTCCGTTAAAATGGGTTTGCGTTAACGCCGTTAATAACGCGTTTAACTGACAGCACTAATAAACATATTGATACATATTGTTTATAAGTAAACTAACTCCACTATGACCATTAGTAAATAGTTCAGTTTGAGGTGTCTCTGATTACTCTGTTTGATTCAATATCTGTTGTTGCTAAAATCACTGCCTGTGACGACATACAGCCTGAGGATTCCTGATGCGGAGACCAGCTGTCCCACATCGTCCTCCTGAGCTTTACGTCGGGATCTGATCGGACAGGCGTGCCCGGGGATAGTGGGAAACACGTCCTAATGTGGTGGAGATGAAACTGACAGCAGGACAGCCCTACTGTACCTAGAAAATCCCCAGACGCGGCCAAGAGCACTTAGCCACTGTTTTATTTACACGGCCAGTCCTCATGCCATAATATTAACCATCCTTCATGTTGAATTAGTGACACAAGATCGGGCTCTGCAGGGTCACTTCCGGCACGTTTATTTTGTAGTTTCCTCTATCGCTTCATTTCACTTTACATCACAACTACAGAAAATGTTTAAAATTGGATAACAGGATTCCTCAAGACGTGAAACACTCTTTTAAAACAGTGCATAAGGTCGAAAGAAACAAAACATTTGCTTAATGCTGCACCTTATAGTACCGAACTGACCTTTTAAACTTTAAAAGTAGAGTAAAAGCTTCCATTATTGAGATGTATATAAGACCCTAAAGAAGGAGATGTTAAGTGAGAGCTCGGATTGAAGACGTTAACAAAGAGCTTCGTCGTTGTCTTTAGTGCTGCAGATTAAACCGCTGTGCCTAGATGCTTGGCTATTGTCATCTGAGGGGATTTGGGGGTCTGGCCTTGTCGGTTCTGACTGTCTGTCACTGGAATAAATCTCCACGCTGGAGAACTGACAGATGGTGACAGCAACTAAGGCATCTTGGTTTGGAGTGTATCCGAAGGGCAAAACATCCAGATAAAGTTGTTAGTGCCAAGAGCAATTTTATCTGAAACTGTGGTTGTCAGCAGCGTCTTTACAGCCGCGCTGTCTGGATGACTGAAAGCCCACAGCCAGCTCGGGGGGGAAGGAGCTGTTCCAGAAACATGCTTCACGATGTAGAGACGTCCCCGACACAATACGCTACATAAATTACAACATGAACTATTTCCCTCATGGGTGTTAATCATAGCCCTAACCCTCGGCCTGAAGTGTCCAATCAACAGAAAGTGACAACACAGCAGGAATACTTTTTATTCTCCCCAAACATTTCTCAAGCTTTAATACTGAGGGTTTCTTTATGATAATATAGGAAAAACTAACTTTTTATGTCCCCACAAAGTCTTTGTGAAGTGATGCTTGTTAAGGCTGCTTCAGGCAGACAGTTTGAGCAGCGGCGGATTAGCTGGCGTGTCAGCTGACCTCGTGTAATTGCCGTCTCATATTGGGCGGTCTGTTTAAGCTGTCAGAGCCGCCGCTTATTCTCTGCTGCTGCTGCCGGTTCATTCACACCCAGCATCCATCTGTAAGGCTGTTTCTTCATGGCTCCCTATTGGGGCGCTGCATTGATTTTCTCCTGCTTCCTCCCTCAACATTGTTCTTTTCCCTTCAGCCGAAAGAAAACACACATGACAAAAAAAGTCCAACAAATCATAAAACCTAAATGTTGGCTGTCGGCTGTGTCAGTGCTTTGCAGAATGAACTATATGATCTTTAACCTTCTTTTAAACCGTGTGCTCCCATTGTTCGCTGTACAACATTGAACTTACAGTGGAAGACAAACAATCCCTGATTCCTTTTTTTAAAACTTTAGTTAAAACTACAGAAAGTTGAACTACCTTGATTATCTTCCTGACCATACAAAGTCAGTACATCCACTACTTTGACCTGTGTAAATGCAGCCCTTTTTAGCACACTGACCCTGCCATCCACCAGACTTTTTGTTATTTTCCTTTAACAAAATCTAGCTGGTCTCTGCCTCTCTTTCTCTCTCCCTCTCTCTCTCCATCCTCACTGCCGCTCTTTCTGTTGCTCGCTCTCCCCCTCTGATGAGAAGTGACAGGCACAGAGACAGTCCGGATAGATAGGAGGAGACACGGTGAAGATGGCAGCACTGTGATGTGAGCCTATTACAGCAGCAGCAGTGCAGGCGGTGCTGTCAGCCTACCATCCTCCTGCACCTCCTCCTGCCCTCCCTTCACCCACCTCTAACGCTCTCCGTCCACCTCTCTCTTCCTCCTCTTCTTCCCTTCATCTGGTTCCCTCCATCCATCCCTGTATGCCACATAGAGGCGGAGAGTTATAAAGATCCCGGTGCTGCTGCTGCTGTCTGCAAGTACCTGCTGTATTTGTTGTGAAACATGTTCCCAGTGATAAAATGAGATATTACACAAGACTCAAATGGGACTGCTCGGATTAGCATTGTTGGATTAACAAGAGAAATTGAGCAAAATTAAGTATCTTTGTGGATTTTAGCTGAAATAGCAATACAGATAAATAACATAAATATACTGTAGATGATGCCATTATATGCAGATAGAGATAACATTTATCCCAAAAGGATGGAATCCAAAGGATGTAAACTCAAGCCTCAAAATGAATTAATCATGTTGTCTTTACAAGCACACATTGCTTCTTTATGCACGCTACTTTCCAGAAATCCTCTCAGGCCGCTGACAGTATATATGATGGACAGAGCTGTGACGTGTCTTAAACCTGCATTCTATGTAATGGTCAGCAGGGGGCAGCTCCATTGGCTGCAATACAAGCCGATACCATGCAGTCTTATGAGAACAGTTTCCTAATGAGTTTATGGTCTCTAGTTTCAGTCTTCTTCCATACAGCAAGATGTTCTATTAGTAACTGATGGTCCCATTTAGAGTAAAACAGACCATAAAGCAGGGTATGCTTTAGGGCAGGGCTACCTTGTGATTGACAGCTCATTCTCAGTGAGTCCGTCCAGCTCAACGCACCAAACTCAGATCAAACTGTCAAGCTACGCAGTGCTGATCAGATACGGATCCAGATTCCTCCAATTTTTTGAGGTCTTAACATGCTTGAAAACTCATGAAACTTTGCACCAATTGCGTTGCAAAATGGCTTGGGCACGCCCACCAGAAACAGCCCCCAAGACACGTAAAGACATATATGAAAATTTGTACACGTGTATCATAATCGGACAAGCAGAAGAGCCTCTTGGACCCATACCCGAAACCCAACAGGAAGTTGACCATTTAGAATTGAATGGTCATATTCAGCGATTTTATGCTTTGTATTTTATGATCTAATTTACATTAAATGTTCGTATCGTGGTCCACACATGATACGCTGGCATATGACGCGGCCACAGCACATCCCAACATGCATAGAAGAGTGTGAGTGCCCGATCATCGCTGCTTGCAGCTTTAATCTATTACTGTATTTCTGTGTATTATCTGAGAATCGACGATGGTGACTCGCGCAAAACTCAAATGAGTTAATAATCCTGTTTGAGAATCCCTCTTCAGAAATACACACACATATTCTCAGACAACTGTGTCCTCACACACACACACACACACACACACACAGACAGACAAACAGGCACACATGGGACGCTGCCTTGCTGTCTAACTGTGCTGTCTGTCCCCTCGTATTCCCTCAGGGGGAAACAAAGGCAGCGATGAAAACACAAGACAGATTGAGGCGAGAGAAGAGGGAGTTTCAGTTTCAATCGCCACTGTTTGAAGTCCAAAAAGAAACTCAATACAGTGGCATCGAAACCCCACCACCAACTAGCGTTTTGGCGTTGAGTATTTACAAGTATAAATTCTCACAAAGGCGTCGGTTCAATGTACGTCTTGTTAAAAACTGGCACATTGGCTTTTTCTATTTTTAATAAACAAACCAGAGGGGTAAAACTTAGCATCAACCTCCGCCTCATGTCATCAGGGATTCCAGTGACCCGTCTTGGCCTCCTCCTTCTTTTTCTCACTGTACTTGATCATAACGCCACGCGTCACGCGACAGGGATTCCAGGGGACGCTTGTACTCGTAGTGCACTGCAGATTTTTCATGCATTGCTTGTCCTGCCACAGTACCTTGTGTTCAGGTAATGATGAATGATCACAAAGAATTCTGGGCAAAATGGGCTCCCAGAGTTTACATCATTGTTGACTCTCTCACTCTCTGCGCTCGAAGGGTCTATTTTAGGAAGTTCACCTGAGTTCTCGCAGTAATGGAAGAGTACTTAAGACAGCAGTGAGGATTCTCCTGAGGACATGAGCTAAAGGGAAATCAGTGAGTGCATGTAAGGGTGCAAAGGGCTCGTGAAACAGGACCAGTATTTAAAGTAGCACTATTAATATACTTTTTGTTAGGGATCGACTGATGTGTTTTTCTTCAGGGCAGATAGAGATACCGATCATAAGTAATCAAGGAAACGGATAACCGATATTAGGAAACAATGTACATTACTCAGTACATTTACTCAAGTAGCCTTCTCTGCTTTACCAAGGCAAACCTTCAAAACTCCAGTAACACCAACCAAAAACTAAGACAAACTGCAGTAAGTGTAGTTACAGCAGCTTCAGTGTCTGTAGATCTTGTATTCTTGCCAATTTCAGGACAACCTATATGGAACTGAAGGGGATCTTCATGTTCTCCACTGGAAACTATTACTGACTTCATCTGTGTATTATCTGTAGTAGATACTATCTGTTGTAGTAGATAGTAATAATAGTTCAGATATTACTGTGCTAGTGATAGCTAACTAGAAAGGACTGTGCTAATTTAACTAAATGTGTCATAGGTTAAAGCTCCTCTATTTAAACTTTTTACACACAATAAGAAATTTAATGTAATAAAACATCAAATTACATTTAGATTTCTCAAGAAGAAGTTACTCAGACTGTAGCTACTCTGCACTCTGGCTTTACCTACAAATCTGTTTATGGTAATACGAAGACAGAGTATACCTGCGTTTTTGGAGTTGAAGGTCAAATAATCGGTGATTTAAAAGTTACAATGAGAATACATATTTAATTAGCACATAACTGCTGTTCTACATAAAATGCATTTGGCTGGTCAGTCAAAATAACAGATTTGTACAAAGTATTGGAACCGATAATCAGTGAACGTTTTGTGAACTGGCTGTTATTCTTTAAAACCAACATTTATTTACGTGAAAATGTTGCAGATTACAATTTGAAATTAACAGAATTAGTGTGGTCACCAAGTAGTAAATGCAAGTCAGTCAGCAATCCTGTCTCAGCACACAAATGCAATGTAGAAAACAAGGCCGTCATCAGGCGTGTTGGGACAGGAATCAGATCACAACTTCATCATTTTTCACTGACTTCCATGTCATCAGTGGTTGTGGCTGCAGCCTCTGCTTGTGTTACAGGCCCAAAATAAATGTGTTGATCATCTGTGATCGCTCCGTCTGACACTGTCAATTACCCTCGACTCTTTGAGCACACAGGAAGTACTGACAGGCTTACAAGGCGCTGCAAAACCATCAATTTGTTGTCTGAAGATAACAAGATCATCATCGACTCTGATCCCAAGATAAAAACACGACTCTGTGCTTCTGATTGTCTGACTGAATAATCCACACATCTTCACAAAATCAAAATCTATCTCTGTTCATCGGATTGTGATTGCTTCAATTTTGACCTTAAGGCATTTATAAGACAAATTGGATTAAGGCTTAATTAAAAAGTGCATGTAAATTTACACAGAGACAGATTTTTTGAGGATTATAACACTTATTGTCTGATGTGGTTGACGCCTATAGATATCTGCTACAGGGCCTATTGTTGATCCCCTCATGCTCTCTGTGCACTGTACATGTGTTTTTCTTTGTACCAATAAGCTACAGACCAAACAGCACACATCATGTGAAGGTTTCATTATATTTTGCACATTGCCCCAGAAACCAGTCAGTAATCCTGCTGCTGGAATACCTCTCCACTCCAGGTGCCATCAGTTTGTTGGATTTGGTGAAGGACAGCTTTATTTAGGCATATGCACCATGTAAGCACAATATCAACTGAATAATAAAGGTATAAAAACTACATTTTACAAGGACCCTGGACAGGACAGTGCCTCATCCCTGTATCCCAATAATTGAATTTAAATTGGCATTTCACAGTTCATTACAATGAAGAAAGTAGTGTGAGCTTTATATATATATATATATATATATATAATATATTATGACAGTAGTACACAAGGCAGATAATCCTCCTTGTGCTCCTAATGACCCCCGGGGTCCCAAAGTGTCTGTACTTGACACCTTTGGAATGAGACTCAACAATCATTTATCTTTCTCAGCTCTGATTGCCAGTTTTCATTCAGATGCAGTGAATTCTTGTAAATGCCATTAGGGAGCATATGAGGAGGAACCATAGGAACCTGATTTTATTACAGATTATCTGTCTCGTGTTCTACTGTCAGGATGTAGTGAAAGTTTTAGTAAATATGACATAATGTCATAATATATATATTTATAAAAGTTACCTACTGCTTGATTTAAACACTCTTTCCCTAACCTGGTACGAATCAAAATATGCAAGATGAGAACAGCTCCACCCGGCTAAATCTTTGCTAAGGCGCTGGAAGCATCAGTGTGTCCAAACAGTAAGGGAAGATTTCTGCACACTCTGTCTGTGCAGTGTATGTCTTTATTCAGCAAGCTACATGCATATGCATATAAAATACAACAATGAACAGACAATGTGCAAAACTCCTGTGTTCTTTCCTCTGGTGGCAGAAGCGCCACCTCTTGGGAAATGTAGTTTCCAAATACCATGGGGCTCATAAAGAGAAGACAAGAATGAATCAATTAAATTTGGGTGCTTTTCCAAGCAAATATTGATATATGTGATTGTTTATATTTCTGCCACCCCCTAAAGTCTCCATGCAACCTTCTCACCGCCCCAAGAATATTTTTCAGGCAGTTGCCCACTTTGACCGGCAGGTGATCTAACCTTGCCTGCAGCCCGCAGAATCCCACATGAAATGTCAGTAAAATTATTAAAATGACATAAAATGACTTGATTTATTCTGTGGTTTCAGTGCTAATGATCCAGAGCTTTGTACGTTCTCTCTAATATCAGTGTACGTAAGCAGGTAACTGACCGCATTGATTGAAAGTCCTTAATTGATTCCAGATCTAATTTGCTCGTTTGTTTGTGTTTGCACATTTCTACGTGTGCCTGCCTACCTGTTCTTTGAATTAAGGTGGTGGGAATCGGGTATATATTTCTCCCTCTCCACTGAAAACACACTGATTAATGAGCAGACGCCGCAGTCCTGCAGGGCCATAATTCATATTAATTCATAATTCATAATTCACTGGGAGGATTTTTTTTGTGGGGGCTTTGTGAAAGCACATTAGGCTGATGCATTCTCTTATGTTTACCGCTCATGGTTGATTGTCTAGCTGTAAATGCTGTGTATGTATGTATGTATGTATGTATGTATGTATGTATGTGTGTAGATGCAGTTAGAGCAGCTCTCTCTCTCTCTCCCAGCTCATCCTGCTCCTTGCACTGCCAACCAAAAACTTCAAGCAGCGATCCAGTGTCGGCTTAACTAACATGGACAGTGTTTTTCCTCATTGAGAGTGAACATTTTCACTCCCCTGCCTATTCTTCCTCCCTGACAGCCCTATTTATTGGTCTCAGCAGCTGAGGGAAGGATTATGGAGGGATATAAATGAGTAGAAGCTCACAGAGAGTCCTGCTGGGACTTGAACCCAGGGAGAAACAGAGCTCTTCTCATTTCTCAGCTGTTTAAGTGGATGTGAATGAGATTTCATGAGTGGGTCCAGTTCCACTGATTACATTTGTCATAATTTGGACAGCATAAATATTATGCACATGATATATTACATTAATCACTGAAGTAGCATGCCCTTTGCCTCCGAAGCAATTTGTTAGTTATTTGATTATTTTCTTGCTACTATAATGGACTTTTTGTTGTTGTTGCTTTTAGCTCGCAAATTTAGCTAATGGGAACTGCCTATATGCAGTAAATTAAAATTACAATGAATACGTAAGTCCAGGCAGAGATCCCAGGGACGCGAGCATCAATAGCCCTAAATAAAATATGGATTGTGGATTTGTTCAGGCTGCTGGGTGGGAGCCAGTGGAGGACGGATGGGAGCGACGGGGTAAAGAGTGGTAGGAGCAGGATCATAGGAGGGCTCAAACGGGGGTTGGGAATTGTTAATGAATTTCATTTGAAAGTTTTTAAAGTTCTCTTGTATGCCACACACTATTGATTATATTTAATTTTTATTCCACTATGTGAATGTAAATGTATCTTCATTCAGAATGTATACGGGATTACCGTAGTGAGTAGATGTAGAGGTGTTATGCAAGGTCATCACAATATTTCAGTTAGTTGATTTTGATTTAGTAATGTATCCTCCATGATGCATTAGGTAATATTAAGTTTTATTCTGCTCGGTAGCTCCTGAATCTCCAGCAGTAATAATACATAATATATCTTTGTTTTTATTGATAGTTTCAGCATTTAAAAGGGACAAAACAATGACATAGCCTACCACATATACAAACTATAGACAATGTAAACACAGAAACCTTTAACCGATCTGCTGACTGTACATTATTTATTTATTTTATTAGTCTGCTCATTTTAATTTACTTTTATTTTTATAAACATATATTCATTTATACTTTACTTTATCCCCCCCATCAATAAAATCTTACTGATATCATAAGATCAGTTAATTTGTTGATTATATTTAGTATTATTAATCTGAATCTGAAAAGTAACTAAAGGTATTATTGGGTATGAAGTAGACGAAACACTCGAGTACTTGAGTAAATGTACTCAGTTACTTTCCACTACTGATAATAATAATTAGATATTGATTTATAATAGAGATGACATCACTGGAGTCGCTGCAGCTCAGGGCGCCATCTTGGATTTCACAGGGAGCTTAATTGACTGTAAATTGATTTTCTCTTTGTCAGACTAATTCATGTTTTCTACAACTTCCCACCCACCGGACATTGTTTCTGTTCTTCCTCTACCTCTCTATGAACATTACCTGCCACTGGGTGAGTTTGTCTTCTCAACAGTTTTCCTTAATAAGTTAACAGTAATAGTAAATAGTTTTATAAATGTTAATGGACTGAAACGTTTGTGTCTCCTGTGATATATGACCGACTGGAACAGCTTTAGTGAACTGACACAGAAAGTTAGCTCAACTCTGTCTTTGGAACTGACAATAGACACGTTTTTGAACATAAGTTGTTAGTTTTAGGGATGTTTACTGGATGTTTACTGGATGTTTACTGGGATGTTTACTGCTTCACTTCAACATGGTGAGTTTTACTGCTAACATGAGTACTGGCTCTGTTTCTGTGTTTAATGATAAGTTGTAAGGTTGTTTATGAAGCGGGTAGAGTTAAATTTTTAAAAATGATAGTTTTTTCAATGGAGTTTGGAATGGAGCGGTTTAAAGTTACTGATTCCACCTTAATCTGAACACAAGGGACTAAAGTCGCCTCTATAATTACAGATTAACTAGTGCTACAGAACAGTAATAAGTATTAGTTATTACAGACGAACCATTGGACACTATTTACAATAATGAAATGTGTTGTAGCTTAAGTGGAAGTTCCATTCGCAGGGTAATGCCAGTCTCCCATCACTTATCTCACAATTTAATGTTTTCAGGCGCAGCAGTAAGATTTAATAGCTGAAGGAATAACAGTCATGATGTTTTACAAATTCAAAGTTTCCATTCTTTAAATCGGCCAACATTAGATATGCAAGGCTGTGGTTATTTTAAAGATTTATCACGCTTTTTTTCTGAAATCATCAGAAAGAGCTGGAACACAGTGTTACCAGTTAAAAAAGGCCTAATTTATTTGAAATCGCTGTTCATTTTCATTGTAGACTGTATTATAGCCCACTGTCAATGGCAGCTTGGTGGTAAAAATAGCCCATTTCAGTATAATGTACATTATTTTATTGGGTTATGATTAAAATGCATTCATGTGAGGATGCTGATTTTAATCTATTTCTATATTTTATATATGACTTTATATACTGCTGGGCTGCTGGGTAGCTAGTGAATATAATTATTTATTTGTTTATGTATTTTTCATTATTAATCTGAATCTCTAGAAGAGTTAACTTATATTATTTCCCTGTTGAATTTAGTAGAAGTATAAAGTAGCAGTAAATGGAAATAATCCGTATTAAAGACCTCAGAACTGTACTTGAGTAGATGTGGTCTATGCAGTTCTGGTCCCACACAGAACTGTCTGTGAGCAGCGTCTCGGTGTCTGCTGGCTAATATTTGCCGTTATGTTGCTGCCATCTGTGCCGTTATTTGCGTTGGTATTAATTGTGAATTAATTTCTTGTAGTGGCTGATCTTATTATTCTTTTACTGGTTAATATGCTGTGTGCGCTGTAATGCTTTCCTGCTGTTTATTTACAAAGCAGAAAAATATGAATAGTCATGTTTGAGTATTATGAGCGTTATGTTGTGAACTGGTTTTGCAGCGTATTAATATCTCAGTGGTTGTTACTGTAACCAGGTCTCTAACTGGGGGTAATGTTGTACAATGACTGTCTGGATTTAAAAATGAGTGTTGTTTTGCCCGTGGCCCTTTCCTAAAAATAATTCCCTGGAAACTCACATGTTGTGAGTTGGTGTGTGTGACTCACAGCGAGTCTCAGTTTGCTCTCACACACATATTGAAGCGAGCCGTAGAGGAATATTTAAACTCCAAACAACATGTTTATGCGACAGCTGCCTTTCCTGTTCCTGCTACGTAGCATTGTGTAAAGGGAGTTTGTAATGACAGGGTTCCCGTTTGGTTTGTCTCGCCTCCCACAAAGACGTGATGTGGACTATTCCACTGATCAACAGGTGGCAGTAAGTACCCATCAGGTGACGTATGTTTCCCACAATGCCTTGAGAAGGACTTTTGGGGACACGCTGTGGCCTGTGCAGTGTTTGGAAGTGAAGTTTATTGTTGTCACTTACATGATTCTGCTGTGGTGAACTTGCTCCGGAGGAATGTGACTGCCGGACAAACAGAGAGGGAACACGGGGAGGTCAGTAAGTTCAGCTTCAGAGTGAGAGTTTGGTTAGTTTGTTACACAGAAAGACCTCGTTTATGAATCTGTTATTACATTAATCCCATTCATCTGTCTGTGTTTCTCTGTATGTCTGTGGAGATACAAACATGCTGTTCTGTACAGCATTAAGCATACACTTGTCAGGGTTCCCACACGTCCTGGAAAATCAGGAAAACCTGGAAATCTAGAAGTTAAAATGAATTAAAATGATAGAAAATCCTGGAAACATTCATTATGTTTGAAACTCAGCTGTTGGTAGGATAAGCTCACTGGTATGACAATTCAAAGCAGGTTTACCAGACGTTAAAAAATGCTTCTTTTTTATTTTAGTACTATTTACACCACAAACTTTGAGCATCAGGTCTGTTTTTAACATCTGCATACAGCCTATTTGTTGATGTGGTTGACAGTTATTAATTGTACGTTACACTTTCTATCTTGAACTGTTATTTATGCTCCGCCTTTAAATGTGCGTGGCCCATAAAAGCTCGCCACCAATGCGAGCAAGTACTGTCCTGTATTGTCAAGAAAAAAAACCTCCTGGAAAATGTCCTGGAAAAGCCTGGAAAAATGATTTGTAGATGTGTATATAGGTCATGATTTAGCTGCTTCCACCAGTTCACACCAGCACTGTGCCGTTCACCCAACAGGATCAAACAGGAAACAACAAGTCCTCCATGAAAAATGTGCAGCAAGACAGCAGAAGATATCTCTGAGCCACAGTCAGGAGTTTCTAATTAATTCACTAATCTGTCTGAACTCTGTGAATTAATCATAATGCAGATAACATCAGGAGGAACAAATAATTAAAACAGGTGTCCTCTCCGTCTCTCGTCCTCTCTTCTGTCTGTTGCTTCTTTCTGTTCTTCCTGCACTTTGCGTCGATCCCTTCCCTTTATCTCTTTCTGCCCGTCGACGACACGAGCTGATTTTTATATAGATCGTTTTAGATTACACTGCATTTTAATGAGCGCTGTAATTAGATTATTGCAGCAATGAAACTGTTTTCCAATGATGCAACCAGTGTTAATACAATCTCTAATATTTACATTTACAAGTGGATGTAACCACAACCTCCCTGGGTCGGACCCAGCTGTGTCGCACTTCTTTCTCTGCACGTTTTTCTTCCAGTCTCTGATACAGACTTTTAAAACTGCAGTAGCTTTGAGACAAAACAAGCAGAGGAATGGCGTCAAGCCCGACTCTTCCTCCCAACCCAGCAATCAGTGCACAGCTGAGTGACAGCTGGAAGTGAGACTCTTTCTCTAAAGTTTGGCTCAAATGTCAACTCAGAGCGGATTTACATTACAGCTTCACAATAACACCCCTCTGACTGCTTTTATGTGCTGCCCAAGAAACATGTTTAAAACATCCCACTTTCAGTGGCACAAACCGTGTGTGGCAGTTTTTCCCTCCTTCCTTCTGGACCATTATCTGGCATTGTGAGATAATCGGTCGACGCTTAAAAAAATAAATGTGTGCCGTCACATCTGCCGGCAGCCGAGGAACCGTGTTAGTGCTCCTCTTTGTGGGTTTGGGAAGGTGGTGAGAAAGTCCTGTCCAATAACTCTCATACATCCTGCTGTAAAGCCTAAATGTGCTCATACAGTGTGTTATAATAATGCAGCATGAATGCATTTTTCTGTTTCATTAATTCATAAAAATCCCATTTTAAACAACATGTTACTGGCTAAGACAACCATGTATATGAGAGAATAATGTAATTATATAAATATATAATATATAATTATATATTATATATTAATAATATATAATATATATAATATATAATTTATAATATATGATATATTATTATATATCATACATATCATTACATCATTTATACATTGGTTGCCTTGCTCTCTAAATATCCGCATCAGCCATCGAACAACCCGTATCGGACGACCATCCTTCCTTCCTTCCTTCCTTCCTTCTGTCCTTCTTCCATCCTTCCTTCCTTCCTTCTGTCCTTCCTTCTGTCCTTCTTCCTTCCTTCCTTCCGTCCTTCCTTCCTTCCATCCTTCCTTCTTTCCTTCCTTCCGTCCTTCCTTCTGTCCTTCCTTCCTTCCTTCCTTCCTTCCTTCTGTCCTTCTTCCTTCCTTCCGTCCTTCCGTCCTTCTTCCTTCCTTCCTTCCTTCCTTCCGTCCTTCCTTCCTTCCTTCCTTCCTTCCTTCCTTCCTTCCTTCCTTCCTTCCTTCCTTCCTTCCTTCCTCCTGTCCTTCCTTCCTTCCTTCCTTCCTTCTTCCTTCCTTCATTCCTTCCTTCCAACCTTCCTTCCGTCCTTCCTTCCTTCCGTCCTTCTTCCTTCCTTCTTATCCTTCCGTCCTTCCTTCTATCCTTCCTTCCATCCTTCCTTCCTCCTGTCCTTCCTTCCTTCCTTCCTTCCTTCCTTCTGTCCTTCCTTCCTTCCTTCCTTCTGTCCTTCTTCCTTCCTTCCTTCCTTCCTTCCTTCTGTCCTTCCGTCCGTCCTTCCTTCCGTCCATCCTTCCTTCCTTCCTTCCTTCCTTCCTTCCTTCCTTCCTTCCTTCCTTCCGTTCTTCCGTCCTTCTGTCCTTCCGTCTTTCCTTCTGTCCTTCCTTCCTTCCCTTCCTTCTGTCCTTCCTTCCTGTCCTTCCTTCCGTCCTTCCTTCCTTCTTCCTTCCTTCATTCCTTCCTTCCAACCTTCCTTCCGTCCTTCCTTCCTTCTGTCCTTCTTCCTTCCTTCATTCATTCCTTCCGTCCTTCTGTCCTTCTTCCTTCCTTTATTCCTTCCTTCCTTCCGTCCTTCCTTCCTCCTGTCCTTCCTTCTGTCCTTCCTTCCTCCTGTCCTTCCTTCCTTCCTTCCTTCTGTCCTTCCTTCCTTCCTTCCTTCCTTCCTTCCTTCCTTCCTTCCGTCCGTCCTTCCTTCCGTCCATCCTTCCTTCCTTCCTTCCTTCCTTCCTTCCTTCCTTCCTTCCTTCCTTCTTCCTTCCTTCCTTCCGTTCTTCCGTCCTTCTGTCCTTCCGTCTTTCCTTCTGTCCTTCCTTCCCTCCTTCCTTCTGTCCTTCCTTCCTTCCTTCATTCATTCCTTCCTTCCTTCAGTCCTTCCTTCCTTCCTCCTGTCCTTCCTTCCTTCCTTCCTTCCTTCCTTCCGTCCTTCCTTCCTTCCTTCCTTCCTTCCTTCCTTCCTTCCGTCCTTCTTCCTTCCTTCCGTTCTTCCGTCCTTCTATCCTTCCGTCCTTCCTTCTATCCTTCCTTCCATCCTTCCTTCCTCCTGTCCTTCCTTCCTTCCTTCCTTCCTTCTGTCCTTCCTTCCTTCCTTCCTTCCTTCTGTCCTTCCTTCCTTCCTTCCTTCTGTCCTTCTTCCTTCCTTCATTCATTCCTTCCGTCCTTCCTTCCTTCCTTCCTTCCTTCCTTCCTTCCGTCCGTCCTTCCTTCCGTCCATCCTTCCTTCCTTCCTTCCTTCCTTCCTTCCTTCCTTCCTTCCTTCCGTTCTTCCGTCCTTCTGTCCTTCCGTCTTTCCTTCTGTCCTTCCTTCCCTCCTTCCTTCTGTCCTTCCTTCCTTCCTTCCTTCTGTCCTTCTTCCTTCCTTCATTCATTCCTTCCTTCCTTCCGTCCTTCCTTCCTTCCTCCTGTCCTTCCTTCCTTCCTTCCTTCCTTCCTTCCGTCCTTCCTTCGTCCCTTCCTTCCTTCCTTCCTTCCTTCCGTCCTTCCTTCCTTCCGTCCTTCTTCCTTCCTTCCGTTCTTCCGTCCTTCTATCCTTCCGTCCTTCCTTCTATCCTTCCTTCCATCCTTCCTTCCTCCTGTCCTTCCTTCCTTCCTTCCTTCCTTCCTTCCTTCCTTCCTTCCTTCCTTCCTTCCTTCTGTCCTTCTTCCTTCCTTCATTCATTCCTTCCGTCCTTCCTTCCTTCCTTCCTTCCTTCGATAGCCGGCTCCCACTCAGCGAACTGCTTAGAGAACGAGTGCTCACTCACTCATTCATTCAGCAGCTCATTCAGCAGCTTCCACTCTTCATTGGCATTACCAGCTTTGGCTTGTAGATTACATCATGTTTGCTTCAGCGGCGCTCATTATCAGGCCGAGTGTCTGTCTGGAGATTTACTACAAAGTGTAATTAGTACCAAAGGCAACAGCGTATATACGGCCTGATAACCATGTCCTGTCCTTCTCAAAGGGCTAATACGTCTTCTTATTGCATTCTGTGGCTCTTCAAGCTCTCTTTCTGCCTTTGTGTTTATACCCCGTCGCCTCCTGTCTGTCTGTCTGTCTGTCTGTATGTTTGTCTGCGCTCTCTCCTCTGCTCTCGAGCTTGCTCTTCCTTTCCCTCTTCTTCTCTCTCTCAGGGTTTCTAAAAGGGACTTTGATCATTTTAACAGCTTTATGAAGCTGACAGGTTCGCCAGAGAAAACGTCCTCTTGCACCAGAGTAGATGTTGGAGAAGTGACGCTGAAATGACCTGACAGTTATGGGGTCGCCAAGGACTCGGATGACATGCTAGCCAGCTGGGAGAAAATGCCTGTACACAAAAAAATAAGTGGAATCAACCTAACCCTAACCCTAACCCTAACCCAGTCACTCTAACATTATCAAGATGGGAGTTGGAGTTTTTAAACTTTTCTTCCTCTGAAACAGTAATAAAATCTAGAATCTGTAAATAAAAAGGACATCTTTCAAACATTCAACAACTTTGGTGATCAAATAAAAAGTGTTGTTTTTAAAGCATACCCATGTTACTCCACTAAAAAGAGCCAAAGTCAGATCCTTCAGGGGTTCAGTCAGTGGAGGCGACAGCTTTTAAATCAGTTACAGACTAATGTTTCACTACTACGTCTTCATCAGAGTCAGAGTGGACAACACGAGGCAAACACCATAAATAGTCAAACCAGCCACCGCTCTGCAGAGAGACAAATAGGCTTCAGACCCTGAACACAGCGGAGCTCTTTGAAAGGAATAAAGAGCTGAATATGTCGTGTTTCCTCTACTTTGGCACACTTGATGGATGTTTGTACTTTTATCTTAGGAACAGGTCTGTGGTCTTTTTGTTTCTGACACGGTGCAGGGTTGGACCACCCTCACATTCATTATCCAATTGATTTGAAATCCTGACCTGCTTTAGGTTGACTATTTTATGTCATATGCCTCGTGTCTGTCTGCACAATTTGAGGCTGTGAATTAATCAGCGTGCTGCAGTCGTCCTTCGGTCTCTGAGAGCACCTGATTCAGCTGCACGTTGTTGGAAGATGCAAAGAGGTTTCTATTGGGCAATCTTTCACTTTTTCTGACATTTTATAGTCTAAATAACTATCAATTAATGGATTCATTGATTAATCAATTACTTTTGGCATTTTTCAAACAAAGAGGTAAAACATGACTCAGTTTAAGCTTTTCACTTGTGAGGATTTGGTGCTTCTGTCTGTCTTTACTGCTGCTCAGACAAAACAAGTAATGTGAAGAGTATGGGGAAATTGTGTTGGGCATTTTCACAGTTTCGTAGATAATTATTGATTACTCAATACAATAATACATTTAAAAAGTAATGGTTATTTGCAGGCCAAGTTGAGCTCTCTCGCTCTCTCATTTGTTCTGCTGCTTTTCTTGCCACTCCTTCGGAAACAGCTTCCAGGTTTATAACTCTCACCCTCGACTGCTTGTCTGGGTTATTCCAGTTCCTCGCTCGACTTCCTGTTTGTTTATAGAAGAAATGAATAACTTCTGCAGAATATGACTTATTTCTAAATTGAAGAAATTATTAAAAAGCCACACAACAAGTCACTGTATACCGTTTAACTCAGTCTGGAGCACTTTGCTATATTAGGCTTCCAGCCGTCGGGCCAGACAGTCAATCTGTCTCCTAACTCTCTGCTCCATCTTGTGCTGACTGACTGACAGAGTGTAACGGGGCGTCAGGAAATGCATGGCCAGCCAAGCATTGTGTGGTTGCCGAAGGCGCATGCATGTGTCTGTCAAGTGTGCGTTCAATTTGTGTATTTATTTGAGTGCGTGAATGTCTGGGCGAGAGGGGTGAAGGCCGAGCTAACTCAGGGCAGCAGAAAGTGAAAAGCTTACAGACCGTAGGACAGCTTTATTAAGGTTGCACACTGGGGCAGAGGCTGCTGTTGCCGTGCGTGTCCTCGCCCTTGGGCAGTTTTGCCATAGATCAAAGTTTTGGTCTTAGCCTCTCTTTTGCTGCAGGCCAGGAGAGTTAACGATGCCTTTAAGAACAACAAAATGTCCACAGAAGGATGAATCCCAGTGTGACAGGATCAGAGTTTAGGTTCAGGTCGGCTGTTTGGATACTGTGTGTGAAGCTGGCCTCTGGCTATTCTCAGCAGCCCCTCAGGGCTTTCCTAAAGGATGAATGCCGTCCGTCCATTTCCTTTCACCTTAGTGTCGGCTGAATTGGGGATAGTAGGTGCTTAACAGCTGCATTTACTACAGCACCTGCTATGTCTGGATGGATTGCGTTCTGCAACGCAAATTGAAAGTTGAAAAATAATAAAAATGACTTACGCACTTACAATACAAAGCAGCCAATGTAAGTATATCCGGCTCTGATCATAATAATTATCAGGCTCTAACAATGTGCTTTTAGTGTCATATGAGCATGATTTCAAGAAAAGTTCCACAATTTTCTCAGTAAAATGACCAGGGAGGGTGACATCCGGTAGAAGCTTTTGTGATTAAACAATACTCAGCTCCATTTTAACGTTTTTTTCCTTTACATTACCGAGTGCTGTCACTGCCATCTGTTTCTGCAAATCCTAGAATTTCTTTCAACTCTGAAACTCTGCATTTTCTAATTGAAGAAGACGTGATGTGGGTAACGCAGTTCATCAGTTAGATTTGATCGGAGCAGGAAAGGAATTTTCTGTAAAAATATTCCCACATTATTGAAATAAAAATGTAATCCGCTCATGGATGTATAAAGAGAACTGGATACAACATTGGAGGGGCTCCATTCATTCCCCAGATGAATGCACACCAGAGACTTCCACCGGCTAACTGTGCAGTTCTTCTAGACTGTGATCGGACTGAATGGATCAAATTTTGATAGTGAAACGAGTCATTTTCGTGGTTGTGACGCTCAAAAAAATTTACTCACCCTGTGATGAGACTGCTTTTGGTCAAAACCTCAAACTTGAATCCAAAATAAATAATTCTTTATTAGTCAAAGTGTCGTCACTTCAAGTGAGTTGTATTTGAAGATGAATCAAGATGAGTCAAAAGCATGAATGTAAGGAAACAGGATGAGATGTTTACTGTCTCATACACCACCTTGTTGCAGGTTCACTTGTAACTATAACTTTAGTGAGTTAATACTAAAGTAGGAGACACAGCAGAAAAAGTTGTGACAGTTTTGGGTCGCTGTGTGTCGACGCAACTATGAGTTAAACAGCTGAGCATGCACACAAACATCTGCAGACTCGTTATATCTCGATGTGCCCCATGAGATCCTTGATGTGCTAATTTACTGCTAATAACTTGCAACCAAAGAGCTTCATGAGTTTTGGAATTTTATTTTTAAAACTTGCTTGGAGTTGTGTACTGTCAGTCTGAATCAGGGGAGGCCGGTCACTGGAGGGTGAGTGTTTGCCTTCATCTTAAATCTGGAAACACGGCTGAGAACCTGTGAAAATTGTATGTGGATATGTGTGGTTGTCATTATCAGTTTCTAAATCTTAAAATATGTCTTGACAACTTTCAGTACTAGTAACCTAAACTTTAGTTGGCAGTTATCACCACAGTTGTGAATCTGGAGCAAAGTCATTTAAAAACAATATTAAAACAATTGATTATCAGAATAATTGCTGATTATATCTGAATAAAATGAACTAAAAGGAACCTAAAGATATATCGCAAGACACTTAAATCTGTGAATCTGTAAATATGTGAAAAATCAAAACGGTGCAAAGACTTCGGTTTCACTTTTATAAAGAAAAGGAGTTGGGACAGTTTATACCGTCAAAATAATCTCTCAATCCTATTTGTTTTTAAAATCATAATAAAATCGTACCAGTATCGTGAACTGATTCAGTTCACGATACGATTTTATTGTATTGTTACATCCCGTCTTACTCAATATTACATTCAGCATGTAGTGCATTTATCACTTCCTCATATTGTCTCAGCGTCCCTTCTCACATAGTTAATGAATGTTTTGCTAAATCTGCACACTGCATGAATTTTAATATGTTTAATAAAAGTTTAAATTGCTCGTACGCTACCTTCTGGCTCAGTTTGTTGTATAGTTTCTTCTTACTTTGCACTTACTCGTCTCTACTGAACGATCTGTAATGCAGCAGATGTATTGTTACACTTTCTCCCCCATTTGTTCTATTCTTAACTAAACTCTATCGAGCTTTTGTTGTATCATGTTGCTGTTTGATGTGTCTCTGCACTGCGATGACCCACTTTCCCCACTGGAATCATTAAAGTTTCATCCTCATCATGGCTCAAGTTATGTGCAGGATTTACCTTGTGTTTTTTTTTAAAGTGTGTGTGTGTTCAGGCTCTGTCTGTGATCCCGTTCCCTCAGTGACTCCGAGTGGCCACTCTACATGACTTTGCTGAATATTATGCATATTTAATAGGGTATGCTTTCCAGCTAAACTGACCCATTAGGATGAGTTTCAGTTACAGCTCATTTCGGGCCCGATGTTTCTTCCTCAGAGTGTATTCTGTGTGTGTGTGTGTGTATGTGTGTGTGTGTGTGTGTGTATGTGTGTAACCCCCCACCAACCCCCCACACAACCTCCCCTCCTTTGCCTTTCTGCCTATAATCAATCTTTTCTGGTCTCAGTGTCATTTGTCTAATGTTCTTCATGGTACTTTACCGTAAAGGCCTTGCGTAAATCACACTGCACCGCTGACAATTCAGATCTCCTGCACACACACACACACACACACACACACACACACACACACACATAAACAAATGTACAAATGCACTGAGGTGTATCACTGAATAGCTGTAAAGCTGTCTGTCATACCCTCATCCATTCATTCACTCATGACAGGTCTGTGTGCTGTATCGATTGGGGTATATTTAATTTCCTCCTGGTTCCTCCGTTCTATTTTTCTTTTGCTTTATATTCTTTAATGCTGCAACAAACCTATTTCCTCCTCATTAAACCAATAAGATTCACCTGATCGCTCTTCCTCGATTACACTCCTCAGGTCTGTTTGGAAATAGGTGGTTGGTGGTGGTTCATGGGACTATTTTTTGTGGCTACAGAGGAAACTCACCCGTGGTCAGACTATGACACAATGTGTCACTGATTTTCCATATTTAGGACCAAATTAAGCAACACTGAGCGTATATTTTCTAGGGCTATGTATTGATATGATGTGTATCACGATACAGTGGTTACGATTCAATATCAGTTGGAGCTGCATTCAACGTCATCGCCCTCAGTTTGTGTTTACCACACTGGTAAACTTGGGGGTTTAAACACAAAAATCAATAGTGTTTCTGAGAATTGATCACAAAACAAAATATCAAGATACGATATGAAATAATATATGGATATCTAAATGATTTAAAAGTGAAAGACAGCATTACTCTTTATTTTAAACCAACATTGTAGGTTCTCATTGGCAGAATCAGTGTTGCATTAGATGGGGATTGAAAGCGATTTGTCCCTGAGCCTGCTGCTTTTATTTAAACATTTAAACTTGCTTTCTCCTTGATATTGTATACTTGTTTTCCAACCGAGATTCTGAAGTTGTGCTGTTTCTGAATGCTTCTCTTAGGTCAAGTGTACCTGGAAAAAACAGTGGAGCTGTATGTTCTGCAGTTGAATATCTGATTATGAGGTTTGGTTCTGGTTTTGTCATCAGCAACGTGCTCAGGGCTGCTTTAGATTAAGACTTCACAAGCTGTTGGAGCATTTAACCCTTGGTCGTCCCCGAGAAGCTGACAACATTGAAACTGATTATTTGATATTTGTGCTATTAGTCTGGGCAACATCATTCTGGATGATCAATATGGATCAATAATGCTGTGCACAGCTGGTGTGGTGCATCCCTGAAGCTCTGGAATTGGAGAGTTATTTCAGCTTGGTATATTCAAGACACGCTATATCTGATACATGTATTTATTATATTTATATATATTTTAACAGTGCAGGGTTGTCATGCTTTCATGCCTTTGGTTTACTGAAGGTTTGACTTAAGAGACCAAGCAATAAAATACAGATGTATTTATTTAATTCCAGCTAATGGAGAAAAACAACCTGAGACTCTACAATATAATTCAATATACAATAATACAATCCTTTACATTACCACCACAAACTGCAGAAATACTGTACATTGGAATTAACACCTCTTAAATCTTAAGAAACATTTAAAGCATCACAAAGTGAGTATTTTAAATGTTTTCCTGTTCTCCAGCTGTATATGTAATGGTCATTGTAATCCCTGACTCATTTTATGTTCTTATGTCTTTTCTACCTGTTTCATTCCTTTTTACTAACCCAACACTGGTAAGGCCGACAGAAAGGAACTGTAATACAAATGCATGAAGCCACACTCACACACAGCAGACACACACACACACACACACACACACACAGACACACACACACACACACACAGTAGACACACACACACTCACACACAGCAGACACACACACACACACACACACACACACACACACACACACAGCAGACACACACACACACACACACACACACACACACACACACACAGCAGACACACACACACACACACACACACACACACACACACATACACACAGCAGACACACACACAGCAGACACACACACACACACACACACACACACACACACACACACAGCAGACACACACACACACACACACACAGCAGACACACACACACACACACACACACAGCAGACACACACACACAGCAGACACACACACTCACACACACACAGCCGACACACACACACACAGCAGACACACACACACACACAGCAGACACACACACACACACACACACACAGCAGACACACTCACACACACACACACTCACACACACACACACACACACACACACACACACACACACACACACACACAGCAGACACAGAGCAGACACACACACTCACACACAGCAGACACACACACTCACACACACAGCAGACACACACACTCACACACAGTTCACACCATGTCAAGGCTGGTGTCTGCCATCATTAACCATAAAGTTAAAGAGTGTCCCAATTAACTCTGGGCTGTAGAGCAGCCTCAGTCTTACAATGTGGTGACTCCCCACTCATTAACCTTTAGATAAGGGCCAGACAGACACACACACACACACACACACACTCAACAATAGCGACCACAGGCAACCAAACAGCTATGCATGTACACATGGACAAACACATTAATGCTTGAAATACACGGAGGGCGTTGAGTCTACATTATAGCAAATCATTTGGAAATAACGACAGTGGTGATCTGTCACTCTCATCAGTGCGACTGTTACAGCTTCACAGTGAGAACTCAAAGGTTAAAGGTGCTGCGTGCATCATTTTAACCAAAACATTACCGTCCATCATTGTCACATTAACAACGAGAAGTTGATTACGAGGCTGCAGCTAAGATAACGATTGAATTTGTACTTCATATTGATTAAAAAAAGCATTTATTTAAATAAAAGCAGGTCGATGTAATTTTGTGGGTTCTGTGTGGATCTTCTATTCCTCATTTTTTAATGATGCAGGGTCCATGATAAAGAGTCTCAGGTTCATTACATGCAAGTTTCAGGTAGAAGGCGTTTATGGGACACACTACGTTATCGTGCTTGGCTGTTCTCACTGAGGCAGATTTTGTGTACGTTCCAGTGAACTGACTTCATTTTACTACAGTTTTCCTCTAACCGTAACATTACTTTGGCCACAGCCTATAAGTAACAGTTTAGTTTATTAAATAGCATTTATTTTATTACACAGATAATTCATCTTCTAACCAATTAAACTATTAAAAGAAGTAGAAAGTGTTTGTTGAATGTTAAAATTACATTGCTGTGTATGTTATTTATTAACAGAGATCTGAGTGAAGGACTAAAATACACGACATAGATTATTTCCAAGATATTTGGTCATTCTAATCAATTCCCAGGCGTTTTTTGTGCCTGGAAATCTAGTCTCCAAATTTCCAGGTTTTTCAGGACATTGCCATGAAATTTGTTACAGATGTTCATGTTCCCCTCAGGATGAAATAAAAAAACATTAGTGATCAGCTGAGTTTTTATCGAGCGCCACCATCAGGTCAAAATTTTAAGTTGTCCAGTACTTTACAAACCTAATACAGAACAATGCACTTTGCACTTTGAGAGACCTGATTGTTTTTGTGTTGTCAACGCAGAATATGTTTGTTCTTATTGTGTTCTTGTTTATCTGTTGAGATCATGAGTGTTGGATGCATGTTCACGTCATCTTGGTGACATAGCATCATTTCTCAGAGTGCGTGTTCTTTTACAGCTATATTTCTAAAGAGTTTGTTGTGTAAGAGGATGAATCTGGAGAAAAGAAATCATTGACAAAGTGGGCAAGAACAGGGAAGAGTAAGTTGAGTAAAATCAATTTGAACCAGATTGGAATCCATTCTTATTTATCAACCCAATCTTCCCATAACTGCAAGATTATCCTTGTGCTTCACTGTGGAGTATGACAAGAATTGGAAAAAGGTCGAGCGGGTTTGATTTTCACAGATGGACAGAGATTTGTATTAGAGGAGCTTGGAAACGCTATAAATAGGCTTGTTGACAAGAGCCAAACAGAGGTCCCAGGGAATCCACTAAGCCAAACTTCTGGCAACCTGTCTGTTCAATATCCCTAACCTTCTGCCAGTTTACCACAAAGGAGATATGAAAACGGTCACACGATAGCTATCACCAACACCTCACACTGTGCTGTGTTACAGGATCCTTTTTTCTTTCTGCTAAACATCTTTCATCTTCTCCTCTGACCCTTATTTCCTCGACTGATGGAATTTTTCTTTTAGTGACTTTGATGGCAGAGGGTAGAGGTGAAAATGAAAAGTGGCATCTTTACTGCGTGCAGAGTTAGAGGTTTGTTTTTGTCATAAAGTTAGAGCGGAGCAGTGCTTGAGCTGAGCTGAGCTGCATTTGGGTCTTCAGGGGATGGAGGCCAAAAAGTCAGGCCCAACCCGACCTGAGCCCGAACCATGGAAGCAGTTTTGGGTCCAACCCGAACCCGAATTTCTGCTTAAAACAAATGAATAAATAATAAGTAAACATCAGCGTCATTAATACAATATTACATGTAAATATGTTTTTAGATCTAATTCTGACTGACCCTGATCAGCAGTTTTGGGTCTGGTCCAATCGGGTTTGGGCAGAAAATCAAAGCTCTACTTCTTGGTTCCTGGAGTTGACCTGGGCCCAAGTCCCACTGGATCCAAATTAAATTCAGCTATAAGCTTTGCAGCCTTTGTTTTCACAAAGCTGTTAAAGCTAATTCACCAAAATGAACCACCGGATGTGGATTTCAGTGGCAGTAATAAACACAATGCATTGATGTGTGTGGTGTGCTGTGGCAGTTATGAAGGTGCAAAATGAAAGAGGCAGGGTGCCCTAAATTAGCTGACGACCTTCTGCAGTCAAACATTGGCTTTCTGAGGGTAGTGAGGACACAAGTCCCAGTGGGAGGGACGTCACAATTAGTGATGATGAGATTTGTCTTGACAGAAGATCAAATCCCAAGTAAGTCCATATACCTCGTAATGGTATTTAAAGAGTGGTAACTCGAAAAGTTGCTTTCAAGATAAATATTGTTGGAAATGAGAGAAAGCAGTGTTCACTCTTTATGTTTATGAACCTCTGATACATCAGATGTTTTCTAGTGTATCTGCCATCCTACTGTAACCATCTGTCACAAATGGCGTCCCAAAGTCAAAGATACACTAACGTTGGAGGTTTATGACTGGCAACCTGCTAGCAGCCGTAAAAACAAATGTTGCTTTCAGGTAAAAGAAGAAGAGGATGTTGCAGAGCCAGTCCTGAGAAAAACCTGGCTCAATCACAATCAGGATAATGGAGGCTAGAGGACGTCTGCACGGAGATAACAGATGGGACAGAGGAGAGCTGGGTGGAGGTGATCAGACAGTACAGGAGAAATCAGTAATAGTCTCTTAAACTGTGTCGTAGTGTTGATGTTATTCCACTGTCTTGTGCTGGTGGTAACAGGCGACTGCAGAGTTTTTGTCGTGGTACTGTAAGGTGGTCTCAGGTCTTACTATCTGTATCCATAAGGTTGCGATTTAGAGGCCAAATTAATACTTTGAAATATTGCTTCTTAGACGCTTTTGTCCATTTTATGTTATTGAAAGATAAACAGTAGTTTTTCATGCAGTATGCAATAGTTTGATAGTCCACACGAAGAGAGCCATGCTGTTAGCTCACTAGCTGACTAATGAATCTTAGTCTGTGTCGCTGAAAGCTGAAGATTGATTGACGGGTGAATGTCATTATATTATAGTTCATACTTACGTAATCACACGTCACAGAAGTCATTTTTCATTTCACCTGGACTTTAAAAGTGACGTCCCTGTAGTACTCACAGTGGCGTGCTGTGATCTTGTGTCTTACAGTCATGTGACAGCGGCGGGTCTTGGTGAAAATTACAATTTGATCACAGACACTGTCAACTGTCAGATTAAAATGCAGGTTGCAAACAGAGTGGGGTCTCCAAATAAATCTGATTCGGTCTCTGTAACTGCAGATAAATGTGATTTGACTCGTCCGTGCTGTGATTTATCTTCTCTGCCGCTTGCACAGGTTAAAACCACACGAGGAAACAGCTGAAGATGATGAATTCAGTCCAGACTTCACTTTGTTATGTTAATGTGATGAACAGCCGAATGTCAGCATCCATCCGCTCACACACATTCATCTTTGTGTTTTGTGTCATTCCCTACATGTTGGTTCACTTCCATTTTGCTTTCAAGACTTTGGTTTTCAGTAGCCTTTTGTTTCACTGTTGAGTCCAACTTGTCTGATCAAATCAAACTAAAGTGGTAAATTTACCACAGTCAGAAACCGACTGCGACTTGGTGTACATTCATCCCAATTTTGGATTTGTCACTTTCTGTGTGCAGAGGGGATTTTACTACCTGACACCAGAATTCACAGAGCAAATATCTTATATTCTTCCACCCAATTCTAAAACTGAGGCTCATAAAACATCTGGATTTATTTATAGAATTATTTATCTCAGTCACAGAAATATATTTGAGAGCTCTTCAGAAAGCTAGTAGGTGTGCATTGAGGTAAACTTGTGAAATGTATTAATAAAGTTAAACAGTAATAATAACCGTTGAGCAAGCCTCCGTCAGAAAAGATAAAAGCCACATATACGTAGTCACATATAATGTTAGCTAATGTACACATGTCAATGAGCTAAGTAGTGTTTTGCTAATAGACTATAAACTGAACTGTTATTGGAGCACTGAGGAAAATGGGGCGGGACTTTTGGATACTAAAAAAAACTTTTTTTTGCATGATGAAGAAATAGAACAATGTTTTTTTCTCTTCTAAAGTTTTTCTAAAATCAGCAATGAAGGATCGTATCAGTTATTAAAAGATGTAGTTTAAATTCTGAAATCAGGAACCGTCTGATCAAAGAATCTGATCCCGTGTCATCTGCAACAATCTGTACTCGACTGTCTCTCACTACCAACAAGACATCAGGCTTTAATAAACCCAGCCGCTGGTGAAACACTCATCAGAAGACCCAGTGTACGAGTGTGTGTGCCCTGCTTTGAAATGACAGTCGGACAGATCCAGTCAATCTGTTAAATCTCCTCTCTTTTCTCCTTTACTCCTCTGAGCTCATGCAGCTAAACACTATTGTACAACACACAATAAAACCTCTTTTTATCTCTTTTTCTCTCTCTTGCATTCCTCTAAAATGCCATTGTACGGCACACAATAAGATTCACTCGCTTTCCTTCTGTCTCTGTCGCCCTCCTAATCACCATTGTATCGCAGACAATGCAGCAGCCGCCTCTGCTACACAGCGATGGGATGGCTGACTGTCGAGCCATTCAGCAACACACACACACAGGGCTGACAATGACATTTTATTTAGGGACTAAATAAAAGTGTGTGTGTGTGTGTGTGTGTTTGTCAACCGGTTGTTACATCATACCTTTAGCTCTGTCTGACCTCTGAGGTTTGAGCTTATGTCCCTTATCAATTGCTCCTCTGCACACCGAACACAGGTGTGTGTGTACGTTGCCTCCTGCTGTTCCATCTGCTATGGGTTCATACGCTTTACTCTCTCTCTCTCACACACACACAGACACACACACACACACACACACACACACACACACACACACACACACACACACACACACAGGAAACTGTTTTTTTCCCCACATAATGAACACAGGTAGAGAGATAGCGGTGCTGTATGATAGCATCATGTCACATGGATACAGAACATTATGGGGTGTTCTTCTGCCTTCATCTGCTTTTAAAAGGTCCCGTGTGTAACAATCAGGAGGGTCTGTTGGCAGAAGTTCAGTAACCTGAAAATAAGAATTGTTGCACATCTTTATGAAGTCCAGGATTTATATGAAGCTGCTGCAAAACTGATGTGGTTTTAGTCTTTTGCTAAGTATGGAAAAAGCAGAATCTGTGCTAATTTTCACTAAGTGCTTAGATGAAATTAAAATGGTAAAAGTGGCATAAACACATCATGTTATGGAAGTCAGCTTCTCATTTTTCATCCTGTTAGCAAAAAGTGTTCTAATTAGCCAAATGCAAGCAAGGACATAAACATGAAGTATGAGGGAAAACCGATGAGAGATCACCTTTCCACTTCATACTGAAGTAATGGAATAAGGGCTGCAGCTATCGATGAATTAAGTAATTGAGTATTCTATTGATGATTCCATAAATTCATTAATTTATTAAAGCAATAGTAGCAATATAGCAATAATACATATGCGATAGAGAAAATAAGACAGGTGTCTTACAGCTTCTGTATTAGTACTTTTACTTCAATAAAGCATCTGATTCTTCCTCCTCCCACAGTCCAACTGCACCTGTGTGTCACCAGCCGGGCCTTCCCCTTTAAGAAAGGTGGGCTTGTGGGTAACCTGCGCCGGTTTGTGAGTCTTTCCCGGTGTGTGAGGGTGAGGGTTAGTAACGTTAGGTTGCAGTTTACAGTATACAGTGTCTTCCTGTACTGTTCACAGCTGAGTTGGTTCAGACTGCGGACAGTTACTGAGCTAATAATCAGTTATAAATCAACATTGTGTTATTTTGACCGGCTGTTTCAGGTTTACAGTATTTTACAGAGTTTTTGTTTAGTTTTTACATGAAATGATCCCAAACTTTGGACATTTTCTGTGGTTTTCTCTGGCCCAACTCTTCTCTTTATCCCTCGCTTTTTTCTCTCCACAGCGCGTTGAGCGAGTAATTATCATTGCAAAACGCAGTGCGCTGTATGGCTGTATATATGGATCTAACAAAGCCGCCATTGCATTGAGGCTTCGCTTATATAACTACATGTGTCGATCGTTTTTAGTAACCAAGTTACTGGAGTTATCGAAATAATTTATATATATAGAAATCATTTATATAATTTTCAGCCTCTGTATTGCTGCAATGGACCAACAATGGTCAGTTTTAGGGCTCATTTTGGAGGCTAGTGAGGCCTTATATAAAACTCATGGCTGTGCTGGGGACACAGATCATTTTAGCATTCTTAACATTTAAAAGGCTCCATTGCCCAGTGGTACAATCTAAAAAAAAACCTCACCTTTAACAGGAATTTAACTGATGGCACTTGTCCAGTTAAGCCAGTGGAAGCACCGGTCCATCAGTGGGCTGCATTGTCTTTATTTAGTTGTATTTTTGGATCTTATCTGATGTCTGAGGACTGAAGAGCAGGCAGAGAGAGAGAAAAGCTATAAACAAAGGAAGGTGACAGAGTTACTCAGTCTTCTCCCATGCTGGGCAAAGGGAGAGAGAGAGAGAGAGAGAGAGAGAGAGAGAGAGAGAGAGAGAGAGAGAGAGAGTGTGTGTGTGTGTGTGTGTGTGTGTATGTGGCTTTTATGTGTGAGTGTATGAGAGATGAAAAGACAGAGGGAGAGAGGGTCCAGATGAAGGGATTATATCTCAACACACTGTCCAAACAATTGTTCCCATCGCTCTGCCTCTAACAATCGCATTTGGCCTGAAAGTCAACTGTACAGGGAGCTCTCTCTCTCTCTCTGTGTGTGTGTGTGTGTGTGTGTGTGTGTGTGTTATAGGGAATTACTATGTTACACACACACATATACACTGAGAGAACTTGAGGGAGCCAAAGCTTCTCAGTAGGTTTGGTTTCAACTAATAATTCATTTCCAGATACAAAGTGGACGATTCTAGTGATCGGCAGATTGGTTTATGAGAGATTTAACACGATGCTTTTTTATTCATCTTTCGATGGAATATATGTTTTATACTTCTGATAACAGGATGGGATCTGTGCAGAACTGACGGGGTTAAGAGTGCAGAATTGAACTTGATGAACAGAACATCCAACAGTGTCACAGTGAGCACACACAGAAGCAGAGAAACATAAGCACTCATAAACATCCAGCCCATGCAGTTAATTAGTTCATTTTGAATTATGTTCAATAAATACTAGGTCCCCATGACACTGCTTTCCACCTCAGCAACAAACCTTTTGAATACAGCTTCAAACTTTCCACTTCTTTAAAAATATCTGTTATTTGGCGGGGGAAGT
The DNA here is from genome assembly GCF_905237075.1 of Dicentrarchus labrax. NCBI lineage: Eukaryota > Metazoa > Chordata > Actinopteri > Moronidae > Dicentrarchus > Dicentrarchus labrax. Next base: position 21,145,137 of record NW_026136708.1, read on the forward strand.
GTGTCTGCGCTTCCTCGGCAGTGATTGAATAATGTCTGTCTATGAGGACCTCACGCCCTCTCTTCTTTTTGCTATTTCTGTTTTTTTTATTATTTGTAGGCAAGTCTCCACTTCTTTCCAGCATTCTTATCATCCCCTCCTTTACTTATCAAATTGAGAAAAGCTTGCAGTAAAAACAGTTTGTTTATTCGAGATAGATGAGCCAGCTCCTCGTTATTTCTCCACTGAGAGGGATTCTGTGGAGGTGAAGCTGGTGGCATCCTCTCCAGTCCTCTTTCTGAGGAGATGAAATCTGATTTTATCTGACCAGGTGCTCTGCTCGACAGCTCTGCCATCGCCTTATCTGGTAGGACTGGCCAGTCAGTCGGGTCTAAAGGTGCTGCCTTTATATTCTCACTCATTGAAGGTTCAGTTTGTGCTTGAGAATAAGTGTCTGCAGCCTGCTGAGCACAAGTAGCATCGGCTCTAGGATGGAGTACAATTGGTCTTCCACCTGCAGGCACATCACCATGTAAGATATTTTTTTTAAGGAGAAGAATGTATGTAAATGTTCTTGTTTTGGTCCAATTTTGTGAAGTAGGACGGTAGATGAAGCAAAATATAAATAAGAGAGTTTATAAAGTATTCTTAATAAGCTATGTTTAATAACTGCATATGTGAGAGTTCATTAAAGAGGAAACAAGAAGCATAACAACACAGAAAAGGGTCTTCTAGCCTTTTCCTGCCCATTCTTAATTATGCAATAATGTCATTAACTACAAAACTACAAAACTGTTGTGCGTGATGTTGCAAGAAGGGAGTAAATGTTCATGGACAGTTAATTACACTTCCCTTCTTATATAACGGTATAAGAAGGAGAAGTTACTCCCTGCTTGCAACATCACGCTTGGGAAATGCTTCATGTAGAAGGAAATGCATTCAGCGTTGTTTGTTAGGGCTTCAGGATACACCCTGTGTCTGCTGGTTAGTAACAGCGGGGGTCTAAACAGAGGCTGTGTTTACATGAACTCCACCAGTAACCTTTAACTAATGCAGACAGACGTCACAGACATCAGAAATAAACTGTAAATCATTAACTTTATTTATGTACTTGCAATATATAAATATATAAGTCACTATATTCCAGTATATTGTGCACCTGAGGGATGATCATTTCAAAATCAATTAACGTCTTTAATCAGCAATATTGTAGTTTCGTGGAGTCATCAGTTACGATCTTTATGTGAGCATTAGTTTACCTACAGACAACATAACCTAGAAATGGACATTCTCATGTAATTGTTAGCTAAATGTCCCTTCCAGGAATTGTCAGACCTTTATATTCGACATCATATTTCTGTACATGCTCAAATGTCCTCAGCTCACAGAGCAGACGGCACATTACGACGATTGCATGTGATTCAGTTTGATCATGTAACATACCTGTTTTGTCAGGCATCAGAAGAGGACGTTTCAGAACCACTCTGTGTCCACTGTGTGAAGTTTGAAACTGACAGGCTGTGTGTGTGTGGGTTGAGATTGCAGAGCTGAGGCAGTATGATTTTATCTGAGATGACTGTTGGCTGTATACGAACTCCAGTGCACAACAGTTTTCACTGCTTATTAGTGTCAAAGAGGAAGAGAGGAGGGAGTTTAAGACAGACGGGTGAGAAAGAGAGCGGAGAAGAGAAAGTGCAGAGGTTAAGATACTAAGTAAGGCGAGTATTTCTGCATGTGCTTGTATTTACTTGTGTGTGATCCCAGTAAATGTATTTGGGTGTGAACTGTTGCCAACTTCCTGTCTTTTGCACATGCTTTTGTTTAGACTGCAGAGGATGTGCTGAAAACAAAGACAGCTTGAGAGACGAGACAGATTCTTCATTTCCTTTAATGTGTATGCCCATCTGGATTTTCTGTGCAGCTTTTCAGAGTCACAAAACAAATTTAAAACACAAAGCAGATTTGATTACCTTTACTCCTCATCTACCTCAATGAACAACTGACTGACTGCATGGGACAATCAAGAGTTATATTAACATTTTGAACAAAAGTAGTATTGTAAGCCAGTCTAACGCTCAGCTTACACATACACTGGATTGAACAAAGTGTCTTTTAGTCCTTTGAGTCCTTATATAAAATTGCAAATGTCAAAATGTATTTGCATATATATTTGTGTCAGTGTTGGGGTGTTATGTTGTATACAAACTGAAGAAGAGTCCGGATCAAAATTTGAAGCTAAATTATTTGAATATATTGATCAGTGGTTCATTAAGTGCAGCCTGAATAAAATGTCAAAGTTCTACTAAGATCTCTGTTGAATGCTTAATCATTTTATCCTAATTTAACCTCCTCATTTGACTCTAAGTCGTGCCTCTTGCTCCTGAAGGAGTCCTGGTGCCTCAGCGTTTGTAGCATACATACATACGTACATCATCGACATATCTAAAAATTGATGTCTCATCTCCACTTCCTCTCACTGCACAGTGGTATTGAGGTTCCGCACATACTTCGGCCAACTAAATCGCGAGCAGGGTTCAGCTGTCGATCATGATGTGAAACCCCCTAAGAACTACCTTTAAAATGGCAGAAACCATCTTTTTGGAAAAATGTATTTGACTTGTACTTTGATTATTTAGTTTGTCCCATCTTTTAAAGTGGAGGCAGTGAGCTTTATGATGATTTGGCTTCACCTTTGGACAGCTTTCATGTTGTCTGTTCTTTATATTTTATTGATGGCATACATGTATACTGAACGGGACAATTACTTTGCGAAACTACTTCACAAATTAAATAACGTTGAACAGGCAGCGGCACTAGTTAGACACACATAAGACACGTCTTGTAGTGTGTGTGTGTGTGTGTGTGTGTGTGTGTGTGTGTGTGTGACTGTCAAACTGCACCACTGAACTCTCAACATAGTTTTTTATTACATGACTGTTTTGGTACAAACATTTAGCTTCTGAGACCTTCTGAGAGAAAGGAAAATGTACTCGCATTTGCTGCTTTGCGAGTGTAAACTTTGGACCATGGCCATATGTTTTGTTCACACTGAATAAGCCTACAGGGAAACAGATATAAAGTTTCTATGTTTAGCAGATTATTTCATTTTCGTTTTCCTGGTGTATATTTCAGTAGGGGATTGGCAGATGGTAGAAAAACATTATATATACATATGGTATTGGCATTGGATCACTGGAAATCCATTTGAATTAATGGTGATGTATTTAGCATTTTAATATTATTGCCAGCCATTTATTGTCATCCAGATCATTTTGTTTATTCAATGTGATCTTTCTCCTGTATTTACACAACGTTAACTCAGTTTGTCCAGATTATATGATGAATATAATAATGTGCTTGTAGTGATTACAGGACACTGCATAAATGTTTCCTCATGCTGTAATTCTCAGATGTGAGCAGTTGCCTTGTGCTGTTTATTACAGAAAATTACACGACATTGAACGCTGCAGGGTTTTCCTCGGGCGCTGACTGAAGCCAGCTGTTGTTTGTTGCTGTTGAAAATGAACCTGTGCCTCAGTTTGCAGTGGGACAAACGTTGGGTGACGTCGAAGCCTGAAACCCATTTATCAGCATATAAACGTGAAGTGAGTGGTTGTCTGTCTGATGGCACAGTGTTAGAAGAGACGTAAACTCTGTGTTAAAAGAAGCGTGTTGTAATCTTTTCATAAAGAACATTTGTTGCAGAGGACAGAAGCAGAATTTCATTTACAATTGAAGCTCACTCATTTAAACAGTGGTAATATTGTAGCCTGAAAACAAATGGTACATGTTTTCGAACAGCACAGATAAGAAGCTGAATGAATGTGGTCAATTTGGTTCATAACTCCACAACCTTTGTCCTTTACACTGTCAGGTTTCTTATACATCCTGGAAAACCTGGAAATTTAGAAACTAGTTTTCCGGTCATTTATGTTGTCCTGGAAAATGTTATTGGTATTGTTTAGCTCCTCGCTGCATATTCTGTTAGAAACTCGACTGTTGGTAGGATGAGCGGAACGGAAAAACGCTCTCTTTCCTTTTGGCACCAATGTCGATCTAGCTGTTCACACCAGATGAAGTGGAACGAACTTGTAGCGATCTATTCAACGCCGAGTCTATTTCTTACGAAGCTATAAGCAGAATTCTCAGAGAGCCCAGTGGAAATGTTGTAAATAATATAATAAAAATAAAAATATCTGCAGTCTATTAGTGATACATTTGTTGTCGTTGTTAAATACAAAGCCAGTGGTGAGAGCAGCCTGATGCATCGTACTTCATCGTTAACCTGCAACAATAAGGAAGGAGTCAATACAAGGGCTGCTGCTACATTATATGACTGTTTGGGAGCAACTGCTGTCCTGTATTGTCGAGAAAAACTCCTGGATAATGATCTCTGAAAAGAGTGGGAACCCTGCACTGTCAGTAATAATACACTCATTTCTTTCAACTGCCTATAAATGAGTGTCCAGACAGTTGTGAAACAAATACTGTTAAATGCCTTGTAGGTGTGTGTTCCTCTCCTTTCCCCACTCCCTCCATATTAAAACCCTACCAGGACATTATGGCTACAGGTAATTGATGACAGTGTAAAGTTCATTAGCCGTGTTAGCTGATATTTAGGGGGATGTGGGCTGCAGGCTAAGAAATACATTTCATTTCATAGCTCATTAACCTAATGGTGGCTGTATTCTGCTCTCTCTCTCTCTCTCTCTCTCTCCCCCCCTCTCTCCAGCCTCTGCCTCAGCTGATGATTTAATTCTCTCAGTTGGTTCTAAAGGTAATCAGACCCATAGTGTGAAACACCACAGCTTCAGCTAGGTGAACGTGACAAAAGAATGACTGGATTTGTCATTTTCTTTGTAACAAGGTTGTCGAGTCGTGTCACAAATGTCTGAGCATGTGTAGCCGATGTAATTGGTGCTTTAGAAAACCTGTTTGTCCTCACTTAACCGCTTTACATAAAACAGTTACTGCAGCAAAAGAGATAAAGGGATTGCTACGGTAACGGTGGTGGTCAATTAGGCAGTTTTTAGTGAAATAATGTTGTCTAATAAGGAACATTTAGGTTCCATTGTGTAACATTTAGGAAGATTTATTGGCAGAAATTGAATAAAATAGGTATGTTCTCATTGGTGTATAAACAATGATATAAGAATTGTTGTTTTTGTCTACTAGAGATGTGTGTCAGTATTGGTATCGGTCAGATGCTGGATATAAAGTATAATCCAATAGCATCCATTAAAACTAAAACTATCACATAATGCTTAACTAACCTCAGCGACAGACTGTAAAGGGAGAAGAGAAACAGATCGTCAGGTCAGCTGTGTGGAGTAATCGTAATCTCAAGGAAGAAAAAAAGCAATTTATACAGTTTATTAATTAAATATTATTTTATTTTGAATGTGTGAATGGTGCTGACCAGTCAAACATTCTGCTAAAGTTATGTATGAAAAAAATCATGTCATGGTTCTTCCTTCATGGGAGTGAAATATTTGTTTCACAGTTTGAGAATTATAGTAGCATAGCATTAAATAGCATAGATGGCTAAGCTATTTGTTTATTTTGTTTATTTCTATTTGTTGGTATCGTATGGGCAGACACTGGGGCATCTGTATCGGACATGACAAAGGGGTATCGAGCCCTCTTTAGTTCCTACAGCAGCCCAGAATGGACTCCTAAGTTCTGCTCCTAAAAGCTTATTCTGAGCTGCAGCTGCATGAGTCCACTCATTTAAAATGCAGGAACTATATACTGTCATCTTTATTAGCCAGTATTTTAGCAGAGTGACACAACATAACATTTAACTACCAGCCAGTTACTATCATCATTTGTTGTCCCACATATTAGATGTATTTTCCAGACGTGGATGTTTCACAGGGCAGGTAATACCTCGAGTACAAATGCATAATCAGAAAATGTTGAAACATATGTAACTGAGTTATTATTGTCCACTAAACAAATCACATTTCAGCTGCTCTGTAATATTGAGATAGTGAGTCAAATGTTACAGTACACTACATTAAGCTCACGAGCAGCAGGCCTCCAGTATAGAAAATAATGGGTAGTAAAGCTACTTCATGATGAGAAGAGTGAATTCTATTAATGTTGCTTTGTCGTACTTGTTCCTACTGAAGCCTGCAGAGTCCTGTTAATGTATCTCTATATATGTGTGCATAGATACTGTATGTATGTACTCCCTCCAAATCTGAACAGTGCATCATTATGCTCTAACATGCCGATTGGTTGGTTTGAAATAGAAATGTTAATGTAATAAACAAATGGCAAAAACTGGTTAAAAAATCATATTTCTCATATTTAGAAAGGGTGTATTTGGGAATCTCACAATTGGATGTCAATAAATAGAAAAGGAGCAATATTTTGACGCTTTTTAGTCCACTGAATAGCAAAATTAGCTGCAGTTTCATTGTGACAGTGTTGGTTTTGTGAATGTTAGTTAGTAATGTCATTATGATGTGAGACCTCGTGTGTGAAGTATTTCTAAAATAACTAATTCGTGCTTGATGACATGATTAGTGTAAAGGTCGTTCTTCCTTTTAAGATCATAAAACTCTCTATAATATATAATAGTAGTTATGTACTAAATATATGTATGTGTGCAGTTTAGTTAATGTGCTGCAATCTGGGGGCAACAATTGTATGCTCCTTTAAGGTGGAGTGGGTTATACGGGGTAAATGGATTTTTATTTGAATAAACCAGCATCTGCAGTTTACTTTTATATTCAGTTCTTCAACAGTTTTCTGCAGGTTCAGGGTAATCCGGGCAAACTATCATCCACATTTACATTCAAACTCCACCGTGTCTACCTCTCCACAGCACTGTCCAGAAGGTATACTCAACATTTCTCCTCCTGTCATCATGAAACGGTGATCTGGAGAGAAGTTACTTATCACTGCGAGGAGTGCAGCAGTCGCAGGTATTAGGGGAACATTAGCTGCCCGCCAGCCGGAGCTGTGTGTCTGCATGCGAGAAATGCTGACTGCAAGTCTAGCAAAGGTGAGCTCCCTAGATCATATTCAAATGTTAAGTGACACACAGACACAAACACACACACACACACACATACACACACACACACAGACAGGTGAAGTCCCATACAAATGTTGCTAATAAGCAGCACCACTGGGCCAGATCCTATTTGTCAAACCCTTGGGCGCCGGCCGCCAGACGGGGAGTAACCTGCTGAGCTCACACTTCTGAACTGCAGACACACTCACACACACACACACACACACACACACACCACACACACACACAAACCTCCCAGCCATCTGCTTGTCGGTGGGGTGTGACAGTAGTTTAAAAAGACTCCAGATTTACAATAGCGTACCTTTACTTACATTTATTCAGGTTTGCCACAACTGTCTTCAGTAATGAAAAATAAATGTAGCAATTTACCACCATAATGCTCCTCTTGTACTACATTTACATACATGACATTTTCCATTCCACTTGATTTCCATTTTACTCGCTGGCTGATCAACCTTTTCAGATTTTAAAACAGCAGCAGAATGAACTTCTGTTCTAGAGCTGGGTGATATTTATCTGTGTGAAAATAATGTATAAATATTGTTACTTTTTAAGATATTGATCACAGCCTGATAAATGTATGCAACATCAGATATTAAAACTGGGGTAGACAGTATTTATTTTTGCCCTAATTGGACAAAAACGGTATAATAACCTTTCAGCATATGTTAATTCAAGTAGTTGGAGAGAAAACTAAACTTCTGCTCCTCCTCTTGCAGTGTTTCCTCTAGGATTTTTTTTAGCAGTGGGGGCAGGCCTGTTTTTGCAATGTGAGCGGCAGCCAACGGGGGTGCATTATGTCGGCAGGATCCTTTAAAAGGCAACCGTGACTACATTGTGCGTCTGCCCCATTTCTGATACCGTGGCGGCAGAAATGTAACAGCGGCGGGCCACCACTCCAAAATCAACATAGAGGAAACACTGTCTTGGCTTGTTGTCAGGCTGTGATGGGACACTTCGGCCAATCACAGATCATTTTAGAGCTGTGGTTCCTATTTGCTGTTCTACAAATGCTGATACGCGTGCATGTCCCTTCAGATGGTGAAAACTTGATTCAACGGTGGAAAATCTGTCTTTGCCTACAACGGCGTATAGTTCAAAACATGTGTGAACACGTCCCGGCTCCACATGGAGCTTCAGGCTCATTATGTTCATTGCGATGGATCAACGAGTGGCTAAGAGGCATGATGACAAACCGTGGGGAATAACTTTTGAGGGTGGGCAGTAGTGTGTGTGTGTGTGTGTGTGTGTGTGTGTGTGTGTGTGTGTGTGTGTGTGTTTACTAGTGTCTCATCCTGCTGGTAGACGATGCCGCAGCCGCCTCTGAAGCCTTGGGCGCTTTGCCATGGGGCTGCGAAGCACTGGAGGGGCGTCTTTGAGAAGACGAGCCATGGCGAGAGAGGCCGGGGTCTTGGAGGGGCTCGCGCCGTTGCGTGCGGGCCCTACGCAGCGTGAAGTTTTGCAGGGCAACCGACTCCTGCTGTTGTTCAACTTGTGGTTGTGGTGGTGAGTGATACAAGGCAGCAGAGAGAGACTACAATCTTTTTCAGTCCTTAATTGAGGGAACAGGGTTTTGTCAGATGACACAATATGATCATTAAATATTGTTTAGCAACAATACTTTCACCAAGCCATAGTTTCTTATCTTCTCTTATTATAGTAACATAATATTAATAGTAGATACTAGTAGTAGTTGCTTTTGCTTTGTTACATGTAGGTCTAACCAAAAATCACACAATCAGACACACTGCATGTACTGTACAATACACTAAGGCTGCATGATATGTGGTATGATTCACAATTAGTGTGGGAATGGTCCTTTTTGGATCACGAATTACATTTTCACTATTAAAATTGTGAAAATGTTTTAGGCATCTGTACCAAACAAACACGCTTTATAGACCAGGGTGTCTCTGCAGCACTAGGGCACGTCTTTATGAAGCCGTTTTGTCAAAAAAAAATTAAAATTGCAGCTTCTGCGGGTTGCATATTGCACTCGGCCATATTGCCATTTTGATAATATTTTGATTAATCGTGCAGCCCAACAATACGCATAAACAGACAAACAATAAAGTGTCGCCCCACACAGATATTCAGAGCTCAGAACACCAGCTGGCTAATTGGAAAGCATATTGATTCTTCTGAAGAATGACAGGATCCGCTGTAGCTCTGTGCTTGTTTTATTTCTTTGTACAGCTCTAAATGTGTTAAAGGTAACCTAACACACATACACACACACACGAAGAGCAATATTGAGCTTTGATTTCATTGCTTTGTGTATAAGATCCGTCACTGATTCCACAAAGACTGTATTTTCATTGATTCAGCATGTTTCGAACCAGCTCGTGTGATTGAATACGTCAATGCAGTTCAATACTTCAGCTGTGCTTTCCTAAAGAAGTCTATAGGAAGAATCCATATGTTTATGTTTAAGAAAGATGAGTCTCATCTATTGATAAGTAAGAACATTGCACTTCCAGCAGGTCTTTGTTAATAATGCCTTGCTGCTGTGTGTCTAAATGCACTGGCTCCAGTAATGGATTCTGCCCATGCAGAGCTGTTGGCAAGTGAAGCATGTGGGAACATTTGTGATACCTTTTTGTTGCCGGTGTTACCGCTGGCTGCAGCTGCAGAGGGGAAGCAGGGCCTCTCTCTCCCACAGCGAGTCCATGCCGGCTCTCAGAATGGGTCACCAGATTAGTGCAGCTGCCTGAATATTTCACTGTAGCTCTGCAGGTTTTACCTGAGGGCCTTTTGCCTCACCTTTATCTTGTTTTCCAACTTTAATGTAAAACCGGGTTTGGGGATTTTTGAGCGTTTCTTACTCTTTGCCAATATTACAAAAACATTTATTTTGTTGAGTCGCTCCGGTGCACAGAAGCCTGCATCGTTTCAGCTGTGATTCCCTGGCAGCTTCTCCCTGAATCAAGCTGTTTGAATATCTGAGTTGTTCTTAGATGTTCTTTTAGCATCTTAAATTCATGGGACACTGCAGTCCCTTCAGTTGGTTTCTACACACTACACCTGCTCGCTGCTGCAAAGTGCCAGCAGCTCAGGAAACACTAACAGGACAGAGAAAGAAACAGAGACATTGATGTTCACATGTTTGAGAGCAGTGGTTCTCAAACTTTTTCTCCTATCTCAGAAGATGAAGACTGTTCACGCCACATCCCACAATTCTAAGCAATCATTAATCATTAATAACGATAGAATCAGCAAACTCTTGTTTGTTAATTTACCATTTATCATATTCATTCAACTTTCTTTCACTCCATATTTTTCCCCTGGTCATCCACGCCCCACCTGCAGTGGCTCGCGCATCCTGGAAAACCTGGAAAACCTGTTAATCTAGAGACTTGTTTTCCAGGAATGGAAACACCTGGAAATTGATTAAAATTACCAAAAATCCTACCAATTACCAAAAATGTTATTCTTTATTAGCCTGTGCTGTGGAGAAATGAATGGCTTTGGCGAGAACAGCCAAGCGTGCCACAAAAAGACACAGTGTCTCACAAACACTGACCATTTGTAGGAAGTGCTGACCTGTATTGTTAAGAGAAACTCCCGGAAAGATCCTGGAGATCTTCTTGGAAAAAGAAAACTTTTAAGTATCGTGACAATGCATTTCTGAGATAATCCAATCGGTAAAAGACTTTTATTAGCCAAAGAAATTATAGAATGTATTCACTACATCTCAATATTTAATACTGCAGTTTATCTGAACTCAAGCAGTTAGATCCTGTCTGTCATCTATCAATCTATGTTACATTATCACTGATGACAATTTAAATCCTCTGTGCTCTGTATATCACAAAGTTGTTTGGACTAATTTATTGACAAGATGGAATAATCGTCTCATGATATTCATCTGTTGTACAGAACAACACTGTTAAAGCTCACAAATGACATCACGTCTTCTCTCGTAAATCTCGCCTCTGTAGAATTTTGTCCTGAGTTTTGCGGCCACTGTAGTTGGTACTTTCATATACAGTCCTAGTGTTTGTGCGAGTTGTGTTTCTGCTGCAATAATGTAAAGATAAAACTTTGTGCTTCAACACGTAACACATGCAGAGAGAAGAGTGCAGTAACAGAAATAAACTGCAGTCATTACTGCCACAAACATCCTGAGTAGCATGGAGTTCATGTGTCATGGAGTTTTCTTGATTAGCGGCTGTTGTGTGTCACAGTGTTTGTACCTGCTGCAGGCGTCTACCCTGAGATCTCAGCACGGCTGCGTTTTCTAAAACCACCGCAGTTCGGATGAGTCCCCGATAGTGTCCTATTTTTAGAGAAGTAATTTAGGATTTTCTAAACTTAAGAGATTTTGGCAAGATCTGACATCTTACCCTTGGAAAAGATAAGATTTCAATCCCAACTGCACTTAAACCCTGTCCTGTAATGACAGAATCCTAAATGACATTCCTTAACGAGATAAGATGTTTTGGATAAGCAGGTTGAATGACTCTGTGGTTCCAGGCGTATGCTACAACATAGTGTCATTTTGTATTTGGTCACTGTCCCCCCTGCCCCGGGAAGATGGGAGGTCTGTTTCGTCAACAGTCATTTCGTCAACACTGTTTTCATGCGGAAATGGCGTAACCTAAAAGCTCGGGTTGGATGGTACAACAGATTGACAGGAGATGCTGCTACAGGCTTTTCCAAATGAAAACTTGCTGCTGAAGTCTAAATGTGCTTTCATCTCTTTCTGACAAGTTGGCTACGATGAGTGCCTTTACCTTCATCACCTGACTGATTCTGGATCTTCTGTTTTTCTCATTGCGACCAAGACATTTATAGAGTATATGGAGCAATATAGATCCCGATATGGCACATTGTCTGTAAATTCAATGAATAAATAATTTATATAAAATGACCAATCTTAACAAATAAAAGGTACTTACTCATATTTTTCTCCTTTTATATTTAGGTTTATTTAAACCTTTGAGCAAATGTTCAATTAAGCATGAAACAAAATATAAAATATGAATGTCTCACTGTTTCCGACATAGACTTTACCTGGGCAGGTCAACCGGCTATATTAACGTCCGAGTGAGAGAGACAGAGACAGAGACAGACACAGAGAGAGACAGAAGGGTTATCTGGTTCTGTACCTCGTTGGTTTCACTTTCAATTGTTTCCACAGTCTCATTAACAAGCCTCCTTCACACCAGATTCTCCTGCTTTTATGAGAACATGGGTGAAAAATCCAAAACACAAGTTGTGTTTTTTGGGCGACTTTATAAAAAATACTGCTGGAAAAAACCAGAGAGAGGTGTGATGTTGACATGTACTCCAGGACATTTTGACATCACAGTACATGAAACTTTCAACCAGACAGGGCAGTGAAGCTTTTCAGCCTGGAGTTACTCTGTAATCTCCTGCGACTCATCAGCCAACATATTCACAGATACCAGTATATCTGCAATAAGCTAATATATCTAATCTATCAGTCCAACTGTAGGAATAGAAATAAAATATAAAGGACCAACATTAAGGACTGGCAAACAAAACTGTGCAACAAATCAATCAACTGTGGATACAACCTAGTGCCAGTTCCCCATATATCCGTCCTGCTGCCAACACAATTAACCTTAAGTATCAGTCTTTTTGGAATCTGTGCACATGGATTATAGTTTTGTTTTTGTGGAGTTTGATTAGGAAGTGGGACGTGATGTGATTACTTTCACAGAATACAAGCACTACCTGAGGAGAACATAGAGGCTCCACACAGACAGAACCAGGGCCAACATTCAACCCCAGGACCTCGTTGCTCTGGCTGTGTATTTGCAGTGAGTGGGCTTATTAAGATGGATGTGAACTCGCTCACATTTGTGATTTTGGACAGACTGAGGTAAACACACAGTCCCTCTCCCCCGGGTGGGGTTCAGCTTTTTGGACATTTAACCTGCTCTGATCACAGGGTTCCCAGTGGCCATCTGGTGGTCCAGTTGGTTTTACTCTCTGGAGTAGTCCGGACCACTGGGCCAGAACTGTGTTCCCGCACACACTCACACACACAAGCCACTGCACTGCCAAACAGTCTTTTGGCTTTTAGCCCACACAGCAAATAACACTGACGTTATAAGAATATAATATATTATAACATAATAAAAGGACTGACACATTCTGGTGCTCATAATAGTAAAAAATACAGCAGGAGAGGACGCTTTTAAAACAACAATAAAAAGACTTAAATCTGCAGTGATTAGTTGATACATTATTAAGTAGAAACTAGTTTGATAATGGATTAATAGTTTTTAGTTATTTAAAAAAACAAATGCCAAAATTCTTCATTTCCTGCTTCTCCAGTGTGAATATTTTCTGGTTTCCTCAGTCTTCTACAATAATACACTGAATATCTTTTGGGTTTGGACTGTTGGTTGGCCAAAACAAGACATTGGAAGACATCACCTGGGGTCTGAGGACATTTTCAGTATCTTCTGATGATTATAGATCAAATAAATAACTGATAATAAAAATATGTGTTAGTTGCAGCCCTAAAAAAATACCACTGTGAAATAGAAAAAGTTTCTTTTTTCCTTCGGATAAAAAGTGGCTTCTCTAAATCTCTGGAGCATAAAAGTGACTTGAATTTGGGGTTGTTTTTTGCTTGCAAGAAGCAGGGCGGCACTTCTCCCCTGGAAACAGACAATATGCTAAAATCATATGAACCCCTATGTGTGCACAGAATCACAATGTATATATCTTTTTTACTCATACACATTCTTAAGAAACACGCTTGTTTGGCTGCTGAAAAATCCTGTCTTCAGCTGTGCGACACACAACATCGCTGAATAATTGAGAAGGCTGAGGTTGGGTGCTGCTGGAGCTGTTTGGTAATTGGACCTAATTGATGAAAACATTGGCCCCAGCTATCACTCATCTCTGACTGCATAATCTGATATAATATGCAGCTGCAAAGGGTAGGCCTCTATTGAGTTATATTCTCTATATGCTTGTCGTACACACACACACACACACACACACACACACACACACACACACACACACACACACACACACACACACACACACATACTGTCCTGACATTTAAATATCAGTTTAAGGTTAATGCGTCTCCCTCCCAGATGGATAAAATGCCTTTAACGTCATTCTTCTGGTTGGCACACAGAGCTCTTACCACATTTACAATAATAGCTCTTAATAAACCAAGCAGTGTTGGAAATATTGCCATGGAATGACAGCAAGTGATGTGTTTCTTTTATTTAATATCATAATCTATTCAGCCTTCCCTGCCTCTGGGGTAAGCTCCGGTCTCTGTGACCCTGAATGGGATAAAGGTATAGAAAAATGGATGGATGGTTGTAAAAAAACACTTTAATCATGTAAATATATAACGTGCTACAGTGTATTAGTATCATTAACAAGGATCAGTCACTTGGTCTTTCCTTATACTCATACTGATTGGCACTCTAGCCCACTGATGGCTGGAGAAATAATCAAGATCAAGAATGGTAACCTAGTTTTAAAGCTAGCTATCCAGCTACATACATAAAAAACAATGACAGCCGTAATGCAATGGCCGTAACAACTACCAGATGTAGGTTTTAAATAGCGATATAACAGCCTATAGCTGTTTAAGAGCATTTAAACTCTTCAGCTGACAGTGTTCTCAGTGTCAGAGATGCTATGTGCCCCGCCCCATTGCTGCAAAGAGTTCTGTTCGCTTGTTTATTCAAGGTTTATTAATACTGAATGTGTCGTGTGTCCAAACTGCATCAGATTCCACACTGCACTTCCTTAGATCCCCAGAAATACACCCGTCCAGTGTGAAGTCGATCAGATGAACGGTTGTCGAGAAAAGAGGAGGGCAAATACAGACGGTCAAACAGAAACACTTTCCTTTATATTAAGAGCTCAAACACACTGGCAAGAAGGTGTTACTTCACGCCACTGTCCTATTTCCAGTGTCCCCGCACCTGAAATTATAAATTCTCTTTGGAGATTGGCTCTTCTGATGAGTTTAGATAGTGGTGTACAATCAATGTTAGTATGAAAAAGTAAGCAACTGGCCTTCACAGTTGAGAAGGTTCCGGTTAGATCCAGCTAAATGGGACAACTGTGCCACCTGCAGGGCGCCCTGGTAGCTCACCTGATAGAGCTGGTGAGAGTCCCGGCTGTAAGTGGTGCTTCTGTGTTTTAGCCTTTAGATGTCCGTTTGTTTGTGGAGTGACTAGAATAGAAGTGCTCTGGTGCTTGTGTAAAGTTGAAGCCATCCAACCCCTTGGCACAACGGGACATTCTGGCCATCGACATTTTCACGTGCCGGTCAACTACACGTGATACCAGCAAAATGTTCTGGCTAACATAAGCCCTGGCAGATACGCTACTCCCAACAACATAAACTTGATGGTCAGTTGAATGGATAAAGTGGCAATTCAGTCTGATAATAAGGATCACAATGGGTCCCAAATATTTGAGAATTTTGTCAGGAAATTGATTGTTAGAAATAGTTCTTCAGATATATGAGTATATACAGTTTGAGCTATATGGTACGGAATATACTAAAGCCTGACCCTTGAGCACTAATGGGGCTGACTGAGACGAGACAGACATTAGAATACTTTGTGACATGGTAGATGATATTTTGTGAGGTTTGTTATCAGTCTTGACTTTGACAGATCTGTGTGCCTGGTTTTATCAGCCTCAACACAGCTACAGATAATTTGACTTCTCATCTCCCAGTCATCTGTGATGCTGCGACACAGCAGCACAGACACTGACAGGAGTCATTTATTTAATGGGAAATAAAGGAAGTGGACTCAGACCGAGCTCCAGGGATTCCCCATTGTTTAAATCAAAGGCCTGATTCAGGACACGATTGGGAAGTCTTTATTTAGAATAAAAGTGCCAAATCATTTCAGAAACTCCAGCATTCCTGCGACAGCATTGCAGAAGTTGTGCATGTGGTATTTTTTGTTATTTTTTGAAGTCATGACATTTTTATTAGTATGGAAGGAAGCAACAATCGAAGTTTATGTTTTTATCAATTTGTGCACATTGCGCCACAGCGTAACCTTGCAGATGCTTCCTCATCTAGATACCATGTGATATAAATGCCTTAGTTACAGATACATTGTAAAGACAAGCATATGTCAGCAGTGTGCGTGTAATCAATAGACACAGTTAATTGAAAGACGACAATGCACTTGTAGTTTTGCACAGAACAGCATGTTTTTTTTTTCATGGGATTGGTTCAACTCTTTTATAAGATTCATTCCTGAGGGGATAGGTCATAAAATATGCTGTTTCTCCTTGTAAAGGCTACTTTTATCACTCTGCAGTTGATTATTGACACTGACATGGACAATCTTTTGTCTGTGCTGATAGGAGCTCATTTAAAGGATCTCAGTGATTAGAAAATAAAAAACTTTATTGTAAGTTGGGACAAATTCACATAAATGTTGAAAATTGAGGAATGTTTAAACACCAGTAATGTTTATTTAGAGGACTTTCACCAAATTCAAATGTACTGATTGCTTTTTTCATTTTAAATCTCAACATATCCCCACTGTATCCTATAAAGCAATGGTTTAAAAGTAGTTGAACAGAACAGAGATGGATAAAAATACTCATCAGAAAATGAAAAAAAATATCAAGAGAGATTGAACAAGTTCGGTTTTTACCTTCAACCACTCAGTCTTAATTCGGCCTTCTGTATTTCATCAAATTATCCACAAATTAAATTGCTGTTGTCTCAACCGCTTTTGATGACACTGTTTACTCCACAGTAGTCGTGTACACACACACACACACACACACACACACACACACACACACACACACACTCCCAGACAGACATGTGTACACACACACACACACACACACACACACACACACACACACACACACACACACACACACACATACAGCCTGCTGTGCTGTGGTAAAGTTAGCAGCTGACAGAACTCCCACAGTGCACCACTACTGTGTGAACAGGGTATAATCAATGCTAACTTGTGCTAGAATTACAGACAGAATCACATTTATACTCCTACTTGTACCTCATTTGAAAGACAATATGTTGTCAGACATATTAAAATATTAGAATAAAAGGTTATCTCTAACAGCTTTTCACATATAATGTATGCACATAAGAAGAAATTTACAATAATTGTAACTTATAATTAACATTCTTTTTAACTGGTTCAGCACTGACTTTATTATGAATATAAAGCGTTTGTCTAACTGTTTTTGACCTGCAGTATAATGAGAGTCAGTAATGTCCAACCAAAAGGTCCATCAAGAAGTATTGATTGTTGTCTTTTCTTGGCAAACACGCAGCAGCATATGGGAGGGATCATGAATGACTGGCGACAGGGATAGACAGTACATAAAATGAAATCAGTATTAATTGATTTGTTTGGCTGCATGTGAGCAAAGGATCAAGCTGACAACACTGACATCACCTTCATCAAGTTCAAATGAAAATTGTGATTCTGGCCATGTGACAGATTTTAGTCCGATATTAAAACTCACCTCTAACTCCTGGGGGAAATATTTGGCTCTTTAGCTGCTTAATGCTCCACAGTGTCCACCAGGTCCTAACTTTGTCTGCCTTTTGTGTTGAGCAGGTAGTGTATAGTGGATTTTTCTGAGCTTTTTTGCTGAAAACAGCTGCCTGCTGCTCGATGAGAGAGAACCAATAAGGACACTGAAATAGTCCATTCAGGTGAAGGGAACTGCTGAGTTGTGGTGCACATTCATTGCAATGCACATGTTTTTTTGGGCAGGTCCATAGTGCACCAAGTGGAAGAGCTGAATAACTGGTGATCATTATGATACGCTGTTTAACTAGTCGTGCTAACTAATGTTAGCTCATTTAGTTTGTGTGTGAGGGATTTACAGTGTTGGAAATCCATGTAATCTAGTTAGTCAAGTTAGTTTAGTCAGTGAGGCTTTCTCATAAAAATATTGATCGCTGCAACTTTAAGTGTTTGATAAGAAGGAATAGGATTTTCTAGGTCCACTCCACAGGTTGGAAAGCAGCTTTTGTATGCAATCCTGCTCACCTTTCTTGTTGCACCTGCTTTTCATCACACTAAGCAACTAGGTTTTTTTTCTTTCCAATTTTAGATCGACTGTGGCATTAGACTCAGAACCGATAGACAGAAGCCAAGAGGCATTGCTTAAAGAATGCCCAAAGAAATCTTTAAACAATGGAAAGCCAATACAGACAACATCGTGAGTTGGCAGGGGACACAGTGGTCTTCTAAAAAAACTCCACATTGTGTTGATGCTGGTATGGTGCATGCAGTTTTCCAACTTGGCAATGTCAATTTCACAATCACTGTCACATAAATAAATTCCTTTTCTAAGGTCCACAACCTCAAAGACTTTGCACAGCGGGATCACTTTCAAAATGACTGCTATCACTGCACATTCAGAGCTGCCAACCACACTTGCAAATGTGAGATAGGAGACTGCCAAGGATATATCTCTTCCAATTTCCAGAGGCTTAAATCATTCGGAGGCACTGGCTAAAAAAGGTATTTGATTATTGTTTAATGACAAAGTCAGCTTTTATTAGATTAGTCTTAAGCTCAGTGTGCCTGGATGTGATGATGGAGGGAGGTTATTTGGGTACACAGTATTCTTTTGGGACACAGTTTGCAGAGATGTATACAAACACACAGTGGAGGAGAGGAGCAAAGTTTTGTGCAGTTGTTAGATTTTTATTTGACTGGTTTTGGAAGGCGACAGGCATCAGAGAAATACTTTTAAAAATGGAGGAATGTTGAAAAAGTCCCGGCTTATTTTAGTCTGACACTGGCCAAATTAAAGTCAGTAATTACAAATTTAAAATTTCACCTGCATGTTAATTCATACTTTTTCACAGAAAAGAGTGTGGCCATCAGTTTTTTCTGGATGTGGAACTTTAAGATAACTGGCCTCTGGTCGGACATCATTACTTTCTTTCAAACTCATTCCACGCTTCAGTACATCTGAAAGTCAACATTCAGTCTTGCCAGCACAGTTTCAGAGGAAGTGTAAGGAAATACTGCACAATGTAAAAGTTCCGACTGACACCATCAGTACCGACCTGCTCTACCGAATCCGAGCTGGTTGAAACCGCCGTTTGAGAGGACCGATTGCAGATTGATAATGAGAAGCAGTGATCTGACGTTCAGACACGTGATCTTAAGACCGGAAAGTCACTTGTTCCAATTATGCCCAGTTGGGAAAAGCTGAGTGGGGAAATTGGTCACTTCCTGCAAATGTTTTGCAATATCAGTGTGCATTCGTGCAAGACATTTAATCCCCACCTCAGCAGAGCTGCTCAGCGGCCAACAGTTTGAAGCTGGTTGTACTGGGCAGCTTCCAGATATGAGAACCTTTGTGCATAAATCTGCGCTCCCTTGTTGCTTTAAATATGAAGATATGACAAATTCACTCAGGTAATATTTTTTTGCTCATTCCAGTGTTCAGGGTTCCAGAGAGGCTCACAAACAAACAAACAACAAACAAACAAACTCTTGAATCGAGTAGAAGTGCTGGCTTAATCATCATTGCCAGTTGTCATCTCACGCAGAGAGTTTCTCCTCTGGGAGTGAAGTTTTTCAGCAGAGGTTTCTCTTATTCAACCGTGATCACA
Organism: Dicentrarchus labrax; assembly: GCF_905237075.1. NCBI lineage: Eukaryota > Metazoa > Chordata > Actinopteri > Moronidae > Dicentrarchus > Dicentrarchus labrax. The sequence continues at coordinate 21,164,780 of NW_026136708.1, forward strand.
ACTTTATTCAAAACTTAAATTATTTTGCTTCTCTGAATATTTGTGTGTATTTAAACCTATTCACATCCAAAGTGGTTTGGCCTAAATGAACTGATAGCTAATATCACTGCAGTGTCACATAGCTTCTTTGTGGAACAAAGAAATTCATTTATTACATTAAATTCATGTTACCAAAGTTCCAAACTTGAGGCAAGTAGTACAGCTGACCTTTGAGCGTAGGTTATTTTGCTGCACACACATTACTTGTGTCTTCCAAACAAGCAGTACGTAGTGGACGGGCTGAGGTTCATGCTTTGACCATGTCCTGGATGTAGGATGGGCCTGAACCATTTTGGACAAAAAGAACAAAAGGATGAAGAAAGTCGTTGTAACTAAACTAAGAAACAAAGAACTGAATTGACCACTACTACACTACCAGACCTCCATCCTTAAAGAATAAAACACTAGCAAAAGAAGCTAATTAACGGGATTAGGGAGCTGCTTTGTCTGGGAGAGAGAGCTCCATCCAAGAATGAACCCCAAAGACATGAGGGAGGAAAAACACAGGAGGCTTGTGGGTCGGTTGGTATCTAGTGTGGGTCTATCGTTAACCCCTTGAGTCAAGCATAATCCATCGAAATGAAACACGTGGCTTTATGCAGCATGTAGGAGAAGAGATGTGAAACATCGTGTTCAGTGAGTTTTAAGAGAAACTGTTGCATCATATGTAGTGTATGTGCAAAGACATTCGGTGAATGAAGGCCACGTTCTCAGTTCCACAGTAATGACTTAACAGCAGCAGCTGCTGTCTTTTTAAAATAGAATTGGTGAAGGTTGCATGTCCCCTCGGGTTAACTTCATTTTTCCATTTTCTTTGTCCTTATGACCTCCTCTATTTATGTCACTCACGTGTCTTTTAGGTCGCAATTACTTGGTCACTAACTGCCTTTTTCACTGACTGCGTCCACTAGTGTTTGATTTGTAGTGTAACTGCTGAAAAATGAGCTGATCAGATTCATCACACAGTCCTGCTGTTGTTCCAGTATTGCGGTATTATCCTGGCTGTCTTGTTTATTTCTCTTTTGTCATTGACAGTGTGCCTTCTCAGATTATGTGCTGATTGATGGCTCTGTCCCCTCCAGCATGTTTGCCCTCCCCGGACCACTGAAACCAATGTGTCCCTGCATTGCTAGAGGACATTATATCACCAGGCGTGATGGATCAGAACTGTTTTCCTTTTGTTCAAAACACTAAAATACCATTTCTGAGTCACTGCAGACAGATTACACAAATATCCTTTTTTAATGTCCTTAAAATTCACATAACTGCCACCACAAAACACTTTACTGGATATTAATAGGGTTTGAAATGTAGAATATCAACATTTTGGTCAGGCATTGTGATGGCTTCTGCTGTGATGGATGTGCATGCATGGAAGTGTGCGAATACATCTGTCGTCCTCACGTCCTTCATCATGGTGAAATTTGTGATTTTATGAGAAATGAGACTAGATTTAGTGGTATGCACCTTTTTGTAGTGTCATTTCACCTTTTATATGACTTTCTGTAGGATTTTTCTTTTTGTATGTCCAATGTGTAGGTCATCTCCAAACTGTTGGGTCCTATAAGCATTGAGACATTTTTAAAAATCAAATTCACCTTGTGTAGTACTTGAAACACTGAGGAAAGTTGACATTGAAGAATAGTTTGTACATGTAGTAAAGTTTGGAGTCTGTTGGTTTAAACAGCGACTGACAGAAGATTCATCAGAAACTATTCTGATTATTGATTGATTGTCATTTTTATTATTATAGGCAAAACTGCCAAAAATGGACTTGTTCCACAAAAAATAAAATTACTAGCAGATTAATTGATAATAAAAATCAACTTTAGTTGCATCCCTAAAACCCCAGGACCCCAGTGTGTTACAACAATGTACCTAACACTACAAAATAATTAAAACTATCAAAGATGGACACTGGAAAAAATAATTACTAGACCATAAACTGAAACCAAACACTTCATTTCACTTTATTTACAATAAAATTACAATAAATAAAAAGTAAGTAAAAGTGAAAATTAACAATACAAATAAATAAAAAGGAAATGTGCAGAATAATTACTGCTAGAACAAGAATATAAAAATACAGTGAATTAAAGCTTAATCAAGTGTATGATTTTAAAGGCCACATACTGTTACAAAATGATCACCTTCTTCAACACACACACACACACACACACACACACACACACACACACACACACACACACACACAATGTCAATTAATGTCAAGTAATTTAATAGAAACTCTGAGGAGTGAGGGGGAACTACCAGAGAAGTTTGCTGGTACACTTAAGTAATGAATACATGGTGTTGTTGGGGCTGCAGAGCTGATCTGAGCTCAGTTATGAGCAGCCCTGATGATTGATGGTCCTACCAGGCAGATTAATCGAGCTGCTAGTCCCAAGCTATAGGCAGAGAATTAGGCCACTGATTTGCATGTTGCTCTAAAGGGTAACAGCTAACACCAACTAATGCGCACAGGTCCCTTGTGGATGCATAATGTAACAAAAAAAGATATTGGTCTTGTTTTAAACTACAGGGGGAACTAATTAAAGTCCCTCTGGGCATCGTTCTGCTTCAGATTCTATATTTAAGGATTTAGGATGTTGTTAATGTTACGTCTGAAGTCAGATTACATGATGATCTCCCTTTATTCCAGCCAGATCTGTTAAGAAGAATCAGGACAGCCATTATTGTCGTTTACATACATGGAAAGGAAATTTGTCCTCTGCATTTGACCCATCCTGTACACTATGAGCAGTGGGCACCTGTGGGCGCCCGGGGTGTTCAGTGTCTTGCTCAAGGACACTGCGACACTGTTGTGTTCCCCAGCGGGATCAGCACCCTGTTACCAGGTGTTTGCAATGTAAGGGGCTGTAAGCTTTCTGACTTGTTATGTAAAACAGAGGTTCCCCTTCTTTCCCCTGCAGGGCTGTGAACATTGTATCAGTGAGGAGTTCTTCTGATATTTTTAGGTGATTCTCTGTCCGTATTATGTTTTTTTAGGCTTCTTTTGATGCTTGGCCATTGTTCTATTGTTTTGAGGAGAGTGAATGCTTTGTGAATATAGCTTGTGTTCAGGACTTCACTGTGGCCTAATTACGTGAGATTTTTTTGTAAAGTTTATATCTTAAACTATAATCTAAACTTTAAAAATATCAATTCCATTTAGTTTTTCAACTTCTTAAAATCCAGAAGGATTGACCCCCCTATGGTGACCCCCAGGTTGGGACCCACTGATTTATTTATTCCATCCTCTATAAAATCAAACTATGTACTATGTTCAAACTTATGATTATGATGTGTTTTAATGCACTACAACAAACCAGGAATGTCCCCTAAAAGCAAATAATTCAAGTCATCAGTCGAAAAAGTCGACTCGTGTTTTGTCAGTCGAATCATTGTAATGTTATTTCATTTTCTCTATTGGTGCCTGTTGGCTGCTCCATCGGTCTGCTGACTGTCACTTTTGAAGCAGACGCTGGTACAACCTCAGCGGCAGAAGAGACGCTTCACGGTGCGCTAGGACTTCATAACTCAACTATGAACAGCATGCACACTTTCACTGCCCCAGAGCAGATTCACCGGTTTGAATGCCGACTCTGACTCTGATTTGGAGACAGCCCTAAAACAAACACACCAGCTGTTCAGTTTATTAATGAGGACAGAAGAGGAGTGGATGTTTTGGATGTGGCGTCTACGTTCGACTTTAGTTTTGGAAGGACGGTATTTGTTTGATGTAAGACTAACAGAAATGCATACTAGAGCTGAAATAATGAGTCAATTAAACACAAAGGTAAACTGTTCTGAAGATATTTTAATCCTATAAGTCAGCTGTCATAAATGTTGTGTGATAGTGAACTGAAGGTTCAGGTTTGGACAGATTAAAGAAGCTGTTTAAAGACTTCACTTTAGGCAGAAGGAAGTTGTGAGATATTATATAGATATTAAAAAAAAAATTCCGATAGATCAAACAATTATCTGTTGAATAATTGATAATGAAAACTGATTGTTAGTCGCAGCACGTAGTGCAATAATGTGTTTTTTAAGCTGTTGATGGGGAGATTAAAGCAGATGTGAAATTCATGAAAACAACAGCAACATTATGAGGTCTGCAGTTATATTTTTAAACAGAGTGAAATAAGTCAAATTAAATACTACCACATTTCCCTGGAGCCCTCAATAAATACATCAACAGCCTCTATTTCAGGATATCCCAGCCTCATGGCTTCATTTTGAATTTGCAGCATTTACTGATGTAAAATTCATGGTGGCAAATATGCCTCCCTAGACAAGTTATTCTTAAAAAGTATACTCCAGAACATCATAAACATATAAAGTATATTTAAAAGAAAATGTTTTTTATTTAGAGGAGAAAACTGAAAGTAAGAAAAAGTTTGATTTAAGTCCCGAGGGCAGTCAGTGTTAGTGGCTGACCATTCCTGAACTCCCTTAAAGGCGTGTGTGACAAAGAAATGGAAATGTAAAGACTCAACTGTTTGAAGAGAACACTGGAGAGATTGCATCGCCATCAATGGCTGAAATAAAACCTTCTACTTCCTGAAAACATACAAAAGCTGGTGAGCGCGTAACTGTTGTCAGGCACAGAACAACACATTGTTTTATTTGTATACGCTGGGTTTGATTGACACACTGTACCACAAAGGGGAGTCTGGGGTGGTCTTATTCTTTTCTTTCCAGGTTTTATTTTAAAAAAGATAAGTAGAGGAAGAGCTGGGTAGTCTGTGCGAGCAGTGATGGCAACAATCAGAAGGAAAAGATGCTGCAGTGTCGCTCACACTGTTTGAGGAATACGCAAAAAGATTAAACTCAATCGCCGTCTTTAGACTGACCGCAAAGTAATCTTCTTCTAATGTGATCTTTGGAAAGTGTTGTTCTTAAAGAGCACAGCAATGAGCATTTAAGGTGGAAATAGAAATTATTTGTGAGTTTACGTCCGCTGATGTTTGGACAAAAATGATTCAAATATTACATTTTGACATTTTCTTGTGTGGTGTTTCCCTGTGTGTCACTGAGGAGTTTCTATTATTCTCCATGTGAGTTGTGACACATTTAACATATTAAGATCTGCTTGTAGCAAGGTCTTCAGACTTCTATGAGGTAGTTCCTTCTCCTTTGATTTTCTTTTCTTTTGCTCTGACTGTGCAGACTGTCTGTTTGATGGATTGTCTCTATTCTCTTCCTTTAGTTCCTCTGTCTACTTCAGACTGCATACTTCAGAAGATAATTGAAAATGCCTACTCCAGCTCGCGCACACACGCTGCTTTTACAACTTTCCTTTTAGGAGTTCTTTCCTGTTTCCACTCACCTGAATCTTAGTTTTATAATACATCATGGTGCAGCCACAGCTCATTCCAACAGGACTGATGTTGAACAGCAACATCGGAAAAATATTCACTTTTGACCTCGATTTCTGTAAAAACTGATATATACAAACAACATCTGCTGACTGGTAGAGGAGGTCTGTCTCCGCTGGTGTCGGGTGCCACCAGATATTAAGTGAGATCCTTTCACTTAGAGTTTGTTTGTTTGGCTTCAGATGGGCTCATTATTCATGACTTACTTATTGAATTATGGATGAAAAACAATGCAGCATGTACATTAAAACAAAATGACAGATGAAAAATAGTCGGATAGGCTACATTTTCATTACATTTCACTTCATTTAATCATCCTGACATTGTGTTGTGTCAGCTGATCTCTGTTTGGCAGCAGCGAAAGATCTGAATGACGGAAACCAACTCGCAGTACATCACCGCTGCTGGCTCTACAAACTAACATGGTGACAGCCACGTTGCTGTCAAACCAATGAGTGACATCCCAATATGTTAACACTTGGTACCACCAGTGGTACGTGTATCATAGTTTGAGAACCAGTGATTTAGAGGTTCTGTGGTGGTAAAAATCTGCAGCTCCTGTGTGATTTCTCCACGTTTCTCTCCAGTTCTGCTGCTGAAAACACTTCCTCTGAGCTGTGTTTCCTTTCTTTAAAAATCAGCATCCGGTTGCAGCAGCAGACATTGTTGGATGTGTATGAGGACATACAACAATGGTTAAAATAGGTCTAAACATATATAAAGATGGACAACATGACAGCTCTCAAAAAGTGACACCAAAATATTTGTATCGCCCCCTGGTGGCTGACTGTTGTATAGGTGGTAAAGCCCGCTGCCTCCATGTTAGCAGATGGGACAAACAAAAAAAAAGGAAAAGTACAAATAGGTTTTTGGCATTTTAGGAAGAAGTTTGTTCAAGTGTTCATTTTTCTCATACGTTTGGTTTTAATTAGTTATTTGAAGATATAAAAAGGGGGTTGGCGATATTTTGGCTTCCTTTTTCTACAGCAGGACTTTTATATGTGGATGGTTTAAACAAATGTACTCTTTTAAAATGTCTGTATGGACTGTTTCCCCAGAGAATAATGAAGCAATTAAACTGCATCTTCCTCCCATAGTTTGTCTTTTCCCTGTCATTCCCTGTGTCCCTCTGTCTCCTGCTCATTTATTTAGATTTCTATAAATCGAATAGAAATTCCCTAAAAGAAAAACCCCTGCTCAGAATACAGCACAGGTGGCACAAGGATTGGAAACGATTATAGTTTGTTTCCTCCGTCGTCTTTTTCTCCTCCTGCCGTCTTTTTCTCCTCCCGCCTCATTAATCACTCCCACCATTTCCTCAGGAATCCCTCATATTCTTTTCATTCATCTTTTATATGTCAGCTGTCAATTCCATCAGTCTTTATCTTTTCTCATTTTTTTCACCCGCGTCTCATTAAGGGGGGGTTTCTCGCTGCTTTTCATGACTTCAAAAAAAAGTCTGAATTGTTGGATCTCAGAGGCTGATGGCCATTGCCGTTTGTCTTCCCGTCTCTTCGTGCACATAACAACAGGTCTGCAAACACACGGCTGTGATATGTGATTGTGTCGGTATGAGAGGCAACTGAAAGGGGGAGCAAAGGATCACAGGCTGATCTCTTTACATGCACACATACAGACACAGGAGAGAGACAACACGGGTGACTGCATTTTATTTCTACTGAAACAAGATCTGACGGGTTCATTAGTGCAGGGGCTCTCAGACTTTTTCATGTCAAGGACCCCCACAATAGATGCACATTAGACCTTATACCCACCAATTTGAGAGGATTTTTTCTTTTGTTTTTTATTTACAAGATTATAAAGTCCTCATAATTAATCGATAATCCAGCTGGTATCACTACAAATCCCAATCAATACAAATGACAAGTCCTGTTTCCATCCCTGTTCCAACTACCAAAAAATGTAATGAAAGTTCAAATATTCTGTTCCTCTTTTTCCTGGAGACCCAGTGAGAGAACTAGGGATGTTCCTGGCCGCTTTAACCGTCGATTTTCGACTGATGACTCGAAATTCAGATTCGGACTCGTCGCCTAGTCTAAAAGTAAGAAAACACTAAACATTGGGAGGCTGTTTATCTGTGAATATAACTTGTGTTTAGGTCTTTAGACTTTAAATCTTAAATAAAAATCTAAACTTTAAAAATAACAATTTAATGTAGTTTTCTTCACAGAAATCAGGAAGGCCTCGCGACCCCCGATGATGCTTTGGCAACCCCTAGTGGGGGTCCCGACCCCTGTTGAAAACCACTGCATTAGCGAGCTTTAGAGGAGCTCATAGGTGGATTTTGTTATGATTGGACAGAGCCAACTACCTCCTTACTGTAGCTTTATATTTAAGAGATTCTCCCCAAAAAGCTAAGTTCTGTTTTGAGTTGGTCTTGTTCTGCAGCTGGTTACTCGGTGGCACCAGTTTCCAGATAATCCAGAGGCTGTTGTGATGTGTGTTTAATATTGGTCCAGTATGTTCGCTGGTTGAGGGAGAAAACATCAGATAAAGGAACAGAATGATGACATTCATCATGAGGCTCTGGGAACATGCTTGTGGCGCTGTAATGATATGTGTGTGTGTGTGTGTGTGTGTGTGTGTGTGTGTGTGTGTGTAGGTGTGTGTGTAGGTCAGTGAGTGTTTGTGTGTTTGTGTGTGTGTGAGTGTGTGTGTGTGGGTGTGTGAAAGGTGAACAAGCTTCCCTTGCGATCAGATGGAGATGACAGGCTTTCCGTTCATCTCAAGAGGATTAGATTTAATCACAGGCACATAACACACTCATACCTCATGGGGTACTGTGTGTGTTTGTATGTGTGTGTGTGTGTGTGTGTGTGTGTGTGTGTGTGTGTGTGTGTGTGTGTGTGTGTGGGTAGGTGTTTGTGTGTGTGTAAGAGACAGAAAGTTTGTTTCCAACCACACGTTTTTATTCACATTTCCAGCGTTCAGAGTTCATTCAGAGTGTAAATGACTGAAATTTGAAAGTAAAATAAAAATATTGGGGTATTTTAACGCTCTGTGACATCAGATGTTTGTAGACCAATAATGAAACTGTAATTTTCTTTTAATTGATACATGAAACAAACATAAACACCATATGTCTATTACAGTTTCCCACATTGTTTTAATTAACTTGAGGCTCTTTTAATTACATCCTCTTCTGTAATGGTTTAATGGCACCTACCTGGAGAATAAACACAGTCCTTTGACAATTTTCTGGAAATTCTGTCAAGTGTGAGCTAAATGTGGATGGAAACGTGACTAGAGAGAGATGGAGGGATAAATAAAGGAATAAATAAGAGAAAAAGAGTCATTTATCAGCTGTCAGGTATCTGTTCAGGATTGTGTGTCTCTGTATTTCCAATATTTAAAGGTCTTTCACCTTGTGAATCCGGCTCACTCCCTGAGCCCATCCTTGGGGATTCTTTCAATTCTCTGAAGGGTAGCTGGAGTTTTTGAGGACAGGCATAAAGCAGTTTATTGCTCAGTCTTGTGGGAGAAACAGGTGAATTCCAGAGGGATTCTTTTACATTTAATAACAGATTTGTAGACAACACTCACCATAAAGATCCAGTGTCCTTCTTTTAAAGTCCTCTCAGTTACTGGATGCACAAAAGCTTTATCTTTTTAACGACAACATTCAGCACTTTCTCACACCGCCTCTTTTCTTTCTTTTGTCTCTCACATATCCTCAGATATTGACTCAACTTTTTTACAGAAATCTTAACAATTTACAGGATGTGCCTATTAATGAATTAATGTTTACTCCTTGTATGAATATTTGATCTAGATGCAGATAACGCTGCTGTCTGTTCAATCCCTTTAAAGGACCAGTGTGTAGCATTCAGTGGCTTCTGGCTGTGAAGTTGAGTGCAACCGTTTGAATGCAGCTCAGTCTTCCAGGCATGCAGGAGAAAGTACAGCGGCCATAAATGTTGCACCTGTACGTAAATGTAGTTTCACTAATCCCAACCCTAACCCACAACAAAAATCTATCTCTACTTCACAAATGTATCAAAAGGTCAAAAGCATCCATGCCAGCGAGCTCTATACACTGACATCTATACAATATAATTTACTTTGGCTCATTTCATTATTATTTTAACAGCTCAAATCTCTTTGGTTTATTTTTATTTGAACAGTTACTATTTTATTGTTACTTCCTATGGTGGTCAAATGCATCCTTTGTATAAATTGAAGTGTGAGCCTGTTTTGTACAGAAAATATTACTTGAATTGTTTCTCACTGTCCTCCACTGTCACGTCTTCCATGGGTTATAAATGAAATTGGTTTAGAAAAGATCAGCCAGACTCTCTCAGCACCGTGGTTGTCTTTTTCTAAGTCCTTGTGAGTTCTCCTTCACATCTTTCCTCAACCTCATGTTGTGTAGGAAAGGACATAGAACCTAATATTTTTGACTATTCAGACACAATCCCAGTGTTTGGTTTGTCCTTTCTGGGCTTATATAGAAACATGGTGGTTCATGGAGTGTTCACACTCTGATAGCAGCCTCGACCTGCATTGGAAAGGTACGCAGTTAAAATAACAATAGCTAATAGAACAATGGCCGAGCATCAGGGGGAAGAAAACTTATTAGAGAACCTATTAGGTCCGTATGATTGTTACAAATTCAAATAAATACATAATACAGACAAAGGATTGTATAAAAAGATCCAAAAATAGCAAGAAATATAATCTCTGATCAAAATTCATCCAAATCTCTGGTTTTACACAAACCTCCTGCAGTTGTTGTGTTCACTGTTTGGGTTCATTGTGCAGTTTATTAGATACTACAGTTATTGTTAATAAAATATGTCACTTTGTCAGGGGTCGTCAGTTTACTCAATGACAGAAGGTCCCTTAGGGAAAAAGGTTTGGAGCCAGTGCTCTACATCCGGCTGTGAAAGCTAACTCACTCAGACTTTATAGTTGAGGTGTTTGGACTGCAAAGTGGAGACGATAGACGGATGAACTCTCGGACAGTCCTCTGGTCTTAGTGGCTCTAATATGACGTGTGATTAATTGCAGGAGAGAAGCGAGGCGATGTGCGTGTCTGTGTGTGTGTGTGTGTGTGTGTGTGTAAACTGGCAGGGAATGATGGGAAGATCATCACATTACAGCGATGCACAAACTTTCCACACACTGCAATTACCTCTCCAGCAGCGAGAGGTAATTGGCATCTTTGCTGTATTTGGAACATCATTTCAGAGTTGTTATGGAGGGCTGTATGGAAGCCTGCTGATTATTTCAATCACCTCTTTCAAACCTTGAAAAAGGTGCCATCTAGTCAAGTGTGATACTAGCGGGCTTGTTCTTGTCTTTGATGCAGAAAAACACAAACATAGTGAAACATGTACTGATAGCCCATAAATATTTTTGCGGAGCAGAAAGGAGATTGTGAGCTCCACCATACAGCCAGACATATTCAGAATATTTAGGATTGACTGTTTATATTAATGTAATTATTTGATAGAGAACATTTGTAATCAGAGATATTGGAGTTATATGACAGGATACAGTCTCCTGAGGTATCTGTGGAGTTGAATTATTCTTTTTTTATCAACTGTATTTAGGGAACTTATACTAAAACACTAGAAATCCACATATGGAAACAATAAAATTGTATTATCATTAGAAAATGGAAAAGACAGTAGCTATTGAAAAGACCAGATTAACTCAATTTGAAATGATATCGAGCACTGAGTACATAAAGACTGTACACCTAAACCTGGTCTGAGGTTTTTTTAAAAAAAAATACTTTAAAAAAGTATTCTGATTCTTTTTTTTTTGCAATGTTTTAACAGATTTTTTTAAAATTCCTGAATCAGTTTTATATCAATATATAAATAGCCCTTAGTCCTTCAGCTCGATGCTAACAGATAATGTTAAAATGACCATTAACACGCTAACAGAAACAGAAATCGCTGTAATATTCCTAACGAACGATCCATTTAACTTCACTTTAACATAAAATGTTGTGTGTTCATACTTGAAGGCATATATTTTCTATTCTCTGTGGAAACAAACTAAAAGCTGCTGACTTCACGCACAACTACAACTCAAGGCTTCAATGCTGACCAGCTACAGGAACCTCAAAGGGTCAAAACTCAAGCTCACAATTCCCAGTGGGTTTAAAAGCAAAGCCTCCACTAGGTGGAGACATTGTATGTTAGGAGAGGGCAGTACATAGAGTATACTGTATTTGTATTTCATATTTAGCAGTTGTTGGAAGTTTGACTCATGAGATACAGTCTCTGGAAGTGTGTGATTCAACTTTTTCTCAATAAATCATAATTTTGAATCACAATACACGTTGAATTGGAACCCCAAGTATTGTGAACGTATCGAATCCGGAGATAAGCACATCATACCAACCCGTACTGTTCCATCAGTTCCTTACTTTTGCTTTTAGGATTTAGATTTTAGAAAAAGCTAAAAAAAAAAAAATACACGATCCTCCTCTCTTCTGCATACCAAGTACTGTCAGCTGCAGAATATCACCTTCAGCACATATCGTGGTCACAATTCCTAAATAACCATATTAAGCAACCCGTCAATAGCAGCCGCACAATGGAAAGAAACATGGTGGAGGAAAAATGAAAGCACACTTACATTGTGAAGAAGCAGGCCTGGAGAACAGAGGTTTTTATTATGCTTTTAAGTAGAATAAAGAGACAGCTTCAATTTAGGTATTTACTGTTGTTACTCAAATCAATGGGCTGAAAACCTAAAGGACTCACTCACTGTATTGTTGAATTTGCCTGTGAGGAGCAAAGACATCCTCAACAAAAAGGCCTGTCGTCTGTCTTCTGTCTTCATTCATCTGGCTCTGACTCAAGTTAGTGCTCAATTATCTCCCCACAGTTTGTCTTCATTCTGCTGGGGGAGAGTTAAAGGATGGGAGGGGGGGAGATAAAGAGAGCGAGCATGACGTTGACTGAGGGATGTTAAATGGGAAACAGACAAACATGGTTACAGATTCAATGAGGGAGTAAAGAGAGGAGAACAACGTGTGGGCAGAGAAAAGTGGGATTTCATATGAGGCACCGAATACTCCAAACCGGTCTTTTCACTGGCCTACTTTCACAAAACAAGTACTGTCTTTATGATGAACTAAAAAGTGCTGCATATTCACAACAAGTCCTTGAAATAAAATGAAAATATATGTTGTTTGTCCATTCCCTCCAGAACCACACAGAGCTTTCAGATTTTCTAATCTAACGCCCAAATCAGCAGGACCGCAGCGGTTGTCTGTTCCTTACAAAACCATTACAAATCACTGATGAAAAGGTTAGCTGATGTGTCAGTGCTACCCAAGTCATCAAGTACTGACGCTCTGGGTTGCTAAATCAGCAGAATTTGACGACCTAGGAATCAACCATCTTTCTCCAGACTGGCTGACCCCGCCTTTAAGGATCGGTTCAGTTTAGGAATGTTTATGGTTTGTGTTGAAATTAGAACCTTGTACAGGTTATGGTCTGGGTTAACGTCACTACTAAATTAACGTCGAAAGATCGTCGTCGTCATGGTTCCAATAATAAACACGAGGTTAGGGTTAGGGTACGATGGTGGTCCTGGTTAAAAAACAAAACCGTTTGTTAAAGGACGTTCGGTTTGGTAGGTTCTGTGACCCAAACATTTCCTGTCAGAAATTCTTGGCAGTGCACCAGTTGCTGTTTATTAGCTGTTAGCATGTTTATCTGCTTAGCCCAGTTAGCCAGGTGGTGTCACTGGCGTCTTAATGCCAAATACAAATGAGAGACCAGAGCTGGAGGATGATCCCACGTCATTCAGATCCACTGTATGGGAGAGTTATGGATCTCTGTTTAGTATAACATGAGAACTGTATGCTGACGTTGTTCAGCTGAAGTGCTACAAACATTTTATTGTGTCTCACTGCATCTCCCAAATGTGTTGATTAGAGGAACGACACAAAAAAGACTGGAGCGACAGGATTCAGTCAGCCTCTCACTGCAGATCCAGATAAAGCAAATACTGTAGGAGTGTTACTGCGATATGTGACAATACTTGAGCGCAGAGAATACAGGATTTAATCATATGATCAGAGGGGTTTGAGCTTAGCTACACTTTGTGTGTGTACGTGAGTCAGTCTATGGTTCCTGCCCTGTATAAATGAGTCTTCTCTGGTTTATTTTTTTAGATTCAGAAACTTGAAAATTCAAGTGTGCACTTCAAAATACTTGTCAAATGATCAGATTCATTCAGTGTACAGTTAAGTGGTTTGTACTCCACAGCAGGCCTTTTACTGTCTGTAATGGGGAGGGGGGGTTCAGGTGTAGCAGCATACTAGAGTTACTGTCTACAGTGTATAACAGGAGGAACATGAAGATGACATTTCCCTGCGGCATGTCTGCCCTCGACGGACACTGTTTCGCTCAGATCAGCAGATCAAGACCTGATCACTTTACATAGGGCTGTATTGTAACTACTGTAACTACACACACGCACACACACACACACACACACACACAAACCTATAGCTAGGTTCAGGTCAGACGCAGATATGCTGGAGTCTGCTGCCTGTCATAGCTGCATTGATTTCCTTTCTCCTGCGTCAGGCTGTCTTGTCAACAGACTCCTCCGAGCATGGAAGATGAATTATTCACAGGGCAGCTCTGCCAGGATCTGTAAATAAATACTTAACTAATATTGGCCCCCACAACCCGCAGGTCTCAGCTTACTGTGAAGGGGGTTTGAGGGGAAAATGAAGAGGAAAAAAACAAAATCTGCCCTGAATGTTAGATCGTTTAATAGCTGTGTTATTTGTTAAACCACAATAGTGTTCCCTCACCTCATACTACAGCTGGGTATTCATTCATTCATTAAAACCTAACCTATGACAATGAATGCACATTTCCTTCTGCAAAAACCTACAAGGGCAAGTTTATTGGCTCTATTTTATTGACAACATTTCCAGGATTAAATGTGATTCATAATGCTAAAATCTGTAACTTCGGTCACTGTCATTATGGAGTTTTGTTTAAATCCTTCAAAACTGGAGCGTCCTCCCCTGGATAACTCCCCTGGTAGAGCTGGTGCCCCATGTAACAAGACTGTGGCCATTTGCTGCGTGTGATCAGCTGTCAGTATCGATTAAAAGCCCAATATATATATATATATATATATATCCTTCAAAACTGGGCAAAAGAAGCCTGAATTCCTCAGCCACATTTGAAGGAGCTTTTAGAAAACTGGTCTGTCCTTGTAAGTGCATCATGTCGGCAGTATTTAGTCTTGAAATGTGTAGAGGCATCACACGCTTTCCAATTTATTTTTATCTGCACTAGTGTTCTTCACAGAGTACTCTGAGGATCAGTGACCATATGGAGCAAAGAAACACAACTAACACAGAAATCACAAACGTACTCACTCCTCGGGTTTGTAATCCAACAAATGGTTAGACATCGCTTCCACGGTTGTTTGTATCAAATCAAAACCCAGCTAGAGGCATTTTGTGATGCTAAATTATAGCAAAAACAATAAACAGCAAGAAAATAACATAATATGACTGTCTGTGGAGTAGCTCTGATTACACTAAAGGACACCGTCTGAAATGTATACCTCCCTATTTTTAGTTGGCTCTGCTGTAAAGTCCTTCTGGAGAGATTATGTGCAGCATACCTGAGAATGCTAAACCAGAGATTTCTTACAGTCTCTGCTTTACATGATAATTATAAAAAGCCCAAGATCAAATGAACTGAGATCAGAAGAGGGCTTTAGACCTTATGCTTCCCAAATATAAAACCCATTTTAAAATAGGAACCTCAGTTAACCCTCATCTAACCAACATATTCAACAAACAAGGGCAACCAACTAGGGTCCCCAAGTATATGATCACTATTTCCTCTCAAAACATCCTTACTTATGTAATTAACGTCGTCTGAATAAAAACTGATTGTTATTATTTTAGGAAAGTTACAGTTAATTTGCACATGAGGTCCACGAGGACCCCGATACATTGCATTTTTAAAAATTATAAATTAAAACTGAAACAGAAAACAATTATATAAAGGAAATAGGAACAAATTTATTGACAAAGTCATTAAAAATTTGACTCATAGAATAAATACCTGTGAGATAAGACAAAAAGTATACCTCTGGGTTGGTAGAAATAAGGATGAAGAGTAACTAAATCCCAAAACCACTGCTAAAATCCTCTGTATATGAGTATTTACTATAAATATGCATAGAAACCACAATCTGTTGGCTGCTATTGAGGTTGAATTTTGCTCTGGAGGCAGGTGACGAATGTGGTAGAAGAAGTAAGCCTCTTTGAGTTGCTAGCTTAGCTAACACAGCTGCCACGCAGAAACTTTTACAAGCAGCCATGAATGTGCTTCTAGTGACTTTCAAAGCTCTGGCCATTCTTTCATTCAGGCCGGGAGTTACCTCTCACGTCACACACTCCGTAGCCACAAGGCCACAACCTGTATGTGGATTTGCCAGGAGGGAGGGAGCGAACAGAATTTGGGGGTTTAATTCCACTTTCAGTATTATAGCATCCCTGTGTTTGCTGTGTTACCAGCTCAGAGCACAGCTCAGCTTCCCATTTAGAGGCAGATCTCTGAAAAGGTCAAGAAACATATCAGAGCCCCATTATTTCTTCTTCAGGCCGCTGACTCCTTCACCTTCAACTCATTTTCCTCAAAGAGAGTTTTAAATACCTTATTCGGTTTATCTGGTTATAGACAAGAAAGGGTTAGAGAAGTACAGTAGAAATGCAACATACAGTACATTGAACCTTAAGCAAAAACCAGTCTACGACTTCCTCCTGAGTGGCTGTTAAGAGAGTGGGATAAATGACTGTTAGATTGTTTTAATTTAACAAGGGGGCGGTCATGTTATGATTGCTACGCTTCGTAGGTTTAATCCTGCGGTGTGAAGCAGCAAGTCTTAACCCCGATTTGTGACTGTCTGTCATTTTATGAGCTTTGGATTAAAAAATCTGCCATGTGGCGTTTGCTACATGTAATGAGGTTTGTAATAAGATCAGCCTGCATGACACTGGGATCACAGCTAGCTCTCTGTTACTGAGCATTGGGCCTCTGTTAGACTTTGATCTGAGCTGACAGCTCTTTTTTGCTCTCTCTGTATGGATTTGGTGGATCGACAGAAGAAAAGGAGTTAGTCTTGTTCTCTCTGTCTGCTCAGTGTGTGTCTCATGTGCAGCTCAGGCACTTTATCATTCAACTGGGGAACAAAGACAGTTGGTAATAATGTTACAGTTCAAACAGTTAGTTTGAACTGTAACACAAAGTGTGTGTCTTTTTCTGAATGTTAGGGCTGCAACTAACAAAGATTTCCACTGTTTTTATTAATTCATCTGTCAATATTTTTGTTTTGTCTCACTAAAATGTCACAAAATAGTAGAAAAATGTCCATCCTGATTTCCCTAAACCCAGAGTGAGGTCTTCAAATTGCTCGCTTTGTCTGACTGACTGTCCTTTTCCAAGAGCTGCACCATTATGGCCAAAATGATAATCACAATTATTCTGACCAGCATGAGTCTGTGAACAGTGACAGTTTAAGTAACTCTGGTTACTAGGGGTGTTTATCTCCTATTTAAGACTATGTGATACGTATCTGGATACATGGGTTAGAATAGGGGACGATGCATTTTAATACGGAGCACTTCAGTTTGTTTCGATGCGATGCAGTCTGATACAGTTCTTAACATTTGTTTAATGTCGACAATTAGTTCCCATTCAAAATTCAAATAAGAAGTGACATTGCTCACCTTCAAATTTCTCTAAATTCTATCATTTAAAATATCAGGGAATCCCAAATATTTGGAAGTAAATGTCTCATTTCAGAATGACATGTCATTGTGTTTATTGCTTTTCCAACAGACAGAACAGACTTTCTGCTGTGATGACCTTCGATCTCGCCCAGTTGGAGCTCAGTTGTGGCTGGAAAGTGTTTAATATCTTGCGTGTTCTTACTTGTGCTAGCTGTTTTAGCATCCACAGACTCCTCATCACCAGCATAGGTGTCACCGTAGCGTCTCAGTATGTGAGTTTTAAGATCTGTCGTGCTACCTCTGTACAAATGGTTCGACTTTTATCCAACTTGCCTCCACACTTCAGATTTGATGGTGCACTGTAAATTGTGTCGTGGGTGCAGAGACGTGACAGCTCCCCAAAAGTGAAAGCATAACATCTGTATCACGCGTGGTGGCTGCTATTAGTTTAGGAAGTGCTTGATTGGATATGCAGTGAGTTTACTGCAAACCGAGCACATATTTTAAATGCCAATATCATAGACGATTACATTCATTTAATTGTACCAAAATTGTGATTGCGATTAATATTCGATTAATTGTGAAGCCCTACCACATCCTAAAGATATTTAATTTAAAGTGAAAAACCGCAAAACCTCACAGTGTAGAAGCAAGAATTGACAAGTGTTCTTCATTTATTATTAAAACATTTTCTGTACAGGTGACTCCCTGATTAAGTGATAAATGGTGGGTGCTCACTATCAGTATGTGCTCCATCAGTTGGAGGCCACAGCTCTTTGCTTTCACTGCTTGGCTGACAGGTTTGCCGCATGTCAGCACATGAATACATATAAAAAAACTCCCATACACATGAAGCATCACACAGCCCTCTGCTGGCTCACTGGGTCATGTGTAGAGCTGACAGCTGAGGATGACACAGCTGTACACCGACCTCCTGCAGCGGTTTTATGAAGCTCGAACCAGAAAGCGGAATCAAAACAGTGTTTCAACTTTTAATGGATTTACTCAGCGGGGGGAGGCTGCATATGTGTTTATATGTGTGTGTGTAAGTCAGAGAGGCTTTTTCTTATACTCAGCTCAAGATCAGTGGACATAGTGAAAACACAGAAGTGGTTTGTATTTGTCACTGCAGAGAATACTGTCATCAGCTTTGCACATGATTGTCCTAAAAAAGAGCCGGTTATACTGTGAAAGACGTCATTATCTAAAGCAGTTCTTCACATCAACACCAGTCCTTATATTCCAGTTCCTTTACATGAATCTTAACTGAGTAAAAGCTTGACGTTGCATCCTGCAAGTAGAGCGGATCTTCTACTAATCAGAAGGTTGGTGGTTCGATCCTCAGGTCCTCCCGCTGTGTGTGAAAGTGTCCTTGAGCAAGATACTGAACCCAGATTGCTCCTGATGCTGTGCCATCGGTGTATGAATGTGTTTCTGATGAGCAGTGGCTCTTTGCATGCCATCAGTGTGAATGTGACATGTAGTGTAAAGCGCTGTGAGTGGTTGGAAGACTAGAAAGGTGCTCTATAAGAGCAGTCCATTTATCTTTTTATACCATTTTCAAATAGGAAGTTGGTGTTTACTACCTCTCCTGTCGCTTCAGACACTTCATTTGGCTTTTCCCCACCATTACTGCCAAACAAAAGAGCGAGGGAAAGTCCTTAACAGCAGAACGAGGAGATACGTTGTACTCCACGTCTACTAAAAAGCTTTTCACTACAGTTCTTAATATGCAGTTTTTTCCTTTACGAGGGGGAAGAACCAATTAAAAGATGTCTTTGCTCACTGAGTGTTTCCAATGCATAAACACAAACAAGAGCATAAACCCATCAGTGCTCACCAAAAACTCCATTTAATTTCTGTTGCAAACAAAAGTTACAAAACCATATTGCTCCTAAAAAAGATGTCAGTACGCCTAACAGAAAAACATAAAGTGAGTGGTTTTCATTTCAGTAACCGAGGCGGCGAGAAGAGATGTTTATATCCACTACGTCTATATCTGTCTGTTTCTCTGCCTATTTGCCTGTCTGTCTTTAACGTCAGCCGTCTGCCTGTCAAACTGTCTGTTTCTCTGCTGAAAAATAAGAGCGAGCCAAGAAAGACTGAAGGAGAGAGAGAGAGAGAGAGAGAGAGAGAGAGAGAGAGAGAGAGAGAGAGAGAGAGAGAGCAGTAATTGCTCCGGGGGATTGTATCCACATTCGGTCACTACTGGGGAGATTGGTGACATCCACCATATTGATCAGTGCATTTAACACCCACACCCACACCCACACCCACACCCACACACACACACACACACACACACACACACACACACACACACATGCACACACACACACACACACGCACACACACACGCACTCTCCATGCTGGAACAGTACAACGTGATCCCACAACCACATTCCTCATTTCAAAGCTGCTACGCCTTTCTGTGCCCTCATCTTCCTTCACCACATCTTCATCTGTCCATTTCTTCCTCCTCCTTCAGTGTGGCTCCACCTCACTGTGCACTCTCCCTGTATACTGTGGAGGCTTTTGCATCACGCTCTCATGTTAGAAGGAGCTCTCAGGGTGATGTGGAAAGCAATCTGTAAAGCAAGCCATCTGCAGAAGTCTGACTGTGGTCATACACGGGACACACAGACATAGTATAACCCACTTGATATCATTGAATTACGGGCAATTACATATTTTTTTAAAAAAAGGGGGGGAAAAAATATTTGTTTTTTTAATCGAAAAAAAAAATATATTTTAACATTTCTTGGAATCGGAAGAGCATTCTTACATCACAAAACAGCATAAACAGCATTTATATTGTCACTAGAAACATTTGGAACAGGCCAAATCAAACTTATTCTGAGGCAAAAGGCCAGATATGACAAAAAATATTATCATCAAAACAGCATAAACAGCATTTATATTGTCACTAGAAACATTTGACAGGCCAAATCAAATCTTATGAGGGGCCAGCGTTGACCCTCGGCCCCCTCTCTCGGCAGCCCTTATTTTAAAACCCTAATTAATGTGTTAGACTTGACAGCAGTGGCGGTTGAGGTGGCAACTGGGGTCTAGATCTAGATCTGTGCTTCACATTAAATAATAGCACAAATAAGAACACAAACTTGTCAGTGGTGTTAGTGCTTCTGTCGAGGACACAGCTACATTCTCAAACATTCTGGGGGGATTTTGCTTTATAAAGTAGGTAAGTAAAGTAAAACCTTGAATTTGTTTTACATATCAGACAGAAGACTGGTTTGGACTGAGTTAGAGAGGAGAAAAAAAGAATTTAAAAAGTGAGAGATGACCGGAGCGACTGTGCTGCTGTGTTCCTGCCCTAAAGCTTTTATGATTGATGACATATTTGTCCCGTCTTTCTTGTTTGCCCTGTCTGACTTTTCACAGCAGGCTTGTATTAAGAGGCCACTCCAGGACAGGGGAAAAAAACCCACACTCACAGCACTGTCTCACCATTATGGGTTGTTTTCAGTATGAACATCACATTAAACCACTTTGAAATAACTCATTTTAATTTTGAAATGTTCTTGTTTAAATGCAGGATTTTGTGAAATTACAGTCAGGGGCTTAAATTTGATTGATGAATTGATTCATCTGTGGGTTATTTTCTCAGTCAGTTGATCATAAAAAGGCTTAGTCCACAAAACAATCAAAATTATAATGTCTCACTTGTTTTTTAAATTGCTGCATCCGTCCATCATTCTAAAAATCCCCAAATATTCAGTTAACTAACAAATATGACAATAAAAAGCGTCAAATATGAGAAGCAGGGACCAGTGAATGTCAGTTAATTCTCTGATCAATTAATCAATTAATCATTTAAGCCGAGGTAGATTCATGGGACAGAAATATTTCCAAAACATTTTATCTGTTCGTTTCTCCAAATTGATAATTTTATTGTAATATTTTATCAATATTGATAATATAATATAATTTATAATAATAAATATAATTATTTATCAATAAAGGATTATCTTATATTATTTTAGTTTCGTACTTTCATGTATTTTTTCATCCGTTTTATTGACTCTACACACTTGCACAATTCCTACTGGAAAAATTATAAAAGTTATCATCAGTGTGTCGAGGGTTTTTCCAAACCACGTTATTATTATTATTATTATTATTATTATTATTATTATTATTATTATTCGCCTCATCTTCACCCATTGGGTGAACAGCTGATATGGATGGTGAGAGTGTGTAATGTGAGTAAGTCGAGGGGGGAGTCAACTGACTCTGGGATGTGGCTGAAATCATATTGATCGAACTGTCACTGAGACATACAGACCTCTCATACATTTGATATGCAGATGTCAGGGTCCGCGCTGACTGCGCGCCTCTCTGCTGCCTCCCCCTCTGCTGTGGCGAACCCTTCCCTCGTGTATTAATGACGTGTCGATAAAGAGCTCTCCCATTACACCCACACCCATCTTTAACCTTGATGCTGATCTGTGTTTGTGTGTGTCTGCCCTCTGTCATAGCTCTTCTATTATTTACCACGCATCTCTGTCTGGGGTAGAGCTTGTGTGTGTGAGGCCAGCAATCCGCCTCTCGGTAAACAACCACGGCCAATGACACGGGTGACCCTCAGACACACAAACACACACTCACACATATCTTTCTAACCTCATCCCTCCTCTGACCACATCTCATTTCCGATCGATATGTTTTAAGCGAAGCCCCATCCGCCCAAAACAAACTCTGCCCACTCGGTTGGTGTGTGTTTGTTTTATTTTATAGGGGAGATTCAGGTGTCATTTTCAGGGTTGGTCCATGATGCCCTTTACTTTGTCTTCAGGCGACAGTGAGAGAGATCCATCATCCCTATCTTTGACACCTCAGCCTGCCTGGACTCGTCTGTCTGAAGCCAAATTGGCTGATCTAGCTGGTGTAGCAAAGAGGCAAGAGAGGTTGATTTTAGGACTGCACAATTAATCACAATGTAATTTAAATTGCAATAATCCAAATCACTGAAGCTTCAGTTGTTTTGATAAAGGTAAAATGTCTGACAAACAGCTTTATAAAGAAGTACAGTAGCCCTGCAGAGATGTCCTCATCTGCAGATGCAAAAGAACATATTCATTAGTACAGACCCAACAAATGTCACATCATCATGATTTAAATTGTTTTCCAGTGATTGTTAGAACTGCGCGATTTATGGCCAAAATGATAAACACGATACTGTCATTAACTTTCATTAACACGACATGAAAAATTCATTTTAAAGCTACTTATTGGATTAAATAAATCAATTTACAGGCCTGGAATGAAGTCATTTGTAGGGCCGGGCCACTTTGGCCTATGATAAATACAAATTTATTGGAGATACGTGGCTAAAATGTAGGGCAACAAGGCCAAAACTACCCAACTGCATATGTAGTATATTCACATTGAGCTCAATCTTACAGGATTAATATAAGGCAGCAGTAAAATTTGTCCAAAAACATCATTTATAATAGTAAAACACCATTTGTACTGCAAAATGATGCAGTATATTTAGCTATAATACTTTTTACCTTAGTAAGGTTTAGTATGCAGTATTTTCATAGTGGGGTTTAGTATTAGTACTTTTACTGAATAGGCCTAAATACTTCCTTCATCTCTGGTTGACTTGGAAATATCCCTAATCGCAGTCTTCACTGAAACACTGGTCGGAGTTTTGCTCAGTAACTGTGTACATAATTTGACTGACAGTGCATGATGTTTCCAGAAAGAAATATTTTTATCTGTTTTATCTGCAAAATGTTGTGTAACCAGTGTGAATAAGGCATTTTAGTGATCCAGAAACAGGATGTCAAACCGTCAACATCCTGATTGCTGATGTCCGAGAAAGTACCCACTCTAACCTCATTACAGTAAAACTGACTTTACTAATGACATTGACAAAGAAACTGTATTTAATGTGGATCTGTTACACCATGGCCGATACCAGATCCATGTAATAAGGTTGCTTCGCTTATATTGACTTAAGTAATGACACCAAGCAGAGTTTGACTTTTTTGTATTGCAGTTTTATTCATCAGGACAGGTTGCTGTAGCAAGGTATGTCTTGTCAAAACCAATTGCAGCTGTGGCAACAGTGCCTTAAATGATCTCAATATGTTTTCTGTGAAACTGAAACAATTGGATTGATTTCTGATCCACAATTTTTTTTTGCATTGCAAAGCATGAAGGGTATCAATTAAGAGACGTTGATAGTCCTTCAAAACCATGGCTTAAACATCTCCATGAACTCTCAGCGACGGTAGTTCTCTGAAGGTTGATCATTGGCTTGAGCATCGGCTGGAGGTTGATCATTGGCTTGAGCATTGGCTGGAGGTTGTTGGCCGCCTCCTTGCTGCCAGTTAGGTCCATACCTTGGTGAAGGAAGGAATTAAGATACAGATTCTAGTTGGTGAAATCCTGACAAATTCACCAGGTCCTATCAGTGCATACATCGGATGTTTCTGTTTAAATATCCTTACCTTTTATTCATCTTGGCCATGTCTTTTTGGTATTTGTAATCTAAACAGACAAGGAGGTGAGAATGAAATAACATCAAAACATTATTACATTTGTATAGTATTACTCTAGTAGTATTTAATAATGTTTAAATTAACATAATTTAACACTTTACCTTAAGTAAATAGTTAAATGAAATGGTTCATTAATGTCTCTCAACAACTGGATGCCGGTATATAAACAGGTAATGAATGGCAATATACTAAAACCTTCTATAAAGTTATACTAATTTAGCTAACTTTAGCTTTCACATTCTCTGGTTGGCATCAACGAGGATTGCCTCCAGTTGTCAGTAGTGCACTGAAGCTGTTTCCATGGTTACCACACATAGAGGCCTACAGTATAGACACTTAAGGAATAACTAAATCTCACCAGACGGAGACAACATCTTATAAAATACGGTCAAGTCTTTGATTAAAACATCATACACCAGAGACTAACATTAGCGTAGCACAAAAAAGAAAAAGAAAAAAGGCAAGCCACAAGATTTACCCCTCGATGCTTGTTTGCCTCCCTTGAACCAAGCTTTCAATGATCCAAAAAGACACTCCCCGGGTTCAGCCATGAGGACGACCAGCGTCAGAACCAGAAAGATCATAACACACTTCATCCTGAAAAACAAAAGCACATCGTGTGTCACTCAAACACTTTTATTCATCCAACGTTATACCAGGTATAAAAGTCACAGTAGTGCCACTGCTCATCGCATATGCCAAAGACTTTGTATTAAATAAAAAATGTAAAAAGTATTTGCTTTCTACCTGTCGACAGACTGAAAGTCAACGCCAAATGAGTTGGTGAGAGCTGTATGGGCAATGTGAGTCAGTTGTAAAACCTGTTGTTTTATATGGGCTGAGATTAGTTCAAACTCCCAGTGTTGACGTACAACTTTGCTGTACATCCGACACTGTATTAGTCATTGTGTTGTGCAATGTTAACTTCTGTAGGAAGATGA
Source organism: Dicentrarchus labrax (assembly GCF_905237075.1). Lineage (NCBI taxonomy): Eukaryota > Metazoa > Chordata > Actinopteri > Moronidae > Dicentrarchus > Dicentrarchus labrax. Next base: position 21,189,438 of record NW_026136708.1, read on the forward strand.
CAAGATGTTTTAAACTCAGCTCCTAATCTCTCTGTTTCAAATTGTCCCTTTTTTCAAGCAGCAAGTGACAACTTTTATTGCTCAAACACAACAATTCTTATTTTCAGGTGATTTTACTCTAATGAAAACACACCTTTATATTCAATTTCTGCCACTAGATCTTCCTAAATATTACACACTGGATTTTTAAGTTTACATTTGAGTAATCCATTGTTTTATTCAGGTACAGGTGTCCCTTGCTTGCCTTTAGTTGCTATACCTTGTGGGTAAACACAGGATATGTCAGAAACATCAGAGAGTGAGGAAGAAAGTCAGCAAGCGTGACAAACCTAGCATGAATAAAACTTTCATTCATTACCTCGTCTGTGAACAATTTCTGCCTGGGTCACAAAACTATATACTAAACCAAATGTTAAAAAGGATGAGATTCACCTTAAAGCTAAGTTTTATGCTTACATATATTATTTGATAGATCTGATTCTATTATCTGCTCTTGTTGTACTAAACAACTTCATGCCTTAAGTTGACTTGACAATACCCCGACTCATGAGATACAAAATGTAACAACAGCAGTTTTGCGCAGTAACTGTGTACATGATTTGACTGACAGTGCATGATGTTTCCAAAAAGTATGAATTTTATCTGTTTTATCTTCAAAATGTTGTGTAACCAATGTGAATAAGGCATTTTAGTAATCCAGAAACAGGATGTCAAACCGTCAACATCATGATTGCCGATGTCTGAGAAAGCACCCACAGTACCCAGTAAAAGTGACTTTACTAATGACATTGACAAAGAAACTGTATTTAATGTGGATCTGTTACACCATGGCCGATACCAGATCCATGTAATAAGGTCAGTATTGGTGCGTATTACACTGGTGCTTTGCTTATATTCACTTAAGTAATGACACCAAGCAGAGTTTGACTTTTTTGTATTGCAGTTTTATTCATCAGGACAGGTTGCTGTAGCAAGGTATGTTTTGTCAAAACCAATTGCAGCTGTGGCAACAGTGCCTTAAATGATCTCAATATGTTTTCTGTGAAACTGAAACAATTGGATTGATTTCTGATCCACAATTGTTTTTTTGCATTGCAAAGCATGAAGGGTATCAATTAAGAGACGTTGATAGTCCTTCAGTTCTCTGGAGGTTGATCATTGGCTTGAGCATCGGCTGGAGGTTCTTGGCCGCCTCCTTGCTGCCAGTTAGGTCCATACCTTGGTGAAGGAAGGAATTAAGATACAGATTCTAGTTGGTGAAATCCTGACAAATACACCAGGTCCTATCAGTGCATACATCGGATGTTTCTGTTTAAATATTCCAATCAGTAACAGTTCCAAATAACAGTAACTATTGATAATGAGTCCTTACCCTTTATTCATCTTGGCCATGTTTCTTTGGTATTTGTATGCTAAACAGACAATAAGATGAGAATGAAATAACATCAAAACACTATTATCGTTGTACTGAATTACTTTATTTAATAATGTTTAAATTACATTAGGTAAACATTAAAAAGAATGGTTCAGCTGTAAGCCGATATAAGTAAAGAAAAGCCAGTGAACAAAAGCCAGTGCACAAGGTCCAGCCCGAGCTGTGTAATCCATTTAATAAGTAGTTTGTTTTATACTTAATGCGATAAGGCTACTAACAACAGTTAGTTGTAAATAAACACAACTTAATCAAGTTGGCACTGAATTTATGTTCAGTTGTGATTTACCTTTATATCCATTCCTTACACCACTCCACATGGATTTCACACGTCCCAAGAAACACTCCCCGGGTTCAGCCATGAGGACGACCAGCGTCAGCACCAGAAAGATCATAACACACTTCATCCTGAAAAACAACAACACACCACAGTGACCGCATCCAGAATCAGTCACTACATTCATTCATCCAACAGCATAACAGGGCTATAAGTTGTTTTAAATATCTCGTGCAAATACTCATCACATCTCAATCCCAAAGACGTATGCATCTAATAAAGTAACATAAGGTTTTACTTCTCACCTTTCCACTGATTGATTGTCACAACCTATAAAGACTGTTGTCAAAGAGAGCAAAGTGAGCAGTGTGAGACCAACAGATGATGTGAGTGTCTTTGCCTAGCGGTGTGAGGTAGCTGTCTCTTTATAAGGATGGAGAGGGATTCATTATCTTAACCTAAGTGTCCTGTTTGGAAATGTTCTCGTTATATTTTGCAATATCAGGTTCTGCAGTTGCAAGGCAACATTTTGATCTAATCTCAGTTTCTAATCCCATTTCTACAGAGATGTCAGAAAGGGGTCAAATTAAAGATAAGATCCCATGGCCCACTTCACTTTTTGTTAATACATTTGAAAAAACAGTCTGGCCTAAATGTCCCCTTTTGCTGCTCTGTTAATGAACGTTTGCACGGACTGACCGTTCACGAAGCCAGTTTAACAGTTAACAGGCAACTGTTGGTTGTTGTTTGGCTTAGTCACAAAATAAATGTTGATACAGTTTATGTAATTAAAATATCAGAAAACTGCTAACAGTTTTGACTTTGCCCGTGATGTATGGAGAAGGCAGATTTTATTGAAAGAACTTTTTAAAGTTTTCAGGGGAACACAAAGTAACACACAAACATTGCTATATGGCTTCACAAAATGTGACCATTAGAAGTTCTATCCCAGAACTGATCATACTGACAATGCATATTGTTTCTCAGAAACATGTTGTAAAACCAGTATGAACAAAGTCTTAGAAAATCGTTAGAAAAATCAGCACTGACGTATGTATGAACACCACCGTGCACTTACATACACAACTGAGTGTTAGGGCACCACCGTTTCTGTTTAATTAAACATTTTGCTACTGTGGATCAGCTGCAGGAGAGAGAGGTGTGGGGAAGGCTTGTGGGAGCAGTGCCAGGTGAGTTGATTATCACTCACCTCTCTTAAGGCAGTAGTGTGCTGGACCTCGACATGAAAGTGAAGCATTGGCGGCTCCAGAGATTTTCTGTTGCAGGTGCTATGGGGATGCTCAACACTGGCATTTCATTATGGAGGTCGCATCGGACAACCCTTGGTATATATACAGACGCGTACACGCCCACATTAACTATACTCATTCTGCGACTATAAGCATATATATATGTAAAAGTATTCAACACCAGGGCTATAGATAACAAGCGGTGTGTCTGCACCTTCAGTCTCTTTTCCCTTCAGGTTGTGACTCAGAACGTGGACGTTTAGTGAGCAAAAGACGATCCATTTTGGTGTATTTTACTCTATCAAACACAAGCTGACATACGTTAAGGTCAAAGGTTCACAGCGCGTCGCGACCATTTTTTTAGACTAAAGTATATTTTTTAAATTATTATTTAATTCACATTTTTAAACTACATGAAAAAGACATTTCTTGGGGGTGCTGGGCGGGTGCTATGGCTCCTATAGGGGGAGCTCTAGCACCACCTAGCGCCGCCACTGCAGTGAAGACACCGTAATGAACTTTTTGAAGCAGGCTTAATTGTGTGTTAACAGTGTGTGCGGCTGACAAAAGAATAAAGCTGTCTTGTTCTTTAATCCCTGTTGTTGGTCTTGCTACAGCTACATTTTAAGGAAATAATACTATATTAATAAATCATTGTAAGTACATTTTCATGTCCATTCTCAATGGACACAGTTTATGGGAAATTATTAATGTACTAATCGAGAAAATTAAAACACTCATTTGTTCATTTCGTTTGCACGCAACATTTTTTGGGCAGAAACATCAACTGTACTTTCTGTTCGATTTGAATCATTCAAAGAGTCACGCTGCTTTACCTGAGACACAAGCCGATCAAACAGAAAAGCATTGGTAGAGTCATTATCTTACACACACACATTTTGTTAAATTGTCTTCTAGAGTTATTATACTGCAAACCTTTAACCAAGATGAAATTACAAAATAATGTTCTTCATTATCATGATCAATCTTGATATTACAGGAACTTACTCACTTAAAAAATACCACAAAACAGAGATGGCCTTTTTATATTGTAGCTTTATTCAGCAGGATTGTTTCAATATCAAAGTTCAATATCAAGATAATTTTACATGTATCAAAACCAGTTGGAGCTGTGCCTAAAGTCACTACATCTCAAGAGCTCCATGTAAATTATTTCCAATTATTTTCTTTCTTTGCAAAGCAGAAAAGATATATCTTCAAAAAGAACAGATTCAGCGCTGATTGTATGGTTGCTCTTGATTGTAGTCCCTCTGAGGTGAGAGTAGTTGCTTGAATCTGTTTTCATACCAAATTAGAGAAGGGAAACAAAAATGAGAGCTGAAAAATGAGTTCAATAATCAACAGAGGTCAGTCATATGTTAATATTCACTTTTGCAATTTTTCAAGCCAAAAATAGAAATGAACTGATTTTAGTTTCTGAATTGTGTGTTCTTGCTTGACTTTGTATCACATCATCATACATTTGATATCAGCTGGTTTTGAATTCATTGGACAAAGTTAAGTTATTTGATCAATTTAGGATTATGGGAAATAGTAATAGAAAGAGATCAGAGCTACTTACCCTGAAGCCAACTCTTGTGCTAAACAGACAAAACGATGAAAATGACATCAATTGACAATATTATCTTCATAATCAGTCAATTTATTCTTTAGGCTCTCTTTACTTAAAGTTTAGTGCAATTACAGCTTGGATATCCGGACGAAATAAAATATTTAGTAAAACTCAGAACTTAGTAAAGTTGCATGTAGTTGGTTAGTACATTCAGCAGTGAAACTGTTTCACACCAATTTGTTTATCACACCAGTCGTAAGTAAGCAACTGTTTGTGTTTGTGTAAATCGTCTATAGTCAACACAGAATGTATGTACAGTAACTGTACTACAGTTGTGATTTACCTTGCAGTGCTGCATCGACTCCTTTAAATAGGTACTTGGCCCCTTTTATTAAGTGTCCTTTCTTGAAGCGTTTCTTAAAGCTCTCCCCAGGATCAGCCATGAGGACGACCAGCGTCAGCACCAAAAAGATCATAACGTACTTCATCCTGGAAAAAAAACACATCACAGTGGCCACATCCACTACATTAATTCATCCAATAACATAATACGGCTAATAGACATTTCACACTGATTGTTGATCTCTGGAACCTGCACATCTTAGAGGCCTCCACCCAGGGACTACAGAGCATATGTATTATGCATTGTCCCTGCTAAATAAACAGTAAATAAATATATACATATACATAAATAAATAATAAAGTAACATGAAGAGTAAGATTTCCTTCTCACCTTTCCACAGATTGATTTTCAGAAGCAAAAAACAAACTGTTGTCTGAGAGCACAGTGAGCGGTGTGAGACCTACAGGTGATGGGAACGTCTTTTCTGAGCAGTTGTGACCCGTCTCTTTATAAAGATGGAGATGGATTCATTTTCTCAGCCCAAGTTTCATATTTAGTCATTTGGTCAGTTGCGTTGTATTTTGCAATGTCAAGTTCTGCAGATGGATGTCAAAATGTTGATCTTATCTCAATTCCTAATCCCACTTCTACAAAGAGGTGGTCAAACATATTTTCATCTGTTTGAGGAAGGGGACATCCTAAAACTGAACAAAGGGCTTAAAAAAGGCCCATTTCACTTTGTTCTGAACACATTTGATAAACAGTATAGCTGTCTAACTGTGGTGGTATAGTGATTTTGACAGTTACACATTAAATGCAGGATTAATACATAACTTCTACTGTGATTTAATTTGACTATATTTCACTGTCTTTCACAATATTTCAAGTCTTAAAACAACAGTTAGGTGCCCGTATGTACATACATGTCCACACTGGCTATTAAGAGAGCCCTTCCTAAAGTGATTTGAATGTAAAAGACGACCCTTGTTTTGAGCACAATTATATTCCAAAGTTAATATGGAAACAGTATGAGGCTTCAGCAGTTTGAGTCCGACAGATAAAGTGGGTATTTTCCAAAGTTCAGGTATTTTAGGAAGCAAACTTTACAGAATTTGAGGAATTTACTGTAGCTCACATAAAGCTTCATTACTGTGATAAGGCCCTTTATGAATACTGATGATAAAAACTACAATAAACTATACAATTATTACATTAAAACATGGAGTTTTACAGTTTTATTGGTAATGACAAGTATCTGGTAAGTCACTTATGACAGTTAAAGCTGAATCTATCAGAATTTAAATGGATCCTGTTGACAGCTCTCAGTGTCCCTTCGGCTGCTCTGCTAATGAATGCTAACTTTGCATGGACTGACAGGACAAGCTGCTGTTTAGTCCTGAATGTGTGAAGATCCTAATTAGAGGGATTCAGATTGTGATCTTTTTAAAAGCATTGCTGTAGGATTTCGACTATTTACCATCTGCTAGCATTAGTTGATGGTCAGTGCTTGACAACTGTCCAGCCTAGTTGGTAATTACACCAAAAAGACACAATGCTCATTGATTTTACAAACAGAAACTGCACAGTATGGGGTTTCCTTCTCTGACAAACTACCTTTAGTTGAATGTAGATTGTAACCACAACTATGGAAAACACCTGTGTGGATGTGCTCATCCTTTGAAAGACTTTGTACTAGTGCTGCAACAATTCTGATTGTAAATTCTTTGACTTTGCGATTTTGTCCAATTGCTGCAACTTTTCCATAAATTTGAAAGATCATTGTAGTTTCCCACCAAGTTCCCCGATTATAGCAGTCCCACTTGCAAAACCTTGAATCACCATATGACTAGTGATTTTATTCTCACTGGAACAAGTTGCCTTCAATTTTTAATCAATTATACAAAGAAATTGCAATTATGTTTGAAACTTCCTTTAATTGCAAAAAAAAAATCCTAAAAACATTGCAACATGAATCACAATCTTTTTTTTTATCACCCTTGATGTAAAATAACAGGAAGTTATTCATTTAGATAAAACCACAAAACAGAGATGGCCTTTTTGTAATGCAGCTTTATTCAGCAGATAGTTTTGAAGCAAATTTTACATTTTTTAAACCAATAGGATCTTTGCCAAGTCACTACATCTCAAGGGCTTCATGCAAACCCAAGACTACTAGTTTGTTAATTATTTCCAATTATTTCTTGCTTTGCAAAGCAAAAAGATATAGCTCAAACTATATCTTCAAAAAGAACAGATTCAGCGCTGCTCATTTGGATACACTCGATGGTAGTAGACCACAGGTCTTCGAACGTATCCGGCTCGATACCTAGTTAGAGAGTGGAAGAATTACATATAGACCAAAATGTTAATCCACAAACATTTTAAATTGGTTTGAAAAAATAAGGTAATTGAAGAGATCAACTTGGGACAGAAGTGATGGGTTCCAATGGTTTTCTTTTACTTTCTTTATTTGCCTTGTTGATATCACTAGTAATTATTAATCAGAGATACTTACCGTGAAACCGCCTTGTGTGCTAAACAGGCAAAAAGATGAAAATAACATAAATTGGTGATATTATCATTTCATTATAGTCAGTCATATTTATTAGTTGTTTTTTTTAAATTAGTACATTAATGATGCTGTTTTTACTTAAAGTTTAGGGCTTTTGAACAAATACAGCTGAGATATCAGGACTAATTAAAGATTTAGTAAAACACAGAACTTAGTGAAGTTAACACAATCTGGTGAAAATGTTGTACATTTACATGTTTTATAGCAATTTGTTGATCACAGACTAAAGTAGGCTGCTGTTTGTGTCTGTCTTTTGAACACGGATCTTATGAACAGTTCTGATTTACCTCTCCATCCCTGCCTGGCACCTCTAAATATGGCCTTGGCCCCTCTGAATAAGCTTCCGATCAAACCCTCCCCGGGTTCAGCCATGAGGACGACCAGTGTCAACACCAAAAAGATCATAACACACTTCATCCTGAAAAACACACCAAAAGAGATTAAGGACATTATAACACTGTAAACCTGCTACCCTGCAATAATTTGTCCCTACATACAGTATATTACACATTTGTATTTTGTACTTTATGAATTTATCCAACCATATAACAAGTTTACAAGACATAATATAGCTAAAGTGTCAATTCAAATCACACATCCTAAAGACTGTAGTAAAGAATTTAGTCAAAATATAGATACATTAGTATTTTACCTTCAAACAGATTGATAGTCAAAAGACTGTTGTCAAAGAAAGTAAAGACAGAAGTTGTAGGATCTACAACTGATGTGGATTTTTGTAGTTTCTAGAGTAGGTGTGGCAACTTTTTTAACGTTCAGTAGGTGTTGATCTAATTTAAGTTTCACATATTTTATGCCGTGAGAAAGTGGTTAGACTCAAGATACCACATCTGCCTGTGAGGAGAGTGTGTGAAGTGAAGTAATGTATTTAAGGAATAACCATTCGACACAGCAACAAAAGATATTTATTGTACCTTTAGTAGATTGTATTGTGAATTACTTTTATATCATTAATTATTATTGTTATGATCTTTATATTACTGCTATTCCACACAGCGGCCCTGCTCTTCAAACATGGGCAAACTAATTTAGGATAAAATAGTTCTGCTTATTCTCATCCAGCTAATTTGGTTCTTTGAAAGTAGGAGGATTCTGGATGTATTTGATCTGTGCTCTTATTTTGAAATAAAGGTGCTGAAACCATGATCATCACTTATGACTGGCTGAGCTGATTGCAGGTACATGAGGTCGGTGTTGTTGGGAACCCTGCCAGCATGCTTTGGGGCAATAGATTTTATGTGTTTCTGTGTTATTGCGGATGTTATTTCCACAATATTTTAAAGATTAGGTATAACCAGTGAATGTGGTCCGTGAATGGTCTGTGAGGGTTGTGGTGAATGATTGGTCGAGGTTGCCAATAGACGTAATAGAGACTCTTAAGTAATAATCAGAAGTCTGCTATGAAAAGTGAAACTTTCTAAAAACTCTTCAATTCAATTCAATTTCAACAGATTGCAACCATTTGGATAGAGCTCAGCCTTCTAAGCGTGAACTCTCGGCCAGCATTTTGTTTGCTGGTTCTAAGCTACTGTAGAAACATGACCAGGTTATTATACACTAATGAAAACATACCTATTAATATTATATTCCATGTCTTACAATAGATCCTCCTAAATGTTACACACTGGACATTAACAGTCAGTGTGAGTAAAAAGAAAATAAAAGACTGTCTCAAACTACATTTAGTAGTACTCTCTTCATTGATAATAGTGATAATTTCACCAACAGGTCATAGTGATTTTACAATAGCCTGCATTATCTCTTCTAAAATCATGATAACATCAACACTGTCATTAAGAAAGCAAACCCCTTAATCGTGTGTCTGATTTTGCAATGTCAAGTTCTGCAGATGGATGACAAAATGGATGGATGATCTTATCTCAATTCCTAATCCCAATTCTACAAAGAGGTGGTCAAACACATATTTTCATCTGTTTGAGGAAGGGGACATCCTAAAACTGAACCAAAGGGTTAAAAAAGCCCATTTCACTTTGTTCTGAACACATTTGATAAACAGTATAGCTGTCTAACTGTGGTGGTATAATGATTTTGACAGTTACACATTAAATGCAGGATTAATACGTAACTTATACTGTGATTTCATTTGACTATATTTCACTGTCTAACAATACTTCAAGTCTTAAACCAACAGTGAGGTGCCCATCTGTACATACACTGAACAAAATTATAAACGCAAGACTTTTGTTTTTGCCCCCATTCATCATGAGCTGAACTCAAAGATCTAAGACTTGTACACAAAATGCCTATTTCTCTCAAATATTGTTCACAAATCTGTCAAAATCTGGATTAGTGAGCACTTCTCCTTTGCCGAGATAATCCATCCACCTCACAGGTGTGGCATATCAAGATGCTGATCAGACAGCATGGGTATTGCACAGGTGTGCCTTAGGCTGGACACAATAAAAGGCCACTCAAAAATGTGCAGTTCCATCACACAGCACAATGCCACAGATGTTGCAAGTTTTGAGGGAGCGTGCAATTGGCATGCTGACTGTAGGAATGTCCACCAGAGCTGTTGCCCATGCATTGAATGTTCATTTCTCTACCATAAGCCGTCTCCAAAGGCGTTTCAGAGAATTTGGCAGTACATCCAACCGGCCTCACAACCGCAGACCACGTGTAACTACACCAGCCCAGGACCTCCACATCCAGCATCTTCACCTCCAAGATCGTCTGAGACCAGCCACCGGACAGCTGCTGCAACAATCGGTTTGCATAACCAAAGAATTTCTGCACAAACTGTCAGGAACCGTCTCAGGGAAGCTCATCTGCATGCTCATCGTCCTCATCGGGGTCTCGACCTGACTGCAGTTCGTCGTCGTAAACGAATGAGTGGGCAAATGCTCACATTCGATGGCGTCTGGCACTTTGGTGAGGTGTTCTCTTCACGGATGAATCCCGGTTTTCACTGTACAGGGCAGATGGCAGACAGCGTGTATGGCGTCGTGTGGGTGAGCGGTTTGCAGATGTCAACGTTGTGGATCGAGTGGCCCACGGTGGCGGTTGGGTTATGGTATGGGCAGGCATGTGTTATCGACAACGAACACAGGTGCATTTTATTGGTGGCATTTTGAATGCACAGAGATACCGTGACGAGATCCTGAGGCCCATTGTTGTGCCATTCATCCACGACCATCACCTCATGTTGCAGCATGATAATGTAAGGCCCCATGTTGCCATGATCTGTACACAATTCCTGGAAGCTAAAAACATCCCAGTTCTTGCATGGCCAGCATACTCACCGGACATGTCACCCATTGAGCATGTTTGGGATGCTCTGGATCGATGTATACGACAGTGTGTTCTAGGTCCTGCCAATATCCAGCAACTTCGCACAGCCATTGAAGAGGAGTGGACCAACATTCCACAGGCCACAATCAACAACCTGATCACCTCTATGAGAAGAAGATGTGTTGCACTGCATGAGACAAATGGTGGTCGAACCAGATAGTGACTGGTTTCCAGACCCTCCCGGACCCCCTCAATACAGTGAAACTGCACATTTTCGAGTGGCCTTTTATTGTGTCCAGTCTAAGGCACACCTGTGCAATACCCATGCTGTCTGATCAGCATCTTGATATGCCACACCTGTGAGGTGGATGGATTATCTCAGCAAAGGAGAAGTGCTCACTAACAGAGATTTTGAAAGATTTGTGAACAATATTTGAGAGAAATAGGCCTTTTGTATACAAAGACAAAGTCTTAGGTTAAATGTAGATTGTGCAATGACCCACTCCACCCTGTCTTCCTGTTCCTGGTTGTGTGGCTTGTCCTGTTTTCTGTGCAGGTACTTTAAGTGGGCGTGGCAGAGGGTCGTCAGCAAATTGGACACATCTGAAGCCTGTGTGCCATGCTCCTTTAAAAACCCTCTGGGAGCTCAGTGCTCTCTCTCTCCCCTCCCTGATATAACTGGTTTTTGGGTTTGATGGTTTGATGGGGTTGCTGCATCTTATTACAACACAGCACTCTCCACTCATGCACTCACTTACACCACTGATCCTACTGATTTCACATACTACTGGTAGTTTAGTTTAAGTATTCTTTCCTTAATAAATCATTTTTTAATTGGCTTTGTTGTGTGCATCTCCCCCCCTTTTGTCATGGCCGTATGGCCCGGTTTGTGACAATTGTAACCACAACTATCGAAAACACCTGTGTGGATGTGCACATCCTTTAAAATGTGTTTTTGTACTAGTGCTGCAACAATTCTGATAATCGAATTTTCAGAAAGTCAGTGGAAAAGTGATTTTTCAGTCACTTCAGCGATTTTATTCTCACTGGAGCAAGTTGCCTTCTTTTTTTTAATCAATTATACAAAGAAATTGCAATTATTTTTGCAACTTCCTTTCTCCCGCAATTTAATTGCATAAAAATCCTAAAAACAAAGCAAAACATGAATCGTAATCTTTTTTTTATCACTCTTAATGTACAATTACAGGAAATTATTCATTTAAATAAAACCACAAAACAGAGATGGCCTTTTTGTAATGCAGCTTTATTCAGCAGATAGTTTTGAAGCAAATTTTACATTTTTTAAACCAATAGGAGCTTTGCCAAGTCACTACATCTCAAGGGCTTCATGCAAACCCAAGACTACTAGTTTGTTAATTACTTCCAATTATTTCTTGCTTTGCAAAGCAAAAAGATATAGCTCAAACTATATCTTCAAAAAGAACAGATTCAGCGCTGATTGTATGGTTGCTCTTGATTGTTGTCCGTCTCAGGAATGTATCTGTCTCGATACCTAGTTAGAGAGCGAAAGAATTACATATAGACCAGAATGTTAATCCACAAACATTTTAATACTTCAATTGGTTTAAAAAAATAAAGTATTTGAAGAGATCAACTTGGGAGAGAAGTGATGGGTTCCAATGGTTTTCTTTTACTTTCTTTTTTTGCCTTGTTGATATCACTAGTAATTATTAATCAGAGATACTTACCGTGAAACCGCCTTGTGCGCTAAACAGGCAAAAAGATGAAAATAACATAAATTGGTGATATTATCATTTCATTATAGTCAGTCATATTTATTAGTTGTTTTTTTAAATTAGTACATTAATGATGCTGTTTTTACTTAAAGTTTAGGGCTTTTGAACAAATACAGCTGAGATATCAGGACTAATTAAAGATTTAGCAAAACACAGAACTTAGTGAAGTTAGCACAATCTGGTGAAAATGTTGTATATTTACATGTTTTATAGCAATTTGTTGATCACAGACTAAAGTAGGCTGCTGTTTGTGTCTGTCTGTTGAACACGGATCTTATGAACAGTTCTGATTTACCTCTCCATCCCTGCCTGGCACCTCTCAATATGGCCTGGGTCCGTCTGAAAAAGCGTCCGAGAAAACCCTCCCCGGGTTCAGCCATGAGGACGACCAGTGTCAACACCAAAAAGATCATAACACACTTCATCCTGAAAACGCACCAAGTCAGATTTATGACATTATAATGCTGTAAACTGCTACCCTGCACTTTCTTTAATGCTTTGTCCCTACGTACAGTATATTACACATTTGTATTTTCTATCTCATGAATTTATCCAACCATATAACAAGACTACAAGAGATAAGTGTTAATTCAAATCACACATCCTAAAGACTTTAGTAAAGAATTTAGTCAAAGTAAAATATAGATAAATTAGTATTTTACCTTCCGACAGATTGATAGTCAAAAGACTGTTGTCAAAGAAAGTAAAGACAGAAGTTGTAGGATCTACAACTGATGTGGTTTTTTGTAGTTGCCAGTTGTATAATACCCATCTGGAGTAGGTGTGGCAACTTTTTTAATGTTCAGTAGGTGTTGATCTAATTTAAGTTTCACATTTTTTAAGCCGTGAGAAAGTGGTTAGACTCAAGATTCCACTTCTGCCTGTGAGGAGAGTGTGTGAAGTGAAGTAATGTATTTAAGGAATAACCATTTGACACAGCAACAAATGATATTTATTGTAAATTGTATTGTGAATTGCTTTTATATCATTATTTCATTAGGCGCAAGTTCTGCCTGCAGTTAATCATATATGTTCAAATATTAGTCTTCAAATGACAATGACAAATAATCTTGCCGTGAAGTTGCAGATTGCAGCCATTTGAATAGAGCTCAGCCTTCTAAGTGTGAACTCTCTGCCAGCCTTTTGTTTGTTGGTTCAAAGTTACTGTAGAAACATGACAGTTGAACATGGCGGCAGCAAGAAGACCCGCTCCCTCTGAAGATAAAACAGCTCATTCCAAGGTAACAAACAAACACAACTATCCTTATTGTCAGGTTGAAAACACACCTATAAATATTATATTCAATTTCTGACAATAGATCCTCCTACATGTTACACACTGGACCTTAACAGTCAGTGTGAGTAAAAATAAAATGAAAGACTGACTCAAACTACATTTAGTAGTACTCTTCATTCATCTGCATTGATAATAAGCTGATGTATGGAGTACAAGTTAGAAGCAGACAGTTCAAACAGCTAGCCTGGCTCTGTGAAATGCTAACAAAATCTGTCTACCAGCACGTCTAAAGTCCACCAATTAACATGTTATACAGTATGTTATTGGTTTAACATGTATAAAAACGATAAACTTATTTAATTGGAGGTTATATGTCGGATTCTTTCTTTGCTGGGACTTGATTTTCACCAGTGCACAGAGATAGACCTTTTTGACCAAAAGCATTTCAACCTGTGACAGTAGGAAAAGCACAGGTGTAAATAATGAACTGATGTTGGCTGTCTCAGTTTCAGGTTGCTGGTATTGTGCATGTTGGCTCACTATCACACCGTCATGACTTCCTGGGATAGAACTGTTCTTTTCCAACTATGACAAGCTAAGGTCAATTTGTGACATCACGTAATCCCCAACTACAACCTCAGGAGATTTCTAATCAGCCCAAATAAGTTCTGCGTTCATGACTTTTAATGCAAGGTTGAGTCATTACAATCAACCCATGGAGAGCAGGTAGTTTACCTTTCCATCCGCTCTTTGACCCTCTCCAGAAAGCTTTGAGGCCTCCGAAACACACCCAGGTTCAGCCATGAGAACCAATGTCAACACCAGAAACCCCAAAACCTACTTCCTCCTGAAAACAAGAACATGGTGGCCACACCACAGAATCTTTTTACAGCCACTTTTCATCCAACTTTATAGCAACTGTAAAAGTCACAATATGTGTTAATTGCCAATTCTCAGTCACATATCGCTAACACTTAAGTACTGTGCAAGATGACGTGACTCCCTGTACCCCTGAAGTACCTCTCTTTTTATAAAGACAAGGGTATTTTTTGCAATGTTTGTGTACATTCAGTGAAATTGTGTTTCTCATTGCATTTCACAACATCAAGTTCTGTTCACAGATGACAAGGCGTTGATCTAATCTCAACTGTCACAACACGGTCTCCCTTTTCAGTCTGTGAGAAATGTTTGCTGCAGACTGATAATAGTTTAATCTGTTAGCATACAACATTAAAACAGAACAAAATGTGTAATAAACCTGAGGAACGAAGATAACAATGTGCCACATGTAATGACGAATGTAAAATCAACAACATTGATAGATTTTATCAAAACAGGTGCACATGGGGTCGTGTCTGGAATATATAATACATTGTAATGTTGTTTTTTCAATTTTACATCCCATCATAAAATCTATTATAACATTTGGCAACCTAAACAGACGTCTGTCTCGCTAGTTTGACTGTGAGAAATATGCAGTTGGTCACTTTAAAAGACGTCACAGTGATTGTGTAAGAACGTTTATCAGCAAACAGCACATTGATGCTGGTCAACCTTCTGACACCTCGAGGTGAGGAAGAAGTAGAAAGGACTCAGTGTACAACACTGTAGTTCATTTTAATCAAAAAAAAAAAAAAAGGATGCAGCCAGTGCAAGGGTGAAAATTTCGAAGAGTTTAATTTGGTGGCAGACATCAGATTAAGTCATGCTACACTCACGGTGTATTCACATGGTCTTCATAAAGAAAGAGTTAAATATGACACATCCATATCACATTCTGCGTTGTCACCCGTTAACTTTATAGACTGAGGCCTGTAGTCAGTTATTCATTAAAAGTAAAACATTATTTCATTTCATTTCATTGTCTTTGCAGTCTTTGTGCTATTCACTAATGTCTTTTTCTTTAAGTTGTCTTTTTAAAAGTGCTTTTTTCTGCATTGTAGAAGTTTATTTTTGCCAATTAAATGTTTCTGCTTCCACTCATTTAACTTCATGTCGTAAAAATAAACCTTAGGCTGTGTTTCAAATCAGTTATGTCTCATTGCTGTTAAATAATTCAAACATCATTAAATGAGTCACTCAAATTCATGAATATAGCCAAACACTATAAGCACTAGCTAACATTACTTTCAAATAAAATGTTGGCGTAGACAATAACAAAAACTCTAAATTCTGACTTCAGAAAGCATTGTAGCCTTTTATTAACTTACATTAAGGATTTATGAGGCCTGTAGTTTGATAGAGCTTCCTAAATGTTCACGTCTCACTGCAGCTGTGCATTTGACTTAATTCAGACACTGATCATTGTAGAATTCTTGCAAACTACGATTATTAAACTTCTTTATGTATGTGATAGCAAAGGTTTTTAAAAAAGAGGAAGAGTTTATCATTCACTTACTCCCCCTAAAGATACTTCCTGTTTTATGTGCAGCGTTAAGAATGACCACAGCAGAGTTTAGCCCTTTCCCTGTGTATGGACAGACTCCTAATACTGGAACGATCTTTTCCCCATCCTCTTTGTGTCATTCGTAGTCACTGTAACATACAAGATGCCTTATGAAAACACCAGGCTCAAACATATGCTTCAGTCTCACTATTTAAAACTTTATTTGATGCTGTGGTGTTGGTCATTCGTAAAATAGTGTGTATTATGTTCTTTTTTAATTCCACTGGCAAATTATAGATTTTGAAAATGCAGCGATACCCTCAGTCGCAAGATGCAACATTCCCCCAAGTTATCACATTTGATGAACGAATGGATAACTGCCATGTTCTTCTATGCATACCTGAAATGTTCAACTGTAATAGAAAAAACTAAATCACTCAATTCTGTAACAGATACAGTTAGACACCTTTAATGTAGATTACCATAGCAGAAATACAGTATATTACTGGCATGTTAGTTACAGTATTAAACTGTAAACCTCCCATTCTACTGTAGAATCATACATTTTATGTTAATATACTGAAAATGACAGTAGTGTAACTGTTGAATAATGGTAGGATACTGGCGCCTGTGCTGCCAGTAGTTTACGGGAAAATGTCCCATAGATGTTTAATTGGGTTTATAACTATAATATCATAACAGTCAATTCACATTTTACTATTTCTGTACTAATTTATTCAGATTTTTCCTTTAAATAAGACAAGAGAGATGTTTTGCTGTAATGCAGATTTATTCCAAATCAATTGAAGAGCAGGAGCTGTGTTGAAGTTGAGTTGAGTTGAGTTACAGAGTTGCAGAGCACCTCTTTCAGGTGAACCATCAGGAAGTCTAATTAAAAGCTTCCCGCTCTCGGTCCAAGAAGCGCTGATCTTGCTGCTCACTCTCCTGTTGCGCCTTTCCCCCCGTGATAAATCTGGTGGGTTGAGAGAGAATTGAGAGAGTTTAGCTCCAGAACACGAGCAACAAGAGCGTTCGTCAAATGTTACAAGAATCAAGGTCTTACCTGCCGATGCTTTTGCCAGCTAAATGAAACAAGTGAGTGAATAAAACAAGCATTAGAACATAAATATATGCAGTTGGAAACATGATTACAGCGTTTTTCTTTGTAGTACGTAATTCATCGTAAGGCATTGTAAGGCCTTTTAAATGCATTCATAATAATAATGATTCATAGTGCATTAACATGAAACAAACAAGACTAGATCAAATACAGTCTGATATAATCCACAAGAGCCTTTTAACTGTGTAATTCAGGATCTTATGTGCATAATAGACACATATTGGAAATGAGTCTCAATGCAAATTCTAAATATTTAATTTACTCTCCTGATATTGTATTTGAGTTGGGTGTTGTTGTAATTTGACCCCTAACACACACTCACTCACACTCACTCACACACACACACACACACACACACACACACACACACACACACACACACACACACAGAGACCACTGGCTCAATCTGTCAATAACAGTGGAGGCCAAACCAAACATATGCATAATAAAATATTATAAATCATAAAAACATAACCTCAGTAGGGACTACATTTCTTTTAGAGGTGCATGTTGTGTGGCTCTGGTATTATGAATGCCGAGATGAGACAAAGCCATCGTTAATGTTATTATGAGTAATACAATTCCAATATGTTGATGATATATGATTGGTTACCGTTAATAATTCCACGGAAAATGTGGTGAATGAAAGCGTCCCCAGGTTCGGCCATGAGGACGACCATGGACAAGACAAGAAAGACCGTGATGCACTTCATCCTGAAAACAATAACCAAATCAAAAAGGCCATGTTTAGACTTTATAATACACACTTAAAATGAGGATATTTACACTAACAATCCTCAGCAGTTTGCTCCTAGATGAAGGGAGATACTTACTTCTTTCCACTTCTTGCAAGGAGGAAGTCAAAAAAGCTGCTACCAAAGTGAGGCCTGGGAGATGTACAGGTGGTGTAAATATCTGTGTGTTGGTAGAAACACATCTCTTTTTATAGCAAAGGCTAATTTCCCTTACTCATTGTTTGTGCAGGGTTTCACAATATAGGAAGTTAAACAGAAAGTTCACACAGGAGTAAGATACTAGTCTCATCTTCACCAAAAAGAACCAAGTCAGTCCAACTGAGCTCACATCTGCACATTCAGGTCTTTACTTTAGTTCCAGACCTTTTTCCTTCAGGGACCCTTTTCTATCACTGAGGAAACTGACGACTGCTGACTAACTGACACATTTTATAGATATTTCATATTATATTCAACGCATAATGCTGTACAATGAACGTACGCAAACAGTGAACACAGTAACTGCAGGACGTTTGTGTAAAATGAGAGATTTGATGAATTCTGAGCAGATATTTTTAGGGACTTTTCATATAATTCTTAGATGAGAGCAGGGTTGCACCCAGAAACAACGTGGCAGGCCCCGCCCATTGTAGCACAGAGCACTGTTATTATTTTTGTTATTATTCATATTTTTATATTCATATTTTCTACTGGACATTTTGGTACTCCATTTTATCTTTTACTCATCATCCACTTTATGCCTGCTAAGATGCTCCTGTGACCGACCAGAACCTGATCACAAATACTGACTCACACAATTGTGATACTGCGTTATAGCATTCATCAATCATTGTCTCCTAACTCTCACTTGTGCTCACAGTTGCTGCTGTTAAGCAGAAGTTACATACAGTAGGTCAAGGAACATGTCAAGGAAAACACACACACACACACACACACACACACACACACACACACACACCTATACATTCCTACATTGCTAACAGTGGACTGTTGTACTACCCTATCCAACAGGGGACTGATGTTCCTGGTTATTTAAAAAAAAAAAAAATAGCGTAGAAAATTTTCGTTTAAGGTCTTTCACCAGAATGTTACTTCAAATGTAATTTATTTTATTTTTTTAAAGAAATTGCTAAGATAATTGCTACCCATTCATTCACCTTCAATGAGTGTTTGTTTACTGCAAAGACTTTCTTTGTTTCTTTCAAAAACACAATTTAACTGTAATGTTTTCAATATTTAAACCTTTATCTGCGATACAGATATTACAAAACAAAACAAAACAAAACACACACACACACACACACACACAAACAAATGCACTTTTTTCATACAGAGGCTAATTGATAACTTTGTTGAAAGTAAAACATTTTTCATCGTACCTCAAGTTTTAGATAAAAATAGAACAATGTTTTGGTGCGTCTATAAAGCAAATTTATTCCAAACTGACAAGGAGTGGTTGCTCCAATTTCTATTAGCAAAAAGCATCTCTTTCCTTCCACAACGTAGCTTCAGAGTGGCCTCTTCAGCCTACTGAAAAGCAGGCTGCTCCGGGTTGTAATCTATTGAACGTTTGTCAAACTGCTCCTGCTGCTCTTGCTGCAGCTCGGCCTTGTCATGCCTGGTGGAGGGAGAGAAGATACTAGTGTTGGTATTTGTAAATGTGTATTATATATATATATATTTGTAAAAGACATAGCGTTATATCGCATTCACTGTGACAATTACATAAATGTTACTTCAATATTTATTGACTTATTAAGTACAGTACAGTGGTACTGTTGGGTCTCTGTAATTAATGTTAAAGAGTTCGGTCTAGACCTGCTCTATTTGAAAAGTGTCCTGAGATAACTTCTGTTATGAATTGGCGCTATACAAATAAAATTGAATTGAATTGAATTGAAAAATTAACACTAGTAGTTTAGTAGTTGTAAAAATAATGACACAGGTTCTTACCCATGGATCAGGTGATGGACTAAATAAAACAGACAAGAGAAGAAAAGAATTACACATCACAAAAAACAGTCACAGTATTGGACTTGTTGTTTGTTGTACAGAGCTGTCAGCAGGGTAATATGTATATAAACACATTGTATTGTAGAGAATCATAGACAGTCATAGCGTCTTGTGCATACTCTTCAGACAGTAATACACATAATACATAGTTCTAGATTATGGTGTTACATTACATACAAGTCCTGCAGCCTGTTGCACCAGCTGTGTGTAACTTCAGACTTAGTTATCACAGAAATGATAGATTATTATAGTTATTTTGGTATTAATAAGAATGAAAGCAGTTGCACCTCAGAGATGAGTTGCAACTTAAGTCTAAGAAAAACTAGTTAGCCACACAATCTTTTCATTAATTGAGACTAATTTGTTGATATCTAGCTTACTGTAATGTGCTACTATGCCATGTGGCTTATGCCAGACAGAAAGCTCATTTACACTTTGTCTCTATCTCAGAAGAGAGCCTGAGCCTTCTGAAATTTAGATGTCAAAATCTAGTATTTTTAAAAATTAAACCCGGCGCCTAAAGGGTTAAAAGGCCAATTAATTTCAAATGATAGTATCATGGTACCATGATCAACAGTCACTGTGACGTGTCATATAAGGAAATGTCCAGGTGTAATTAAAAACATTTTAATAATTTATTAGTTACACATGTTTTTCTAGCCAAATTCTGTCAAAATATTTGCCATTAAAAAGCCAATTGATTCCATAACTGTACCTGCGTGTATAAGTATCCCAAGAAAACACTCTCCAGGTTCAGCCATGAAAACGACCATGGACAACACAAGAAAGACCGCAGTACACTTCATCCTAAAAGAGAAAATCATTTTAACAGTAGTTCTTTAAGAAAAAAAGAAAAAACGACTTAATTTAATTCTTACCTTTCCACTGGTTCACAGTCAAAGACAAAAGAGTGTTTGCAGACAGACTATTGGGATATTTGCAAGTTATGTAAATATCAGTACCCACTGGTAGACCGGCACATCTCTTATATAGGAGACAAATCATTTAGTAGTTATGTAATACCAAACCAAAGTACTTTCATCACTTCTTCATTTTTGAAAGTGGGGTCAGTCATTCTGGAAAAAGAAAGTTGATAGTTGAACCCCAGGTAATCAAATACTGATGTTTTGAGTTATGGTAAATGGGAAACACACATCACAGCGGGTGGTGTTTGTGCTCCTAGGTGGGAACAACACTCAACATTCAACTATCTTTCTCCAGAATGACTGACCCCACCTTTAAAGGACCAGTGCCCAGGTCAGTTCTTCCTGGCCCAAGGGCAGTCTTGTGTACTTTATTGTTCTCCTTCCCTGGGTTTGTTCTGTTTGTGCTGTAGGAGCACTCACTGCCTCTGTCCAGTATGGAAGCAAACTCAAACTGGTTAGACATAACTGTTACATAACCGTAACCATGCCAGCAAAGCCTCTAATGCAGTGAGGGTTATTATTTATAATGTTTCTTCCAATGTGCTGCCTAACCTTCGACATATTTCTTTTCATCATTCCACTAACTGGATGATGGTTTGAACATCGGCTGCATTAAATATCTTAAAGAGTCTAAAGATTTTATCCTTTTTGTGAAATCTTCTGTTTGGTGACCAGGCCACTATGAATCTAAGGCTAGGCTACTGCTAGTGTCATCTTGTAGGAGGGCTGCTTCAGCATTTAAGTACGACAAGAAAGCGCAATATTCTGAAAATGTCATTGCTATCATATACATTTTTTATTATCTTTCAGCCAAACAGCAAATGAAGGCGTGAAACTTGCTCTCTTTTATGCACACATATGAAGGCACCTTTGACACCAAACTAAATACACTTTTTTAAGAGCAGTCTTTTATTTTTATATATAAAGGGGTTGTTTAAATTGATATGAAACAACTACAGAAAATAATAAAGGTCTATTTTTTAGTCCACATGTTTATATTGAAGTCTGATTTATTCAAATGTTCTTAATAACATTGTATATTAAATATTAAAAGTATTTCATTAAAGAATTATGAATTGACAGCAGTTTATTTATTGGCAGGCAACATGTGCTCTGGTTTAAGCTGTGTCCCTTTCTCTTAGATAACATACTGTTGTAGTTCTTTTAGATCTCATTGCAGCGTTTGACACGGTCGACCACACCATCCTCTTGTCCCATCTGGAGAAATGGCATTTTGCATCAGTGGCATGGCCCTTGAATGGTTTAAGATAGATAGATAGATAGATAGATAGATAGATAGATAGATGGATCAAAAAGGCCATTAGGAAATCTCGTAAACACAAAATTAATTTCCATTTTTTATGCAGACGACACCCAGATCTACCTCAGCTGACTCCAATAACTTAAATGAAATGAATTCTCTCATAAAATGTCTCCCTTCTCTCCATTTGCAGCAAAAAGTCTCCCTCCTCCTTACAGCTGATTCAAAATGCAGCTGTCAGGTACCAGAAAAATAAGAACACATTTCTTTTCATCTCTGCACTGGCTGCTTGTTAGTTTTAGAGTAGATTTTAGATTTTAACAAGGCACGAAATGGGCTGCCCCCAAGCTATATCTCAGACCTCTTAATCCCCCATGTGCCTCCATGGGCCCTGAGGTCCTCAAATGCAGCTCTTCTGGAGGTTCCCAAAACAAGATTTAAAAAATAAAGGTGGCAGTGCGTTTGCCACCAGAGCCACCAAACTGTGGAACTGCCTTCCAGAGGAGATCAGGATGACAAATTCTATCACTTCTTTTAAGTCTCTTCTTGAAACACACTTTTATAGTCTTGACTTCCTGTGACCCTTTTTGTAACAACTGTATAACAAACTGTGGTTTCATTGTTTTTTTTTATTGTTTAGCTTTATATACTGATATTTTTTACATTGTTTGTTTATTCCATATATTGTTATTGGTGGTGCTATGGTTCTTAGTCTCTGTTGTTTTTTTTGTTTTTATCTTTTAAAAGCACTTTGTTACCCCATGTTATTTTACTCGTACAACTTGCACTTCTATCCTTATCCCAGTGTTATAATCTGCATGAAGGGATGTTTTTAATGCTCTGTTCAACTTTCAGCTGTTGGAACAGTTTGGTCAACCTGGTGAGGAGCTCATGTGGCTGCTGGTTGTTAATATAGCTAAATCACTAAATTTATACATCATCTATATCACTAAAATTGAAAAGGGAAGTCCTGGTTTGACTTTTCCTATTTAGTATTCCTCCACTTCTCTTTGCTTTCCTCATATTTACACAGAAACGCCAGTTACATCTGACAATGTAATAGCAGTTGCAGAGAACATCATGGTTCTGTGTGAGATGACTGATTGAGAAAGAAGCATATATATTGAAAACAGCAGTGGGCCTAGAATGGATCAACCCTGGGGAACACCACAGTGGCATTGAGCCACAGCCGTGTGTGACATTGCTAATGCGGGCAAGAGAAAAATAAATGTTAATAAATAAATGTTATTCTTGTTAGCCTTCTGTTAGCCGTCCATGACGTCTCGGAGTGAGTCTGTCGACCAATAAGAGCCGATGTTTCACTCATGGTGAAGACCGCAGAGGCCTGTGGCAGCTCGTCTGGTACTTTTTTTAAGTTAAGATGCTGTGTGTGTGTGTGTGTGTGTGTGTGTGTGTGTGTGTGTGTGTGTGTGTGTGTGCTGTTTGTATTGGACCCAAAGGGGGCAATGACAATGCAAATCTATTGCTGTATCGGTGTTAACAACTTGATTATTATCTCATCACTTCCCCACACTGTTACCTCTCGTCTTGCCACTCAGAGACACTAATGGTGATAAAGTACAAAGACAGATGAGAAAAATAGGGAACTGGTGATGGCATCATGAATTGGCCATCACTTGCAACCTCTTTCTGCCCTGTCTCAAGCTCAGATTCACAAAAGATATTTCAGCACAAACATGTCCATAAAGTTCTGCAGCTGAGTCAGTTTGGCCTTGTCTTGCGTCTGTTAAGTGTTCTGGTAAGGTGTACTGAAGTAGCAGATCACATGACATTATGAATCTGATGCGTGCTGTTCCCAGTACCATTATTAAACAATGTTTGAGTCAAAAATGTTAGAAATGGAGTTGCAAGAACAATACTTTTTACTCATATGGAGAACTCTAATTACAACAATAACTATTATAATTACCTGTTAACTCTCTCTGTTCTTTCATTTGTTTCAATCTGCAGGATCATTTTCACTCTATATTGAGTGTTATTTGGGTTGCATTGACTGTCCGCTCTGCCTCTGTGTGTGGCTATTAGTGATGGTGTTTTAGAGTAAGACTATTTTGCAGTGATACTCATTTGCATAGAAAGGAGCCAATGTTGCGCCAAATGTATGCATATTACCTCATTTAAATATGTGCAAATAGCACCAGAGCGTTGAGACACCATTTGCTTGGCAGTGCAGTTAGTGGTGCATTTCACCCTCTGCTGGTGCTTTAAGAAATATTTGTGAAGGTGTAACATCTGCAAAAGTCACACAAACCTTTTGTGAATTTGCCCCTGGATTTTCTGTAACTGTATACATGAATATTTGGATTTATAGCCATTACTTCATGTATTGGTATACTTTTTCTTTTCACACTACCATGTATCAACACATCAAAATGTTACAAAATCTCATACTTTACATTTAAGTACATTGTCCCATAGGTGTTTAACTGGGTTGAGATCTCGTGTCTGTAATTTCTATACTCATTTACTCAGAGTTCTCCTCTAAATGAGAGAAATAAGGGAAACAAGTTTTGTAGATATGCATATTTATTCCAAATGACTGATATATGTTCAAATATCAGTTGAAAAGCAACTAGAATTTCCTTCAAAACAAAGTTTCAGAGCTGCTCTTTCAGATGAGCCGCCATAGATTCACTCACAAATCTAGTCAAAAGCTGCGCGCTCGCGGTTAAAGCGCTGATATTGCTGCGCTTGCTGATCTTGCTGATCTTGCTGATATTGCTGATCTTGCTGATCTTGCTGCGCTTTTCCCCCGGTCACAAGTCTGGTGGGTAGAGAGACAGTTGAGAGAGTTCAGCTCCAGAACATTACAACATGCAACAAAAACACACGTATTATACAAGTATCAAGTATTGTCAAACACAAATCCTTACCTGTGGATGCTCTTGCCGACTAAACAAAAGAGAGAAAATAAAACAAACATTAAAAAAGGATTATATCAAGACAGAAACATTATTATAACATTATTATTTGTTATACGTTATCCATCATATGACATTGTAAGACATTATAATCTTATGTTATTGTGCATACTCATAAATAGTGTCTTTACATTATTATAATTGTTAAAAATATATATAATAATAATATAATAATATTTATAATTAATAAGAAATTAGTACAGAGTAACAGAAGATCTATAGTTCGTTATGGGGGCATTTCTTGCGAATAAGTGTATCATAAGCCCCATCAGTCAACCTTGAGTTTATAACTAGTCAAGAGCATCCATAAATGGTAAATGGACCTGTACTTGTATAGCGCCTTTCTAATCTAGACTGTGTGAATGTGTGTGAGAGGGTGAATGTGGCTGTACTCTTTTTGCAATACCTTTCTTTGAGACAACAATAACCTCAGTAAGGACTACATTCCTTTTAGATGTGCCAGTTGGCTCTGGTATTATGAATCCTGAGATATTATCACGTCTGTGCATTTAGTCATGCCAGAATGTAAGCTGTGAAAAATTCCAATGTGTTCAATGATTGGTTACCGTGAACAATTCCACGGAAAATGTGGTGAAAGAAGGCGTCCCCAGGTTCAGCCATGAGGACGACCATCGACAGCACAAGAAAGAGCGTGGCGCACTTCATCCTGTAAACAAGAACCAAACACATCACAAAGGCCATGGTTAGACTGCCTGTGTCATAGATTTGACACCCAGTGAACATTTGTTAATTGTTGTTTTTTAAATAGTGTACAAGCTCCAGATTGAGATATATACTCTTAACAATGAATTTGCTCCTAAATGAAGGAAGATGAGAGACTTACGTGTTTCCACCAGGGGAGGCTGAAAGTCAAAAAGCTGTTATCAAAGTGAGCTTAAGAAGCGGTTTGAGATGTACAGGTGGTGTAAATCTCTCTGCATTGGCTGATACGCATCTCTTTTATAGCAAGAGTTCCCTTACTCATGGTTTGTGCAGGATGTTGCAATATAGGAAGCTATAACCAACTAAGGGCATTCCACACTGAACTCACGTCTTTGGGTTCTGGTTTTTAGTTTAGTTTAGAAAGTCAAAAATCCTAAATCATCCTCATTTAAAAATATCTTACTTTGTCTCATTATGTGTTCACCTTTCCAATGAATTTGGAGATGGATGTTACTTTATGATTTTATGTAATAAACGAGGGACTCTTCAGCTCACATCTATCCTTCTATAAGTTTTCTTGTTTGACAGCCAGGCTGCTACGAGTCTATGGCATTAGATAGATAGACAGATAGATAGATAGATAGATCTATCTATCTGTCTATCTATGGCATTAATACCACATTTATCAACATTTATTACTTTCCGCTTAAGTATCATCATGAACTGACGCACAGTTGTCACAGAGGCAACAAGAGAAGTTCTAAATAATAATAATTTCACCAGTTGACCAGACAGTCATTTAGAAGTTGTTTAAAGAAGTAACAATGATAGAAGCACAAATCCTTATCCCTCATGCAACTTACCAATTCAATTAAAGCAAAATAAAACAATTACATTTAAACTCATCACATCATGTCATACGTCAGTCAATAATCATAATAATCATACCATTATTCTTTTTAGTACACAACAGTACACAACATTTGTTTATTTAATTAGTACTATTTGGTCTCTACTGAACAAGTAAATCTTACAACAAACAAATTTACAAATATAATATATTATTATAAAAACCTAAATACATTCCTAAAACAGCTGGGTACTGTAGTTTTTAGCAAATGGTACACGACTAGGTAGTGTATTTGTTGAGGTCTATTTTTAGCAGGGGATTAATACACATTTGGTGCTCAAGTCAATATAAGATTGTAGTATGGGGAATATTAGTTCAATATATATTCATTGTTGGTTTTGGTCTTCTAAAGGGATATGTTTGCTCCCAATGAAAAAAAATTATTCCATTCCATTTGGTCAACATTACTCTTATAAGTTAGATATTTGTTTATGCAGGGACAGTATTTAATATGTATTCCACTGTTCAGTTAAAGCTGTTCTCATAGTGAGCTGTGTGATGTAGACGGGTGATGTACCTGTGCTGACTGCTCTGCACATACACCTCACTTTATATATACTTAGGGTTAGGTTATTGCTCTAATTTTAACCCCAAAAACAATGTAAGTTGGCTTCTTCTCCCTATCACTTCCTCAAATTCAGCTTTCTTGGTAGCCCAAGTGAGTGAATGATAAATTACAAAAAGTATACAAAAAGTAAATATGCACCTGCTTTATGAATTAATCAATTCAGTTGTTGATCAAGCAAAAATGGGAAACATTCAACAGCTACAGCTTTTCAAAAAAGGTGAGGATGTGCTATTTTTTTATTTCATCACTGTAACAAGTCATTTAATTTAATTTTGAATTGCCATGTTGGGCTCTGGGAAGGTGTGATGGCCAAAAACTGAAAGAGAGTTAGCTGTGTAGAGTCAGCACAACATTATAAGTATAAAATAATATCATCAACATTAACATGGATACTAGAAGTTTTAAATAAATAAATAATAAATGGTATTGTTATCAATTGTAATATTTTTTTAAATTTAATTTAACCTTGGTTGGTTCTAGTATAGAGCCCTGTGGAATACCTTGAAACATTTCTGTATGTAATGTATGTGCTGTCAGAGTAGTGAAAATATTGTATCCACTTTCTTGTGTTTTGTCTGTTCCGAATGAAATATTTCCCACTGATTCTTTTTGTCTTATACTTCACAAAAGCTTTATATCTGCTATGATGTTCCTGAAAAATACTGGCTGTGCACAGGGATTCTGTTCACTGATCAACTTTACAACTCAACTCATGTTATTGTTACACTACTTCTTAGCATTTATGATTGTCTCGCAACTCTCACTTGTAGCCACAGTTGACACAGACACTATTTTCACTTTTTTCATACAGTGGCTTCATTTTTTTCTTATCTCAGAAAAATCTATTGTAACATTTTTATCATCTATTTTTAATAAAACAGTAGAAGGATGTTTTGGTGCATTATAAAGCAAAATTTATTCCAAACAACTGACATTCTTCCAAATTAATTCAAAATTCCTCAGTTTAGGTCAATGCATATATTTTCAAGAAGTGGTTGCCCCACTTGATATAAGGTTTGGGTTAGGTCCAAAAAATAGCTTCAGAGTGGCCTCTTCTGCCTAGTGAAAATGAGGCCTTCCTGGGTTGTAATCAATTGAACGTTTGTCAAGCTGCTCCTGCTGCTGTTGCAGCTCCTGCTGCTCTTGCTGCAGCTCGGCCTTGTCATGCCTGGTGGAGGGAGAGAAGATATTAGTATTAGACAATTAAAGAAATACTTAATTCTAGAGGGTAACTATTTATTGTAAAACAAGTAGTTTAGTTGTTGTAACAATAATGACAAATAGTAGAAGCACAGGTACTTACCCACCGAACAAATGGCCAACTAAAATAGACAAGAGAGAAAAATAATGACATGGAATTTGAACTGTTGACTTTATATCACTCATCACAAAAAATACTACAGTGACTTTTGTGTTTGTCAGCAGAATAATACATTTACATTACATTACATACATTTTAGGTTATTCGTTACACATATTTTTCTAGCCATGTGTCAAAGTATATAATTAAAAGGGCAATGGATTTCATGACTGTACCTGTATGTATGGCTCCATGGATAAGCATTCCAAGAAAACACTCTCCAGGTTCAGCCATAAAAACGACCATAGACAACACAACAAAGGCCGCAGTACACTTCATCCTAAAAATTTCCAAATTGGAAAATTTAACAGTAGTTATTGGTATTGGAGTTACTTGTTCACAAGTAAATTAGGTTGAAATTTGAATTTAGTTCTTACCTTTCCACTGATTCACAGTCAAAGACAGTGAGGTAAAAGTCTGTGACACCCCTCTTTATATATGTAGCAGCTCAATTATCTTATCACTTCCTCACTTTTCAAATGAGGACTCTGTGTACCTCATTATACTCCTTCATTAGGTTTGTTTGTTGTGCTGTAGGACCACTCCTCGCCTCTGTGCAGCATGAAAGGAAAATTAGTTGGTCAAAATAGTTAGACATAACCAATATTACAAGTTACATATACGTAACCTCACCGTTATGGCTTATAATGCAACCCTGTAAGAAGTACATAAATAAAAAAGATGGAGGCTTAAAGTTTGCATATAATAATAAAAACTACGTAAACTAAATTGCGGCTCCGACCGACCATTCAATGTCAGCTTTCAATACTTTTTCAATACAGCTTTAGATTGAAACACAGTTAATTGACAACTATTACATCAATGTTAATTCAATACATTAATTGCTGCTTTTTTCAGTTAAATAGTTTGTTGACAGCTACATTGAATAAACAGTAATGTTGCCATTTTTCTTAAAATCTTAATTTCCACATATTTATTTGAAATGGAACAAACAGTGAGTAAAGGTAATCTTAAGTTGATATGTTTCTTGTGAAATCTTCGGTTTACTGACTATAAATCTAAAGCATTAACACCACACTTAGCATTTTCTCCAGCTTTATTGGGGTTGTGTGTTGTGTGTATCATTTATGCTTTCCCACCATCTGACACAAGTGCAGGTTAGTGTACATATGTAAAAACCCTGCAGACAACTCTTCAGTATGTATTGGTTTTGGTATTGACACAGCGTTTGATGTCAGCTTAGTAGAAGCTCTGAGTTCTGAACATTTCTTCTTAGAAAACTTGTGAGTATTCTTGTGAAACTCCACCCATTATTATCAAAATAAGCAGAAATGTAAAGTGGAACTTGGGGTTTTCTGGGGTTCAAGATAACGTTCTTCACCTTGTCACTATAGGTAGAGAAAACATCTCATATGCTAACTGCTTCTAATACTACTGCCATTGTTACTTGTACAACTGGCATTTTTATATTTATGTTTTATAATCAACATGAAGTGAAGTTCGTATGCACTGTTCAAATTGTTCATATACTAGGTTGAAACAGTTTGGTCAATCTCGTGAGGAGCTAATGTGGCTGCTTGTCGTTAACATAGCTTCCTAGGAATTAATAACATAGAGGTTCATCATCAAATTTTAAAGGGACCTAAAACATTTTAGAGTCTTGGTCTTGTCTTGGTTTTACTTTTCTCCTCAGCTTTCCTCCATCTCGCTTTTTCCTCATATTAACATTGAAAAACCAGGTGCATTGTAGCATGTAGTGTACTAGCAGTTGCAGAAAACAAGTAACTGAGAAGAAGCATTCATATTAAAAACAATAGTGGGTCGGGAATGGATCCCAGGGGAACACCGCAATTAAATTTAACTACAGGAACATCGGGAGTCGTCTCTTACAACAGAGTTTCTGTCAGAGATACAAACCAAAGTCCTAACTTGGTTTCTAAATTTACCAGGATAACACTTAAATCAACTGTATGACCAGCAGCTCTCAAATTTGTCATGAAATAACTTTATTCTGTTAAAATAATTTTTTCCTCACTTGATGATAGTCTTTTCTTTTTTTTTAGGCCACTCATCTAGTTCTGCTTTTTATTTGAGGTGCTGTGCGTGATCTGAATGGGGTAATGACAATGCAAAGCCCTTGCTGTATCAGTGTTAACAGCTTGATTATTATCTTATCACTTCCCCTCGCTCTGTTTCGACTTCTCACTTCTCTCTGCTACATGGAGGAACTAACAGTAAGAACTTATGAAGACGGACGGTCTTTTATTTAAACTTGTGCCATTTCTATAAAGCAGTATGTAAGAATTGGTATCTTTTGTAGTTTGGTGCCACAGTTTCAGAGTGCAATTCCGGTGGTATATGGACAGCTGTACACATGCATTGCATTGTTATGATTACATTACTTATGTTTAAAAACTAGCGAGTCCAAAACTTTGCTAATACAGTCAAACATCAAGCAAGTGAAACAACACAAGACAAAGCAATCTAGCTAAGATAACTTACTAGTCCAACATACACACACTTTCTTTCCCTTATATTTTAAGTGATAATCCATGAGTTTTCTGTTCTCCATTTGTGCTGCTCAGTGCTGTAGTGTTTTTGTCTTGCACAAAGGCCACTTGTCAATCAAACGAGGGGCAAACACTGATATTTTTCCTTAGGTCTAATGTTAGAGATTTAGTGCTTGTCTCTACTGCTGCCCAGTTTCAGCTCTATTGTGGATTTGTCCTGTGTGAGAGCATTCAGTTTTTAAAATAGCAAATGTAAAAACCTTTCATGAAATGCTTGGATAAAATGTTTTTTACAAGCAATCCCCTTGCATTTATCAATATCTTACTATATAGTCAAGTTAACACATCCCACTCTTTACCACCAGGTCTCCAATTAAAAGCATGTACCATAAAATATCAGGCTTAAAGTCCACCCGATATACTTGAAATGCCCGTCTGGTCAGCACAGTGGAAAAATAAATCAATCCTGCACATTGCTCTATATAAAAGACATACTGCAACTCAGTAAAAGTATATGGAGGGATAATATCGTCACTGGTGTACGTTGTTGTACTTTAGATCAGTAATGATCAATTTCGTCTTTTAATCACCTCCATCTTCGTATTTTTTCCTTCTCTAATGTTGACCCATTAGGAGCACATGAATGATAACTGAATCTATAGTAAATAGTCCAATTGAACTAAAGATAGGAGTTTGATTGTGTAAGATGAAACCTCTCTGCTGACCCGGTTTACAGTATCTGAACCAACCAAATACAGCATATTGACTGTTTACTGGAGACATTAGACACAAGTAAAAACTCTCTATGTGACCACACAAGGATCAAATCATGTGTTAAAGACCAGAAAGGCATCTCCTGATTAGCTGCCGTTCCATTCAACCCGATCTTTTTCATTTTTTCAAACACGTAACAGCACTCTGAACTGGCTGGTTGTGTGACAGATGAGAAAGCGAGATGTCTTTACGTGATGTGGAATGCTAAGAAACCAGTGTCTCAGGATGATCCTGACAAACCAAGAGACAACAAGGAGCCGTGAGCTGAGGGGTTCGTGTTTGATCCCGGTGTAAGCCCCTCTCTGCTGTCTCAGAGAAATGAGTCTCACTGTAGCACTGAAATCTCAGAAGGACGCAAATTCACAGCATCAGCTAAAATAGACTTTTTTCAACCACCTCCAGTTGTTTGGATGCTTTGTTAAAGCACAAAGCTTTTCTCCTCACTGTTTAACCTCCTTGTTTTTGTGATGACACTTGATTACACAAGCCATTCTGAACTGCACGTCACTATTATGTTACAACTGGAACGCAAATTATTGCATCATTGAAGGCCAATTGTAGTTTTTGAATGATTCAACGAACCGGCTAATAAAAGTTGGTGGGTGGTAATAACCTTTTAATATTGCCGTTTTAAGTTAAGATTGCAAAGTGAGTTACAGATATCAGGATAAACTTAACACGAATAAACAAAAACGTGCCCATATGCAGAAATCACCACAGTGGAGCATTACTCTGCAAAAAACATCAAAACTGCAACTAAAATGGTACAGACAGCTGTTGTGCAATCGATTGCTCAAACACATTTGATGAAGACTAAACAGACGAGAGGCAACATGAGGCAATACTTCTTAACAAGCTGCAAAACACTGACGAACCAGTTAATCGGATGGTCTTTGGGATATTTTGCTTATTTTCCTCCCATTATAATGCAGCTCTACACATTCAGAAAAGTTTGCTTTGCCACTCAGCGAAGGTTCATTTTCTACACTGGCTCCATAACTTTCTAATGACAGAAGCAAGCTGCTCGCAGGATTTGGCTACACTGAACCAGAGGCACCAGGAAGCTACAGTAGCAGCCACGAGCATATCTAATGGGATTTTCAGAATAATCTGCTGCTGTGGCATGCATCATGAGCAGTTACAACTTAATGAAGTTAGAGAAGAAAAGCTTACTCCAGCGCAATTCACTAAATCCCTGCATCTAATTTTTAAAGCCACTTACAGCCACCTAAATTTCAAGGACAGAATAGAGTGAGGACTGACAGGATATTCGGTATAAATGTGATCAATTATTGGGTCAAACTGCCGATTTAGAGGTAACATCGATCCTTTAACACGAAATCAAACATTCACCCCTTGTAAAATTGAAAGGTAGTTGTAAAAGGTTTCTTCCGTCATGTTCAACACTCAGCGTGGATTCATGTTCATCATATCAAATCAAAACATTCATGGAAAAAAACAGACCTCTCTTGCACATGTTCTTCTTCACATCTGTTTAATATTCTGAATATATTCTAAATATACTTTTTTTTTTTACAGAAATATGGCAAATATGTGTCCACTCGCCACAGCTAAGACCTGAGCTTCCATTACCTTTAACAATGCCTCTGGCTTGTTCGTGCTTTACATCAAGCATTATTGCTAACTAGTAATGAGCATGGGACAATGATATTCAGCATATCCACCAAGATACGGTATAAAAAGTATTTTATATTTAAAAAAGTGTGGGCCTGAAGCAGTCATAGCCTATAGGCTTATGTTTACATTGTATAGCCAAAGCTAATTGTATAATATAGTGAACACTAAACTAATTAGGCTTTTAAGGGGTGTAAGGAAACTAAAAATATACACAGTAAGCTGATATCTCAACTTTTCACTGACTTTGTCTTTATTAAAATTAAAATCTTAAAAAATTAATTAAAAACTACATAATAGAGATAAAATTGTATTAAAAGTTCCTTTAAATTATCAGGAAAACTCATCTCTGATGCAATATTCACAGGAAATAATCATCCAAAAATTCCTCCAAATCACTAACTTACTGTGTTCACTATTTGGGTTCACTGTACAGTTCATCAGTTGTTCTGTACTGTTAAATATCTATAAAATACGTTTCACAGTCAGTACGATGTCAGTGTTAGCTGCTTGGCTGTAGTCCTTACAGTCGGCTGCATTGAAGGTCGGTGTGCTGGAGCCCTGGATGTGTGACGGCCTACATAAACCATGTCCTGCTTAAAAACCAACATGTAGACATAGAAATGACAGATGGAGAGACAGACGTGCGACATTATGTGTGACTGAGTGGACTGCCACTTTCTCCGTCACTCAAAAGAAAGTTTTTCAAACTTATTGCTGTTATTATCCCCAACTCTTCCATAACAATGCAGTATTCATTACACACACACACTCCTGTGCTGTGCTCCTGTCATTACAGATGGAGCTGCTGCTCTCTGCCGGGTTTTAGGGGTCCTGATGCCACTCACTGGCTATTGAATAGTGACCCTGAGAGACCCAGCTTTAGCCTAATCCCCACTTGAAAGCTATCCTTCCTCTAATTCAATCCCTCTTTAAACCCTCGCTGCAGACAGGCGAGTGGTGCATAACACACACACACACACACACACACACACACACACACACACACACACACATATACACACCTGGATTAATGCCGTCTGTTCCAGCAACATACTGGAACTGAATAATGACACGAGCTTCAAGGAAATCAGGATAGAACATTTTCAAACAGGGAGTTTGCTGCTTACAGTGGCATTCATTTGAGGACAAGCACTGTTTAGGGCTGACATTTATCCGCTTCTATAGATTTTACTTTTACAATTGGAAGTCATGCAGTTGATGTTAAAGAGAGGCTTGGTACAGCAGAATTTGCAGGGTCTTAATTGACCAACCGTCAAATGCTTACTGCTGGTAAGGTTTGGTCTTTGGTGACTTAATTCATACGGTTTTTAAATGTTCATTTAAAGCCTCAGTTACAGTATCC
This sequence comes from Dicentrarchus labrax, assembly GCF_905237075.1. Lineage (NCBI taxonomy): Eukaryota > Metazoa > Chordata > Actinopteri > Moronidae > Dicentrarchus > Dicentrarchus labrax. The sequence goes on from NW_026136708.1 coordinate 21,224,299, forward strand.
AGACACAAACTGCCTGTTAATCCTGCTGATTCGTGTTGTGATACAAAAACATGACAGCAGACTGAAGAATGAGCCACAATCTCAATAAAATCCTGTCCTGTTTATTTTCAAAGTCACAGGATCAGTACTCTCTCTCTCTCGCTCCAGGAATCGAGGAGTCAGATTCAAACTGAAAGACATTTTCAGCGTCTTTTGGCCACCGGAGTACGTTTTCGGTCTGTGTCTTTGGGGAATATTAACTGAACCTTGGGGATATGGAGTATACACTACTATTTAAAAGGACCAGTGTGTAGGGCTCAGCAATACAGCCTAAACAGGAAATCTGTTTTTTTCACACCACTGCGTCTGTAATGTCTTATCACTGGGGCCTCTTCTTGTCATATGGGACACTATGGGAGTCCTTAGCAGCTGTTTATCGCCACATTATAACACGCATAGTTTAAATCTCGATATACATTCAGACATTTTTTTGCATTGTTTTAAAAGATGAATCTGAATTAATCTATTAATGTATTGCCCAGCTCTACCAGTGTGTAGGGTTGAGTGGCATCTGGCAGTGAATACAGCTCAGCCGTGGAGAATCTACAGTCACTGCAACCATATGCAATGGTCTTCATCAGCAGACAGTGTCATGAGTTCATCCATAGCTTCAACTTTTTTTAAGCTGTGATTGGATCAGTATTTGTGAGTTTGTATGTCTGAGTTTAATCAGCATATTTCCTGATCGCTGTCAACAAACCTGCAACAGTTTATTTATTGTTCTAACAGTTTTGCTTTCATGTCTTATTTTTAACCAGAACATCTTGCTCATGACAGAATCCCATCATGTCCACGGTGCATAGAGCATGCAAGTGTGTGTGCAAACAGATGTCTTTCACAGAAGAGAAAACCTCCAACTAATAATGATTGGAAAGGCATTTAGGACACACAAACACCTTTGAGTAGGTCGACTTGGCTTCTTCCACTCCAGACAGCTTGCTGCCGCTTGTTAGAGGACAACAGCAGAAATAGGTACACATATGTTCGCATAAAAAGAAGACAAACCATTTATAAACTGATATTTATGAGAATGAACTCGACCGTGACAAATTCAAACATCCCTTCAATAAATAAACATCCACATTTTTTTTTTTATAGCATCATATGTGGTATATAGACATATATGAGTATGAAACAGAAATCAACAACAGACCACAAATAAAACATGACATGGCTATTATCCATGGTGCCCTTATATACATAAATGGGTCAAATTCTCTCTGTATTTTTCACCCTTTGTTGCCACTGTTTTATGCTTGGGGGTTGTGGCTGCAACCACGGGGCTGTAATAGTTTTTATTTTTGGCTATTAAAAGTAAGCTGGGATGATTTCAACTAGAGAACCTTAACATTCTATACGACACCACAGTTGCTTATTAGACCCCAGTTGAGTTTCATTAACAACATTTCAACAAGAAACACGTGAGATTTTATCATTTATAGAAACAATAATAATAAATAAATAATAAACAATAAATCAACACGCAAGAAACTCTGTGGAAACCATCTCAGGAATAAACAGACACAGCACTGAGATATGGAAAGAGCATTCAAGTACAGAATGTGTGTGTGTGTGTGTGTGTGTGTGTGTGTGTGTGTGTGTGTGTGTGTGTGTGTGTGTGTGTGTGTAATAATACATGTGTCTGCAGCCTTTGCAGAAGCCTGGTGGGCTGCCAGGCCAACATCAACACTTGGATCCAACAGAAACATATAAGACGCTGATGTTTGATGCTTGTGTGAAAGTATGTTGCTTTCAAATGTCACTTCCTGCTACATGGGAAGAAGCGAAAGAGCATGGATTATATTTACTGTTTCAAATGGAGTGAATCAAAAGAACATCCAAGTGTTTTTTTTATTTTATAACATCCTCAGGGTTGTCACCGAGGGAGGAGCAGGTACAAATACAGGAGGGATCCCTCAGTTGTTGTTTATATGTACAGCCATATAGGAGACAGTTTTATGTCAAACATGGGAAAATAATAACCCCCCTGAAAGGTAATGTATGTTTTTCTGAGCCACCAGTTCAAACCCCCTCACATACATTCACATATATGTATGTTTTTTATAAGTTCAAGAGGCCTTGGGATCAGGGGTCAACTTACACACACACACACTGGATAACATTTGTTTGCTGGTGTGTGCTCTGAGTTTATACAGTGTATAGGCTCCCCCAAGAGGAGAATATAGTCATTCATTTAATTTATGTACATGACACAAAAAAAGGGAACTAATGTTTCAAATAGCAAAGTCAGGTATAACATGGTTTAAAAAGTCTGTTTATTACACTGAAAGTTCAAAGTATCAGAGACTTTACCTCCTTATTCAGCAGCAGCCTCTTTGAATTTCAGCTCAAAGCTTAAAATCTATCTCTTACTGGTCAACATCAACACATTTGTGTCATAAATATAATGAGGAAGATCAATAAAGCAAAAGGGCTTTTATATGGAATCACCTTATTGGCGGATTTAAAGACAGGAGTCTTTAATATTTCAAAAACCACCTTACCAGGACTAGTTGAGGCAGAGCCAGGCATATAATTGCATTAATGCCATTAAAAGAATTTAACCAATACCCATTGTCAGAACAGTGCGCTTCATCAGTGGTTTTGTTGTGAAGGAGGAAGTAGATCATCAATCATATATATTATCGGTCGAGAGCGAGACAATGGTCAAGTCCGAGTGCGAATAGCAACGAGTCGAAGACAAGTCCATAGAAAAAGAGCCCGGTTTGATACTCGAGTGCTACAAAGCTGAATTTGAGCACCAAAAATGACAAAGACCTGCTTTTTATATGTAAGGTCCTGTTATTACAGAATTACCACCACAGATACATCCACAGGCTCCATTCCCACTAATACTTTCTTCTGGTTTTTGGTGTCCTCCCAAAATCTAAATCTTTACGTGGTTTCTTTTCTTTCTTTCACAAGTTCAGAAAATTTCCCCCAAAAAACTCTATTGGTGACGACGTCGGTGTCAAAGTCAGAGAATCATTTCTTGGAAATACAGAGAGCTGAAATGAGGTGGGAGGCACGAGGAATGGATTCTCAACGCCGCCTAGCAAACCCACCGCCTGCTCCTCAGGCTTTTGATATACAGCTTGAAAACACACACACACACACACACACACACACACACAAACACTGAAGCTCTAGCTCATCATTGCCACAGAGCATGGAAGATGAAAAACCCATGAGTGTACGCATTTTGATTCTTAAATCAACAGTGTTTTGATTTTGGTTTTGCTACAGCAGAGCGTGAAGCAGCTTATTATCTGCTTCATTACTGGCAGGAGGAGAGGGACGCGCCTGTGTGTGTGTGAGTGTGTGTGAGTGTGAGTGTGTGTGTGTTTTCCTATCTAAATGTGTGTGAGCCAAAAAGTTAACCAAGCCCATCCCACTGTCTTATGAGAAACTCGTACAGTTTTCCATTCTGCAGAGGAGGCTGAGGGAACATCCACAGACACATACACAGTTAGATCAAACACATGATTAACTTACTGGACTGAAGTCACTGAACTGAGTTTCCACCTTTTCCATTAGATGAGAAGATTGATCCCCATCTCGTGTATTCACATTATATCTCTTCTGTTCAACAGGTGTACAAATATAAAAAATACCATATACAATATAATGATTAAAAAATACTATATACAATATAATGATATAATTTTACATTTAAAAACTTTTATGCACGCCTAAAAAACGCTAGAAAACCTTGACGGGGGGCGAGACGAGAGAAGCGCACGCTAGGTTCACCATACCATTGGTTTTGTAGGCATTTCTAGCGGGTCGTCTCTGTGTGAGCCGTCCCTTAGACTTGAATTTCCCAAAATGTCAAATCTTTGCTTTAAAGGATCAGGGTGCAGGATTTAGTGGCATCTGCTGATTACAACCCCCCTCGCCTCACCCTCTTGTTCCAAGTGTGTAGAAGGAACTATGTTGGCTGCAAAAAAAAAACCTGCTTATGTAGAGCCAGTGTTTGTTTTGTCCATTCAGGGATCCGGTAGAAACATGGCAAACTCCCCCTGTAGATAAAAACAACTCATTCTAAGGTAACAAAAACACAACTACTCTTATTTCCAGGTGATGGTACACTAATGAAAACATACCTATGAATATTATATTCCATTTCTTCCACTAGATACTCCTCATTGTTACACACTGGATCTTTAAGAAAAAGCTGTCTCTACCTAAATGTAAGAACTGTGTACATTAATATGCATATTTTAAACTAATTGAACAACCAGATTACACCCAAATCAGGACGACAAACCATCCACACAATCTCTGTTCTCTGTGAAAATCGTCATTCATATTTTCTTTCTCCAAAGAAACAAAACTGTGCTTCACAACCAACATCTGGTAAGACACAGCTGGTTACACTGCTGAGTCCCAGCTGTCTAAACCTCCAATCTGCTCTCTGTAATCACCTTTACTCTGTTCAATACAGCAAATCTCATGATTTAGTAGATTTCCCCTTTACATATTTCTACCCAGCTGAAAGCACATAAAATAGGGATTTGATTGAGTCCCATGAAACAACAGCAACAGTCAATCTTTCTGTCTCTCAAATAGAAAAATTTGTTAATAACATCAGCCATGCCTTGTGATGGGCCACACTGACGTTTCAAGTGATCACAGAGAGAGTTAGAGGAGAAAGAAAGTTGTCTTCTTCACTTTACTGTTACATACAGTGGCAGCAAACGCTCTGTTTTCCTCGCCCACAACAAGGATTTATTCACCCTGAAGAGTGTTTTCCCTACAGCACTTTTTGGGTGCGATAAACGCTGGTGGACAAAAAAGGCCAAAACAGAGAGAAAGCCTTTAAATTCAGCCGACTTGTGTGGCTGTATTTAAACATCAGTTAGATCTGTTCAGAGGAGGAACAGGCAGGATTAAGAGGTGACGTCAACTTCTGCTGCTGGCCCTGTTAGTGTCTGACTGTTCGCGTTACTGTGCATGATTGTGTGTTTGTATGTGTTGTTGAACCATCTGCACTTCTGTGTGTGTGTGTGTGTGTGTGTGTGTGTAAGAGAGAGACAAATGAAGGACCCCACATGACTTCACTAAGAGGTTTCCTGTCTGAACTTGAGCGCTCAGAGGTCTGCTGTGGCAGATAGGACTGCTGCCTTTGTTCACATTACAACCCTAATTAGGCAGTGCATTGTGTGTGAGAAATACGAGAGCATTTCTCAGTGTGTGCGCAACTCTGTGTGTGTGTGTGTGTGTGTGTGTGTGTGTGTGTGTGTGTGTGTGTGTGTGTGTGTGTGTGTGTGTGTGTGTGACTGGGATATTGAGAGTGACAGCTGAATGTTGCCACCAGCACGCTCCGCTTGTCTCCTTGTTTCAGTTCAGACCAGCCGAGTGAACCGCTGGCTGCAGGCCAAATGGAAAACACACACACACACACACACACACACACACACACTCTCTCTCTCTCTCTCTCTCTCTCTCTCTCTCTCTCTCTCTCTCTCACACACACACACACACACAGTTTTGTACTTGTGAAGCCTTTCACTGACGTAATTATATTTTGTGCAGGCTTTACCTTACAGTTAACCTAAACCTATCGGGGTAATCAGAGTGGACCCAGACCAGGCCGATGCATCGTTTGACACCATACCTACAATTATGAGAGATACATTATTCATTCCTCCAAACAAACACTGTATAATAAAAACATGTCACCGTAGGTTTGTGAGGCTCAGTGTGGTCAGCTCTGGACGGTCCTGACGCCGCCGGCTCTGGCTAATCCAGAAGAGGTAGAGTGTGGGTGGGGCTAACGGCAGGCGCCTTGTGACGGCGGTGTATCCTTAAAGGACGAGTGTGTAAGATTAAGAGGCATCTAGTGCTGAAGCAGAAGATTGCTACTAACTGAAAACCACTCGTGTCAGTATTTGACAGCTTGGGAATGAGAACAGGTTGTGAAGTGTGTGGGAGAAACTACAGTGCCTGTGAAACTCAGTAGATCCTCCGAAATGTTACACACTGGACCTTTAATTATGCAGAACTTTAAGCCTTTATAGAATTTAAATGGGTGAGTTATATAATAATTCATAAATAAGTATGAATGTAGTTGTCATGAACATGGAAATTAGCTACAGAAATGATGTATCAGTAAACATGTTTATTTCTGCTGTAAAGTTGGATATTTTAGTATTGGGCCTAATGGAGATTGACAGTTGGATCATCGGCCTGTATGAGTCCTGGGTTTTACCTGTCAGACACTCTGAGCAGTAAGCACTGAGTTCTAACTGTGAAAGAAACCTGTGTCCTTCACTGTATTAAACTTTGGGAGTGCGGTGCTATACGAGTGTCACCTTGTGAGCCTCCAGTCAGAAATATTGCATCCCTTGCATTACTGTGGGCCTTGTTTAAACAGCCTCTAATGTACACAGTGAGTGTGTGTGCACTGTATGTGATGGACGTGTGATTATGAACGTATGTTTGATGAAGCCCAATCAATCTTGACTTCTTACACAGATCATTGTCTTTGGTATGACCCCGTAGGTACCCCTCTAGCAGCATTTCTGTACGCGGAGGGCTCTGCGGTCAGGTTAGCAACAATAAGGATACTAAATAAAGCGCTGTATTGTTGTGAAACGTTGGTTTGGTTAAGTTTAGGCACAAAACTACTTGATTGGACGTAGCTTGCGTTTGTTACTTAAAATAATGTTTGCTTTGGTTTAACTCAGGACACGAACATCGGTCTCCTGTCCTGTGCTTGTTTGAGTAATCCATCCACCCCACCGCCTCCATTTGTGGACTTTCTCGATCCTCATGCTACGTTGTCGCCTGACTTTGACAGCGGGTGTGTCCAGAAATGGTGCTAGAGCGGTAGGCCGCTGACCAAGTTGCATTATTCAGAGACTCAGAGTGAGACAGAGGCTGGCTGGGTGGAAGATGAGACGCTGTTTGTGATGTGAGGTTGTTGTTTTGGATGGTAAATCAAATATTTTATGATGTTTCTAGATGAATGTTTGTGCCTGTGCTGGTGGATGGGGAGATTCTTGTTTTCAAATGTCAGATTTACAGCACTGAATTAGAAGACACACACCCGTGGCTCCCTGTGGCTTTCACAAAAAAATGAAATGAATGACAGTTATTTTGTAACATCTTCATTTATCACTGTTGTAGGCCTAAAGTGATTCTTACATTCTCCGTCTGTAAAAAATGTGCCATTAAACACTTTACCTCTTCATATTGCTGAACCTCAGTAGTGGTGGCTTCTAGTCTTGAGTCTCCCTAACTAGGCTGGATGGACTCCAAATCCAAAATCAAAACAAAGTCTCAGAGGAAAACAGTGACTTGGTGAGAAATTATAAAACTCAAATATGTTTTGCGGCTGCAGACAGATTTATATTTTATTATTTTTTGGCCCATAATGGCTCTTCTGATAGTAAAGGTTGCTGACCCCTGGGTCAGGGTGAACCAACCATTGATTGCTAACAAATACAGCGTTTGTAGCCTCATCCTAACCTGTAAACTCAGCCTTTGTCCAAATTCACTGACTTCTTAGAAATAGCTGAATGAGACTGGGAATGATCAATCTCATGTAGTCCAGTCCAACAGTCCACCTTCACAACCTCAGTGTCAGTGAACCTAGGAGAGAAAAGGAGTGTCAACACACATTTAACATTGTGAGATGAGGACACAGATTCCAGCTGCAGGGAACATCGTACAGCGCGGTTTTTAAGTGAAATAAAAGTGCTTATGAACGTGATGCTGAGACACTGATTTGTGTTTGCCGGTGTGTTTCCAGAGAATGTGATTCTCTCCCTGTCTGGCCCTGTGGGACACCGTCACTGTTGAAGCTAGAGGCAGCATATGAACAGGCCACCCGCCGCCAACCGCCTGTGTACGCGATCACATGTGTCTAAAGGTGTGTGTGTGTGTGTGTGTGTGTGTGTGTGTGTGTGTGTGTGTGTGTGTGTGCTACTGTTGGAATATTAAGGTTGTCCCCTGTTGAATGGCAGCCGTATCAAAGACCAGGGAGTCTGCCAGCAAAGCCTGAGGCACACACACACTGACAAATATATTTATACACAACTCAAAGGCATAGGCTACCAACGTGTGCTTACAGCATTAAACTGCCCGGGGCGAGTCGATGTTATTTTTGTGTTTTACTCAGCGTTGTCCTTAAATACTTTAGCATGCAGACAGCTTGGCTTGTGGCTCGTACTGTTGTTAGCCTGAAGCTAAACACACAGCTCAGCCACCTGGCTGTTGAGTGGATACAACAGACTTCTGAATGCAGCTTTTATGCATCATTTTAAATTGACTGACTTAAGACACTAAATGACATGTACCTTAGAAGTTTAGTTGTTAGAATAAACCCTGCTGGTTGTCGCCATCACAGCCGCCGCTAATGTGAAAGAGAAGGAACACAAGAAGTAGGCACCCTTTCTGAAATTATTGCATGGTTAACATGGAAATTCAGGTTTTAACCGTTTATAACAAAAATAGTTGTTTGCTAATGATCTTGCATTTGTTATATTTGGTGATTCTCAGCCAGTCTCTGTCGAATACTTCACTTACAGTTAGACTGAGCTTGCAAATCAACACTTCTCATATTAGATTTCGATCACCCCCTCTGATCTAACTTCGGTTGGTAGTGTACATATCTTTATCTAAAATGTTAACTTAAACCCATCCTGCATTAGGGACAGGAGCTGATAAGATTGTATTGATTTCCATTATCGGTTCTTTATCAATTCCGTTTGATTCCTGAATTTTCTGCGTGGAAAAGTTGGCCAAGAGCATCAACTGTGCTGTTATCTCTGAGTCTGAGTAGAAACCGAGTACAGTTCTAGTAGTTTGAGTTTCTTTGTGAAATGAGGCCACGCTTTGGACCGTTTCTTCTTCTCACCATGACGCCTTCTGGTTTCCAGCAGCGCCGCACGCCTGAGTTTGACGTCATTATTTCGCAATGCGCAGCTGTCAGAAATAAAATGCATCGGGGGCGTGCGTTCGTGATGGGTCGGACAATTTAGAACTGCTTCTCAACTGGAACCAGTTCTCAATTCCCATCCCTTGTCTGAATTTATCAAAAACAAAAAGCATCCCGGTTTATATGCTGAGAAAAGTGCAAGATGTGTGTCCACCAGGGCTTTTCATTTAAAGAAACCACTCTTCAAACACAGGGAGAAAGATTGATATCGGATCTGTAATTATCTGAGTGGGAGTGTCATAAAATGCTTCTTTTATCTTGAACTGTGTGAATAGGTTGTGTCTATTCAGACTAATGACATACAATCTTTTGTTTTCCTGAAGAAGTGCCAGTCGCTCTGCTGAGAGGAGAATCAAAACACATCATATTCTCTTGTGGTTGCTTAAAACTTTTTTGTGTACTGTGGCTTAAAATATTTAGTATCTGGCCCTGTGCGCTTCTCAGATTCACTCTTTTTTTTCTTAACTTTGTTTTTCCTCACAAGGCGATGGAAATTTATCTTTGACAGAGCTCATAAATAAATAAAAAATGCCAAGAAAGCCTGCCTGAGCTGATGTCCGTGCATCAAGTACTACAAATGAAGAGCTGGGACCGTTTTCTTACAGCGGCTTGTTGAAGTCATTGCTTGCACATTGTGATTCTTAAATGGCTCAAATTCAGATCAGGGGTTACAGGAAGAGCACCGCACTCTCTGCACAGCGTCCAACCCTTATGTGCAGTGGTGGTTTCTCCCTGGGGTAACTGTCTGTTGCCGTAACACAGCGGGTGTCACAGAACTAAGTGTGTGCCGCCATGGCTCACTGGAAATGTGACTAATGTGCTGTACGTGACCACTCAGCCCACCCTTGCCTCTAGAAGCCCTCCCTTCTTGGTCATCCACCCTCTGGTCTTATCTCTAATATATTCTCCTCCTCTTCTCCCTGTAAGCCTCCTTTTCTCCACACACTCCACATGGCACTTCCCATCAGCATGATATTTACTCTGTGATTGATGCAATCTATTCTCCATTCATCACTGTTAGCTCATTTCCATCTGGTGTTAGAATGTGTTTCATATCCTCATTATGACCCAACTTTATTTATCCTGATTACACTCACACACATGTTGTTCAAATATGTCTCCGATTTCATGCCCCCACAAAAGATTGCTGCTTTCCTCGTGTCGTTTGTCATTTGAGAGTGAAAGCTTGTTTAAATCCCCATCCAGCATTATACCAACACTATTAGACGTTAGTTTTACAATCGGACCTGTGGATGGTGTTTTGTGTATCCTAATGTGAACAGGAAATGCACTGCGAATGCTTTGTTGTTCCTCTGTTGGCCCTGTTGCGTCAAAGGTGGTTTGCGAGAGATCAGAGGTACAACTTAGATGAATTTGTGCCAGTATTTGATGTATTATTGAGTTTAATGCAGTATAAATGAAAATGTTTCTGTTTGTTCAGATCTCTTGTGAACAAGACAGGGAACAGAAAGTCCTGTTTGTTGATATCAGAGAGAATGGTAACACCAATCTTCTGCTTGCATCAGGAACATTATGTAACAACTTGTTTAACAAAAAAGCTAGACGGATCACCAGCTCAGAGTTGAGTCTGTTGAGAATAGTCGGATCAGACATGAGTCCGCCGCGGGAGATCTAACCTCCAAACTCCACCGGGCGCAGCAGCGATGCGTTCCGGCTCCACTGCGGTTACCGAAGCTGATCGCACCCAGTCGCTCAAAATGCGGGTCCCACAAGTGTCTCGCATCTCGAGTCTATTTTGGGCGACCCACTTGGCATCAAGCAGATCGCACTGGCAGGAAGTCAGAGACAGAAACAGCATAGAGAATCTGTTTAATTTCAAAATAAAACACCACATGCAGACTCCAGATCGAATTTCATGCTTTGTCAACATTGAGGCACCAGACGTCAGTCAGTCAGAGGAGATGTGAAGCAGAGAAAGGCACCAGCTCTGTATCTTTCACAGACAAAATGCACAAGAACGTATGGCAGACAACACGCTCTGAAACCAGAGATTTCAAACATTTGACTTGCCACATCTCAACAATTTAAACTAGTTGTTATAAAATTAAGCTTAAAGGTTCAGTGTGTAACATGTAGGAGGATCTGTTTCATTGATTTCAAGGGGAATCAAACTGAATCCGACCCGGTGGCAGGCATTAAGAATACTATAAAGCCAATCTTCTCACCAGTGGCTTATGTTGGTCTTATAGAGGCACCAGTATTAGATTGAGTATTTTTAAATTGTGCTATTGCTACTTTTATTTCAGAAGTTCTTCCTCCACTACTGGCCTTATGGATGATTTACACCCGATGTGAACGTTCAGTGCCAGTGTAGAAGGTAGTGTGTCCTTTATGTGGGAGGTGGCAAGTGGGTTCTGTAGTTTGCTTGACTTTCATGCTGGAGATCAGAACTTGAGTCCTGTAATTAATGTTTGTCATTGTATCAACTGTAACGACACACTTTCCAAAATGTATCTTAGTTGTTTAACCTTAAGAGAATTCAGCTGTGCAGCCCAGGAAACAATACAGTGCAAACTGAGACAGCGGTGACGGACATTATATGTCAGAGCTGAGCATGTTGCAGAACCACTCAGACATTTTCTATGTCTGTGTGATGCACGAGTATCGTGGCCTGCTCCATTAATCACACTGCTGCTGAGCTGTCTGAGGTTCAGGGCAACGCTCTGGGTTTTCTATGTGGTCGAGCCTGCTGATAAATAGGCCTGCTAAGCTAACTGTAATGGACTGAACATAGGTTCTGTCTTCAGTGTAAGAGCTGTCTGTTTTAATCTTGCTCTGCTGTTACACTGTCTTGGTTTAGATCAACTTTATTGACAAGAAACACAAAGCAGGTTTAGTTTGTGACTATAAAATAACACAGAAACAACAAATGGTTTTATACTATCAGATAAATCAACTCCATTTCTGGCCTTCAAAACTCTTTTACTCTTATACTCTAGTTTCAGACAAAACCTCATTCTTTCTTAATGTAATTTCAGGGCTGTCACAGTCCCCCGGGCAGCAGCAAATGATTTATAATTGAACACAATGGCAGCGTTGTACTTCCATGAAAACAAACCAGTGACTTCAGTGGCAAATACATTGGTGTGTTTGTCTTTGGCACTACCAATAATGCAGAACAAATCTACACTGCAATTAATATATAAAAAGGTAAATCAGTGTAATGCTGAAGATATGAGGGCGTTTCGATCATTTACAGACTATTTTAAACCAATCAGACCACATCCATGCTAAACTGAATGAACTGAACAGATGACAGAAATGAAAAATAAAGGTAGAGGATTTTAAAAACTGCATTTTAATGCTATAATTGTTGCCTCTCAGTCCAGCTCAATGCTTGTTCTCTCTCTGGGGAAAACAGATTTAAAGCCGCTCTGTGTAGAATTTTAAAATATAGGTAGTGTTAAAATAAACCATGGTGGCAAAGCTGTGGCCACAGCATGAATGAGTGAATGATTAGAACTAGTCAACTAATCCAACAATAACCAACTGGATAGTAAACCATTGTAAACTGCAACCCACTGTGAACCATGTTGTTGTTGGACCTGACAAGCTTGTTAGCAGTCAGTTAGTTTAGCTATTATTCTGTTTTAACTGCTGGTGTGGCAACTGCTTGTGTAACTGGGTGCATAAAGGAAATAGTGAAATTAGCCCTCAGACTGGTAACCTCCTTCCTTTAAATGATCAGAGTCAGCGATGCCTCTATACTGCCAGTGTTCACATTTGAAAAAGGCACATGTGACAGAAGCTGACACCCTCCCAGCACCCACCTGAGCGCGTCTCATCCTACATGAAATTACAGGACACACCTACACAAATCAAAAACAGTGCAAGGCTGCTGGAGCTCTGCAGGGAACACCAGCACCTGATTATTTTCCTATTTGTAACATGTTATATTGACCTATATAACAGTCAGGATTAATAAACCCAACCAAATACTGGCAGGCAGTAATGTTAGCGTGTGAAATGGGTACTGTGCAGAGGCCGTACACACAAACACATCCGCACACACTCTCTCGCCCGAGGAGACAGCTTGCAAACAGCATGATTTAGGAGGCAGGCCACTGGCAAACAGGAGTGTTTAGGAGAGAAGGAAAGAGGAACAAAAAAAAAAAAAAAGGGAAGGATGAGAGGGAATGGAGGACAGAGGAGAAGACGACCGGCCCCATCAATTACGCCGTTAAATGAACAAAGAGCAGCAACAGAACACAGGCTAATCTTAATCAATGGAGACACGTGGCATTCAGGGGGCGGGCAGCAAATTAACACTTGGAGCAATTAATCTGGTCCTGAGTGCACTCTTTACCCCAAAGAAAGAGAGAAAAACAATGAAGATTCATTCTTCATTCAATCACGCCGCCATAATTGATCTTTTGTTGCTTAAGGGTGGCGCCTTGATGGCAGAGTCATTATCAAAGCCACATTGGTTCTGTATTGTTGTTCTGATATTTACAAGAGATGTTTCTATAGGCTGAATATTTGAGGGCTAATGAAATGTATAGATTTACGCAGCTGGTGTAGAGATGGAGCGGGTCGGCCATTAATCGCAGAGTTGATGGTTCAGAGACGAGCCTTTGTGACAAACGCTGGCTAATATCCAACATTAGGTATAAAGCTGGTTTTGGGTGGATATATCTGATACACTAATGCTGCTTTTGGGGAGAAAGAGTGATTTTTCACCATCTTTGTTATAAAATGAATCAATGAGAACCATGGCAACAACAGCCACCCAGGCTTGTAATCATTGTGGCAGTTTTTTCTCTCCCAGTAATGAATTAGAGCAACAGGAGGTCAGAACCAAGACAAAATAAAGAAGATGTGCAGATCTAATTTGCTCCTATTGGTTATCAGCACACAGCTAGTCTTTAATGGGAGAAATTGGAGATTTTCAAATATCAAGATGACACAAAAATGAAAAAACGTGAGCGATGTCAGGACATGAAGAAAAGAGACCTTCCCTGCAGCAGCTGAAATTATATCTGTAGTTTTGAGATGTGAGGCACTGTATATGTTATTATATATTTACAATAATGGAGGCAGAAGAACACTCAAATTAACAGTACTGCCACAGGCCCGTGGTTGGAGAATGATTCTTCTTCTTGCTGAGAATTAGATGAGAAGATCAATACCACTCTCATGTCTCTAGGGTGAATATGAAGCTATAGCTAGCTGTCAGTTAGCTTGGCTGCAAAGTTCAAAGAGAGCAAAACTGAGGAAGCTAAAGTATCGCATTAGCATGTCCCGAGCTAACAAGCCCGCAGCTGTCAAAAAATGAATTGGCTAGTTTTGTGATCAATAAAGATAATAAATCGTAATGTCTTTCTTCGTCTCGTCCTGTGGGCAGCTGGAGTGGTTCAAAAATCATGTGACAGTCCATCTCGCCAGGCTTCAAACAGCGATTACGGACCGTCCTCTGAGGATAGCAGCTACGCCACGAGCTTCAGGCGTGGTTCAACATTAGGTGTGTTTGCTCGAAAAACGGCACTGAAGGCTTTTCTCAAAGGAAAAGATGTTTTTGCTCTTCCCCCCGACTGAGTGTGAAGAGTTTGACTGTATGGTTCATGGATCTGATGAAGATCACCTGTGATATATGGTGATAGACAGACAGTTCATCCAATCACCTGCTGAGCATTTATGGTGTTTTTTGAACAGCGACTTCCGCGATGGTTCTGTGTAACAAACCAAAGAAAAGAAACTACACACACAGTCTTATATTTTCACACACACACACACACACACACACACATAACGCACCACTCCATCAAAACTGCATAGCCACAGGCCTCCCTATTAACACTTGTCTCTTGAAAAGAAATGAGAAAAAGGCTGGAGAGGAGGAAGAGGTATGGCTTTTCTCTTTCTAATGTTTGAGAAAAGGAGAGAGAGAGAGAGAGAGAGAGAGAGAGAGAGAGAGAGAGAGAGAGAGGCGAGTGATTGAGAGAACCAACTTCAATTATGTATACCCCAACAACTTCAATTAAGCATTTGAGCAGGAAAATCAATATAGGAACTGATGACGTCCCGGGCATTTCATTCCTCACTGACGAACTGGTCTGTCTGGAGGCAACACGCACACACACGCACACACACACACAACACACACACACACATACAAACTGTATATAAATACTGACTGGGTATAAATCATTCTACAGCCAACAAGAGCACAGCCTTCGATCTCAAGCCTTGGGCTTCACCATCTGTGTTTCCCATCCATCGATAATGAGTAATGATCATCATGTGATTGCAGAAAAATCAAGAGTGAACAGGGGAAAGTCGAGTATTGGCAGCATCAGTATTGTATGACATAAAGACAACGATGATGATACATATAAAAACAGAGCACGCTGGGTGTTTTTTAATGAGATCTCACTGAATCGCATTAAATCCTAAATTCACAATGTAGCAAACAGCCATGAAGTTAAGACCAACTGTATGAGAACATAAAGATCTGGTCAGACCAGCATTCAGCAGCACTGTGTCACTGGAACTGCAGCGATCAGTGGGTTCGTTAGCGGGGGAAAGTAAATCCACATGATTCTTTTTCCTGTTGAGTTGAACTGTTGTGAATTTTGTCTGTCCTCACAGTGCTAACCTCTGGGGGAGGGGGGTCTAAAATGGAGGAAGCTACTGTAACTTATTAGCTTGTTGCACCATTCATATATGTACAAACTGCTCCTCACAAAGGAGGCACAGTTTCTAGACAATAGACCTGTTTCACAGCAGCCATATTGACATAAAATAGTAGGGTAAACACAGGTGTTATCAACGATACTAATCAAGGTTCAGTTCCGTTTAGTCGACCATCCAGCCCAGCGAGTTATCGTTTCACTGGGCCTTAAAAAGTTTTTGCGGCCACCTAGTTTCTACTTCAAACTTGGTTGAGTCATGGGGTTTCAGGTCTCAATCTGCAATGTCACCACAAGATGCCACTAAATCCTTCACACTGGTCCTTTAAATATGCAGGATAACCACAGGACAACCCTATAGACTTATATATGAAAACTGCAGTTCTTGCTTCCTGTCTGTACTGAAAACACAGGGAGGATGAATACTTTGGAGCATGTCGAGGAGTCAGACTGAGATTTCTCTTTCCAGAAATAAAGTGAGCAGCCCTGACCCTGATGAAGACCTACAGTCGATATGTGTCGGTCTGTTGTATTCCCCACGCTTGAAGAATACATGTATGGCATCGATTCACCTATAGAATGAGCGCCTTCGTCTTTTTCCCACAGATATCTGCAGCACTCGACATTACGCAGAGTTTCCTGGATCTTATGTAAACCTTTCTGTATGTCCACTGGTAGAAAGCAGCTATACGCTCCTATAATACTAATGCTGAGACAGACAGAGAGAGTTCATAAAAAATGCTGTCTGGGCCATTTCTTATCAAAGTCATCATCAGTAACCCTGCATTAAATTCCATATTACCGTGTGCTTGTGCATTTAAGTGTTGGGTTAGCTACCTTTTGTAGTGTTCAATAATTCAGCAGCAGAAGACGTCGTCACATCTCCGATTTCCTGCCCCGATGTTGTTCGGTGCCTGTCGCTATCTCTGGAAACAGGGAGGACTTGGAAGCGTTCGGCGTGGGTGGGGGTGAGCGGGTGGAGGCGGAGGGTGACTTTGACTCGCCTGTTCGTCTTCTTCACTTCTCCTCTTTTCTGGAAGGGGAGAGATAGAGCGCGAGTTAGAGGCAGAGCGGGCGAGAGTTAAGTGGCGTGTATTCAGAATTATTGATTTCTGGCTGCCTGCACTGAGGGCAACCTCACAAGTTTATTTTCCATCATGTGCGAGTGTGAACAGTGTGTCTGCGGTCATCAGTGGATCTCTAAACGCAGACTGGAGCCTGCCATGCTGAATAAAACTGAAGCCTTGTGGTTTAATCCATACGATACAGTTCACGTGATAGATTATGAGAAAGAAAAGTGAAGAGGTTGCTGAAGAAGGTGTTAGTGACGTTTTGTTTCCTACAGAACAACAGATCTCTCTCACTGCTGCGTTCACTGCCCGTCCACAGTCACTATGTGGATTAGTGACACATCATGTGGACTTTTTTTTCAGTCAATATGAGAACCGATAATTACCTGCTTGTTGTGGCCAATACTATTAACCCATAATTTTGCATTTTTATATGTTAAAAAAGAAGTTTATAACCTGTAGTTTATGCGGTACGTCATGCCGGTAAAGTCATTTCAATATTAATGTGAGTTTGAGTAAGAAAGGCTGAGCAAAGATGGATGATTTAATATTCCAGATCTAACTAATGTCACTGTTGTTAACAGCAAACAACAGCTCTGACTCTTCAAATGTTCATTTATGTTTTCAAGAAAAAAACATCAAAACACTTAATTAACATATTTTGGCTTTCATAGAAACATAAAGTCTATCGATCATTTGTGTAAGAATACAAAATAAATTATCATTTATTGGCTGTAATTTAAGTATCGGGATAATTTATAGTAATATGAACTTCCGATCATTGGCCGAAATAATTATCGTGTATCCTTTGTCGGGATATAACGATCAACTCACGATTCAATACAATTCATGAACCAATTCTCTAATAACTTTTTTTAACAAAATGAGATTGAAGACAAATATTGTCTCAGACAGAAATCTGCAAATGTTTTTTATCAAATTATAAAATGCTCTCGTGCAAAAGATAATTCCTTTTGTGAAGTCCTTTGATAGCACAACTGATATCAAAATTTATTTTTCATCTCACCTATTTGAGTCTTCACATATTTGTGTATATCTTTACATTCTTACTATGTGGTCAAAAGTATGTGGACACCACTGTTCATATGCGCGTGTGTGCTTTTGGTTGTTGCACCTTTGGCTCCTCTGATGGGGAATCTCAGTGTTACAGTTACAATCTGCAGTGATTTTTTACATAATAGCGTAGACCTGAACATTATCACCTGGAAATGAATCTTACGATATTTTTCCGATTAAATAATCGTTTTAGAAGTTTTAAAGCAAAAACAACAACGAAACAGTGTAAAGTAATATTCAATATATTATTAACTGACAAAAGACTCTTGATGTCCTTGGTGCAGTTGATATATTAACTGTCTATACTGCTGTGTGTATATATACTGTATATATTATTTAATGCTGAAAACCATTGAAAATGAAACATATGAACATATTTTTCTTAACACAGAGACTTGACATTGACATTTTTGTTGGTTGTCTGAAATACTTCTACTGATTATTAAAAGTATTTCAATTTCTACATGGCTGCACAAGGTTTCCTCATCCAACAAACGCAACAAAAGGCTGGAAGTATTGTTGCATTTGAAAAAAGATATATTGTATAACATGTATAAATCAAGCCTTCAGTTTGCTCTCATGTAACTTTTCAATTAGTCTTTGTAAAAGTTGTAATTTGTATTTTTCACTTTGGTTCCATATCTTCCTACGACTGTGTCTCTGAAGGCAGAAAAAAAGAAAAGCTCACAACAGAGAATAAGGAGTGAAACTGATGTGTAAAGTGCTTTAACACACTTGCAGCCACACACACACACACACACACACACACACACACACACACACACACACACACACAGACTCATCTTCCTCCATCCTGGCCCTCTGAAACCTGCAGGGCCACAGGGAGGCTGCTAATGGTGCCTCACAGCACACACACATCCACACACTCCTCCAGAGCATGTGTGTGTCAGAGAGGCATTACTCATCAGAGGCAAGTGGCTCACTAACAGCTAATAGATAGATAGATAGATAGATAGATAGATAGATAGATAGATAGATAGATAGATAGATAGCAATATTAGGCTCTCGACTCAATTATTGAGTGTTACTGAGCGGTAAAGTTCCAGGTTGCTTTTAAGTGTGCAGGAGAAACTACGGTGGCCACAAAACTCATGAAGAACGCAAAAGGTCCAAAGCAGCACAGAGCAGATTGCACTGGCAGGAAGTCAGACAGAGAAATAGCATAGAGATTTTCAAAATAAAAATACCACGTGCAGCTCAAATTTCATGCTAGATCAACAATGTGGCACCAGGCCTGAAGACAGTCAGTCAGAGGAGGTTAGAGGAGATTTTAAGCAGAGAAAACACAGTTTTGTTTCCTTTTTAAGGACAAAATATTAAAGTAAACAACGTACAGCAGCAGCACGCTCTGAAGACGCTCTGAGAGATTGGAAGACTCGTAGATGACGGAGTCAAACCGCAACACAGACACAACGTTATAAAGCCTGGTGTGACAAAAACACGATAATTCTTATATTCAGGTGATTATACACTAATGAAAACATACCTATGAATATTATATTCTATTTCTACCAATAAATCCCCCTAAATGTTACACACTG
Source organism: Dicentrarchus labrax (assembly GCF_905237075.1). NCBI lineage: Eukaryota > Metazoa > Chordata > Actinopteri > Moronidae > Dicentrarchus > Dicentrarchus labrax. The sequence continues at coordinate 21,243,644 of NW_026136708.1, forward strand.
GAGATTTAAAGCTTTAAGTGGTTAATAATTTCTCCCTGGTTTACAAATTGATCAAACAGATACAGTACTGATCAGAAATCACCCGTACAACCTGTACAATCTTAACTTGACACACTTCTACATCCTGCATGTGTACTCTTGACTCGTAAAGAAATTGCCATTAATGTCCAAACTCCTCCTGGTAGCACTCTCACACACACAGTCTCACGCAGCACCAGCTGATAACACACACAATTACAGTTTTCTTGTGTGATTTGGAAATGTCAGCCCATCACCTGCTGATCTGTGCTTGAGGGGGGAAAAGAAAGAAAGAAAGATGCACTGTTTGCAGCTTTTTATTTCTCTACTTTGAAGGGATTTTTGTCGGCGGTGCTGAGGGAGCGAGAAGATGTCGACCATGAAAGGTCACAGTTGATTGGTTAACAGCAGAAAGCTTTTACCTGTTTTGTGCAAGAATGTCTACCCGACAACAACATCTCTTGTTCAGCCAACTTGAATGAGACTGGATATACCACTAGATTCTTGTTTAGACGTACCCAAGGCCATATAGTCTCTTGTTATTGTGACACATTGTCTGGTGCTCTGGTGAATTAAATAAAATATCTAATTGAAGTCACTGAAGAACTGATTACTAAAAAATGGAAAAAAAGGAAAAATGGATGTGAGCAAGTGTTGTTGGGGGTAGACTGTTATTAAAGTTCAGATGATAAGTAGTAAAAATATATGAGCCTAAAAAGTCTCCATTATAATGTAACAATCCCTAATAGTTTCAGTTGAGTTCCAAGTTTAATCCCGCTCTTCTCTCGCAGCGTAATCACATTAAATGTGTGATTAGAATTCTGTTTCAACTCATATTACTAAAAGCATTTTTAATGCAGGTCTACTACGTCTGTATAACAATAAAGTTGTTCTTTTCCTTCATTTATTTAAGGATTATCTAATTTTTGAGCTCTGATGTCTGTGCAGAGTTTGTTCTTCTTCCTACAGTGTGCTGTTTGAATGCTGTATGTGCAGAGTTTGTTCTTCTTCCTGCAGTGTGCTGTCTGAATGCTGTATGTGCAGAGTTTGTTCTTCTTCCTGCAGTGTGCTGTTTGAATGCTGTATGTGCAGAGTTTGTTCTTCTTCCTACAGTGTGCTGTCTGAATGCTGTATGTGCAGAGTTTGTTCTTCTTCCTACAGTGTGCTGTTTGAATGCTGTATGTGCAGAGTTTGACACTAGAAGGATGTTTTCACCTTCATCTGCTGAAAGTGGAACGTTTCTTTGAGCTCATTGAAAATCAGTTTTTTTTTAAGGGGTGGGGCCTAAGAGCATGATTTGTGACATCAGCATTGACATATTCATATAAAATAATTCTTTATTGCCATCAACAAACCTGTGAAAGGACCAAAACCAGGTTGTTCAGGGGTTAAGATGCCGACCGTGAACCGTTTAAAACCCAGACCGCTTCCTTTGTTGTATGTTGTCCCTCATTTCTCTCTCCCTTATTCTCTGTCATCTCTCTGCTATTGTTATCTAATGAAGGCATAAAACAGCTTCAAAAAACCAAAACCAAAAGCACAAATGCATTAGTCCGTCTGTCAATACTTTCCATCTTCTCTACCTTGTCTGCAGCTCTCAGCCCCGAAAACCATTTGCTGTTGAAGTCCTGAACGCTATTTTCATTTGAACAAAAAGACTAAATAATGTCCTTAAAGGGCTGAGTGCTGTTGTTCTTAGCAAACTTTACTCAAACAACACTAAATAGTGTATTTGTTAGGGACTAATTCCCGCTGTGGATTCTAGTATTTCAGGTTTAGACTCAAAATAAACTGCTGTATAACATCAAGCATTAAACTACATCAGGCTGTGGTTACAGATAGAAAATAGCTTTTTAGGGCACATTGATTGTTGGTGTTTTCAAGGTATTTCTTGACAATGAGAGGAATATAAAGAATCTTTCATCCTTTAAATTAAATACAGCTTCTTTGTCAGTGTCATTATAGAACTCTGTGTTTTCATTCACAGTTACATTACTGAGTTGTAGCAGAATCCCTGAACCCACGTTACCTTACACGAAAAGTCTTTCCAATGTGCTTCACGCAGTCAGGTATAAAGAACAAAGTTTAGACTTGAGAAAAGAAATTGGATGGGTCGGTGCTTCCCCTAGTAAAATTAGTCGTTACTAAAACAATTGTGTGTTTGAGATTTTCAATAATCTCCAAAGTGCATTTATGTTTCCTGTGTGTGTATCTGTGTGTGTGTGTGTGTGTGTGTGTGTGTGTGTATTAGTGAGTATGCATTATTATTCTGAGCCAGACCAGTCTGCAACATTAAGCTTTAATACCAGCCCAGAGACCTGTGTTTCAACTCAGCCAGAGAACAGTCTCAACTGTGATGTTTACACACACACACACACACTCACTCAGTGATAAATATGGAAATTTATCTCTGTCTCAAAGACGCACCGACACAGCAATGAACATGCAAATGATTCTCCCACAAACATACACACACACACACACACACACACACACACACACTGGAGGCTGAGGTGGTTCTGTGAAGTTGTTCCATCTGTCTTCTGGTATTTTGATGGAGGCTGACAGTAGCAGACGTCTATAGAAGCAGCAGTTTCCTTCACTGTGGTTTAGGTGTAACGTAAACTTTGAGGAACGTCCTCAGGGACTGCTCGGCTCCCCGACCTCTGCCTGGCCTGCCCTCCCAGAGACTTCTGCTGCTGTTTGGATATGAAGGTTAAAAGCGATGCATACGAGTATTCCCGAGTGTGCAGGCACGCAGAGGCACACACACACACACACACACACACACACACACACACACGTTTGTTTTGGCTGTGTTTCCGCTCTGGATTTGTTTGTTTGAGTCGAAACCTAAGTTTGATTTCTCCTCCCTCTGACCCCGTTGGTCTGCTTATACACTTGTGTTTTGCTGTTTGTGGTCCGGCCTTCCATCAGCAGTGTGAGCATGTTCTCAACTGTTGCCAGGAAATGATGTCGGTGGCCTTTTTGAGGAAGAAAGAGGCCAATAAGAATAACATGTGACATGAGTGAGGCACTATTTTCTAGCTAACAATATGAAAATGGAACTAATGATGTGTTGTAGAGGTTATTTTATGACTACTACTCTGTGTCTGAGTGTTCATGTGCTTTCACATTATCAGTTCTTTATGTGAAGCGTTCCAGATTCGGAGCTGCCAGGATGAATGAATAGATAAAGATTTTATTTTTCATGACCCATCCCTTCGTGGGATTATTCAGACACATTGACTTACAACATGGCGTGTTAATCCTCTGCCATCTAACACAAAATAACATGTGAGGAAACAGAAAAACAACAGGACAGTAATACAGCAACAGTAAACACAGCGTAACCTTGTTCTTTTACACATTACAGACTTGCAGGGAAGCAATAAGAATGATAATCATTGATCTTGATAACATAAGTTAGTAAATCTGTGATATCGTACAGCTAACACAAGCCACGCAGCACAGAGCGTTAAGAAACAACTATATAAGATCATAATGGGCGTTAAGTGCTGGTCTGATTGTCGGTTTCCTAAGGTGGTAAAATTGTCAGAATATTGTGAAAAGTGTTGAGGGAGGGGCTTTCGTTTGTTTGAAGCTTACTGAAGCCTTTAACTCCAGCATGACCTTAACCCAAACTTTACTTTACTCTGCTCGATCTTCCACATTTCTACCCGGTCCACACAAAGAAAATCTCACACACGTACAATTAAAATAGAGAGCCTCCAATCATTAACACTCTCTCCGCTCCAGGTCCCCATTTCTTCACATTGTCTGCCACATGAACCATTAAAGCGTCAAACATTTTCCATATGCTCTCTGCATTGTGCGATTTGTTGACCACAGATTGGAGACAATGGCGGCGCTTTTAAATGCATGAGCACGCCTCTGCACTAATGTGGGCAGACACATTTGCAAGACTGACTGTGCCAGAAAGCAGCAGCTCATTCACACACACACACACACACACACACACACACACACACACACACACACACACACACACATTCCCCGCCACGCTCTTTGATGGTGGACTAAATAGCTTGTTGATGCTTTGACGAGTTTTTAAACAGCTTCCAGCAGACTCCAAAGAGCCAGGTGCTGATAGACTTGGCTGGGATGTTGCAGAGGCTCACACACACTATTCCCCTCAGTCAGTCTGTAGCTTTGACCACAGTTCTTTCATGGTTTAAAACAGAAACATCCTCAACTGGCTGCTTTGAATAGTTTTGTCCTCTGTGTCCTGAGTTACGACCACTTTTGCTTTAAACGTACAATATGTCATTTCTGTCGCTAATTTCTCCCATCAAAAGATTGGTGATGTCTTGAAACAGCGTGGGATCATGGGAGTTGTTGTCTTCACCACCATTGGTGTCATTGCAGTCAGCTTCTCCCGGTTAGGATTCCTTCAGTGTTCATGGTTCAGGAGGTTTCTACCGGGAGTCCAGTTATCCACAGAGGTCTCCTCCTCTCCAACACAAACAGACCCGCTGATTAAAACCACTAAACACACTGAATAAAGCAGTTCCACCTTAAACACAAATAAAGAGTTCCACTTAACAATCACTGCTTCTCCCACGCTGTTGGACAGACAGAGGACGTCGCGGAGGGGCTGCGAGCCGAGCTGCTGCTAACGTTAGCTCAGCTTGTTTCTCTGATAACTTAAGATCCAGACGTCCGATGACTAAAATCCTTCATCTGGTTCCAATCTAGAGTTAAAAAGCACCAAGATCTAAACAGTGGATGGTAACAATGTGGCTTCAGACTGGATCAACAGTCAATGTATGACAGCTTCTGGCAGACAACCACAACGCTGACGCAGGCACAAAGGGGATATGGCGCCATCGACAGGCGACCGGTGAAACGCAGCGTTACCTGAATAAAATGACAGATTTCTCTGAGTTTGAACATTGTTGGAAACATTTGGGATAAAGTAAGAACTCAACTACATATAGAACATAGAGCCAGAGGTTATACACTGTTTAATGAGGATGATGTTACAGATTATAGTTTTTAAAGCCCCAAAAAGGAACAGATAAGTCCTCCTTCACTGTACTCTGCTGTGCGGCCATCTGTACTTTGCATTTTAATTGACACTAACTCATACAGTCTTTTTATATATGACACTCATTAATGGATTTAATTAGTGGACTAATGTTAAAGGAATCTCACTGAAACATTTACCTCCCTCAGCAACCTGGCGTTACATGTGTCACGACTGCCTTCAGATACAGTTTATCTGGGCTGAATCTCCTCCGTCACAGATGCTTGACGAGAGAACTTTGAGTGAATCACAGCAGCCTAGAACACCCCTGTGCTGTCTCTTGCCCCCTGATGTGTTTTTTATTAGCACCTACCTATGTTCTTTTAGGCCCACAGATGGTACTTCAACTGAGAACATAAAGATAAAAAAACCCTCAAAATGTGTGTGAAAATTCTGCTCAACACGTAACCGTGTTAATGAATGCACTCCAGGAGCAAACTATTTTTATTTAATTAAAACTTGTCAAACTAAGAATTTCATGTAAGAACTTCTAATGATTGACCAGAATGAGAGCGGAAGGTTAAGAGAGAATAACTTAGCTCTGCCCCCTAGTGGCCAAAAAATGGTCAATGCATCTTTAAAAAGTTTCTCGTTGTGTTACAAAGTAAAGCCTAACTGACTTTTCAATAACGGTAATACGGATATTGATTTAAAGGAATACAAATCATCTGCCATTGTTTCTTTTAATTAACACATAACATAAACATTTTGGAAAATAATTGAATCATCATCTGCTGAAATCGCTCTGATAAATAACAGCTGACGTATACACACATATACATAAATACATATATCTGAAATAAACAGATTCTCAGTCGGACTTTTAAAGGTACTTTTATAATGCCACTTCAGTATGCCACAGTCTATAATCACTGTTTCCCAAAGCAATGAAAAACACTTCCTCCCTCACTAAAGTGCACTTAAATTAAACCGTCAATTAGCCGACTATTGTCTCTCCAAAATGCAGCACAAGTTTATAATGCTAATATCTGTGATTAAAATGCACTATAATAAAGTTAGTCACTAATCAGCGGCATATAAAGGAACACACTGCAGCCACACACAGGGGATAGCAACTGCAGCTCTCCCACATCAGCACCTTAAGTCACACACACACACGCACACACACACACCCACACACACACACACACACACGGCCCTCCAGTGCGGCCTGTTGAAGAGCCAGGAAATATAATGTGACTGTTGCATGTTACACACACTCACACACACACACAGACACACACACACTCACACACACACACACACACACACACACACACACACACACACACATACTGTAGATCCATTCATCTTGAGGGACCGAATCAAAGAGTCGTGATTAAATGAATGCCCTTCTTTTTAATTTTAATGGAATTCATTTTACATCTTTACACTGTCGAAATGAAAGATTTTGTTTAAATAATGTGAAATGTTCTGAAATCTGGTGTCCTTTAACCCTGATTTATCGTCGACAACTTGAATTCATCATCCGTGTGTGTTTTAAGTTCGTTCAAAAGACAGTTGGGTCCAATGATTTTGTGTTTGTGGTGCGACCTCGGTCAGCTTCCAATCTCGGCTCACTGTACATTTTATTTTAACGTTCTTCAAATAGAATCATCAATTCAATCAATTTCTCTCCGTTTTTGCTGCTCTTCAGAGCAAAGTCGACTCCCCGCTTTTATAAAAGAAGTTTTGAAACTAAAAGTCTGCCATGAGGTGTAGGCGAGTTTTCTGAGCTAGCTGAGTGAGAAAGTGAAGGTTCATGGTCGAGGGTGAGTGGTTGGAGTCGCTGTCCGTGCGTCCACACCTGCCTCATGAGCCTGTTGGATGGACTGGCTGGAGTACTCGGCGATAGCGGATGCGGCTCTCTGAAAATTGGATCCATTTTGGTCAAAGTAAAACGTGTGTTCTTGCATTTATTTACACATTTATGACTTCGCTGCCACTTCAGTTGGTAATCCGATGACTGCCCCCCTCCCCTCCCCTCCCGACTCTGAGCCTCCCTCAGATAGTTGTCCTAGCTCCGACGCTGTTTGGAGGGAAACCATTTCTCACTGCAGGGTTCAAATTGTCCAATTAATTTCCATTGTCTTATAAATTGCACATGAGAGCAACATTTTAGCCCCGTTCGCTCTTTTGTGAACAAAGGTTGTTTTTCTCTTCAAGGACATCTCAGTATGTGTGTCTCTGCTTCATAATTAATGGGTCCACACATTTACACCAACAGGGACGACTAGTCTGTGTGTAAGACAAAGCCTCCAGTTCCTTTTTGCCTGAGTGTGTGTGTGTGTGTGTGTGTGTGTGTGTGTGTGAGGTGCCTATTTGTAGTAATTAATGGTGATGTAATTGATAGTTTACATAGTACACTGCATTTCTAATGATAAATGAAGGGAGCCAGGGATCCCCTTAAAGTTAGATTAGTATCTGCGAGATGTTCTGGCACCAATATACCGAATATAATACTACTGTACTGATACCTGAGCCTGAGATTTGTACCCCCGGGGGCCAAAGAGAGATTGTAGAGAAGGTCCAATAATCTGAAAAAAACATGAATTGATTAAAAAAATACACCAATGAGTCAGAAATAATTCATGTATTTGTTATTGTAATGAAGAGTGCATGAAAACTAGTTAACAAATGAGCTGATAAATAGAAATGTGATTGTAGTACAAACAAACTAAATTGTATGGAAATATTATAACAGCCATTATTATATAAACCTATGTATAGTTAATAATTCAATAACATCAAACAATAGAACAATAAATATCAAAAACATTCACATAACAAGGTAGTGAATGATTGAGTGAATGTGTGCTGATTGTGTCTGTAGACTGAAGGGAATCAGAAAAGAGTCTCAGTGATGGTGGAACCAAAAGATACCTGCTTTTAGAACGGAGATTGGTTTGACAGTCTGTCTACTCGAGTGACTTCCGTATTTTAACCGTGATAATTTGCACAAATTGAGCTGACTTACCTTCTAATAATGAAGCTTGTAAGCAGCATTAAGGAAGCGGAGCTAAAACTGACCTGTTTACTGGAACATACGTCTTACAGCCGTACATTATCTGTACCGCGGTCTAACTAATACAGCCCGGATTTAAACAAACTGAGAGTTTGAGCAGATCTCCATCTTGTTGAACTGAACGCTATTTCTCTGTAGCGAAGCTTTAAATTGAGATTTTGGACACTCGCTCATCATTACTGACAGCTTTAGAGTCACACACTGGTAATTCTCACGTAGAATAGTCTGCACGTCATGGATTTCTCATTCCATTGTGTCTGAGTGCTCTACACAGTGGATCAATTTGCACACTCAGATAAAATGGCGTACAGCGAATGTAGCGCATTATATAGTAAATAGGGAGAGATAAACGTATCACTTCTGTCCTTCATTCAGCAGGAGTCCGTCTCTACCTTCTGTCACAAACCATGTTTTCTGGCTGAAAGACAAACTGAAACATTTTCTGATCCAATAGTTTGTGTGTGTGTGTGTGAGAGAGAGCTCTCCAACTGTATTACTCTGCTGTGTAATATTCTGTTTGGTGGATTTTGGCTTTTTTTCAGATATAAAAACACATTTTTTAGCAGTGTAAACCAGACCTCAGGGTCTACTCTTTAAGGTCTCATATTGATCTGTCTCTCCTGAAACTATTTAGTGTCTTCTGCTGAGAGAACCCTTTTACTTTATAGTGAACAACACTATTTCTTTTGTTTTGCAGCTAAAATGTTCTGAGTGATTCTCTGTGGCACTTATTGATTTTTAATTCCCTCTTACTGGGTATCATCCAACGCTGTCTTTCTCTTCTCTCTCTCTGTCTTTTTAATGCACACAAACACAGAGAAACATATTCTGAATTCACTCATTGTTGAATATCTACACACTTCGTTACAAAGGTTATATTTATGTAGACAATCAACAAAAAAATGGCAGCTATTTTTAAAAGAACCACATTAGTTTAAGTTAATATTTAGTCCCCATGCTTACGAACGTTGTAGTGTTTCTTGCTGCAGTCAGATACTGATCACTGTAGTTTCAAGGTGCGACAACACAGCTCAGTCAGTTCAGGAAAAATATATATTTTTTATGTAGTTTTCACACCAAATGTTTTATTGTAAAATACGTAGATAAAATCCTGGATTAGTTTTGGGAAAAATGCAATAATGAGCTCACATGCACATACATACCCACAGTAATCACATGCAGTGTGTGTTTAGTGGCTAAAGAACGCATCAAGGGGCTGTCCTCGCATTCAACTGGCCATCGCTTCATGAACAGCAGCAGTCACTAGTGCTTGTCACTGACCTTTTCAGTTATAAACACAGTGTGTGTGAAGTGCATGGACAGAAAAATAGCACGTAAAGAGCCTGTAGACGGCTACAGTGACAGGCTGGGTCAACAAATGCATTGAGAGCATATAAAAACCTGAAAATTAGGACACCGTGTTTGTTTCACCTTTTTAACCGCTATGTTATTTTTTATTGGATCACTTGCTGTGTGTCTTTACAGGCTTGATTCATTCCAATGCTATGAACTGCACAGGGTTCCCACGCGTCCCGGAAAACATGGAAAACCTGGAAAACCTGGAAATTCAGAGTCTAGTTTTCCAATGAGGGAAACAGCTGAAAAATGATTAAAATTACCAAATATCCTGGAAATAATCTGTGTTGTCCTGAAAGATTTTAATTGCCTTTTAGCCTTTCACTCAGATGGCCGACATACTGTATTTAGTTAGAAAGTGGACTGTTGGTAGGAGAACCTCCACAGATACTTCAAAGCAGGTTCATCAGACGTGGAACTAACTCGATCTTTTCAGCGCAGAGTCTATTTTTTCTAGAGCCGCGAGCAGAATTTTCACAAAAGCCCAGTTGAAAAATGTCTTGTTGTTGTGGTTAATGATTACATGCACAGAGATGTTAAATGTGCGAGCAACAAACACTTTCTGAGATGGTTAAAGGATTTTTATGTAAATTTTAACTGTTACTTATGGACTGTGGCCAAAGTAATGTTATGGTACGCGATGGAAAAGTCGGCGAATAAACACTAACCAGCTACACTTCACTTCATCATGAACCTGTGTCATTAAACAATACTAGACCTACCGGTAAATTATATGACTGTTTGTGAGCAATGCTGTCCTGTACTGTAAAGAAAAGTCATGGAAAATGCTTCCAAGTTTATTGAGTTTAATAGATTTATGTAGATTTAAGCTGCAGTTAAAGAAAACTTAATGAATACCACAGAGGCTTGTTGTTGCTGTGCATCTCTCTCTCTCTCTCTCTCTCTCTCTCTCTCTCTCTCTCACCCCAACTGGTCGAGGCAGACGACCACCCACCTAGAGCCGAAGGATCTGTCCTAGGTTTCTGCCTTTTAACAGGCAGTTTTTCCTTGCCCTTGTTGCCAAGTGCTTGCTCATGGTGGTTCCGTTGGGTCTCTGTAATTAATGTTATAAGGAGTTCGGTCTAGACCTGCTCTATTTGAAAAGTGTCCTGAGATAACTTCTGTTATGAATTGGTGCTATACAAATAAAATTGAATTGAAAATTGAAATTGAATAGAGGCCAAACTACCCTGAAGCTGCTCCCTGCACTATAAGTAAAGGTGTGTAAAGCATTTGTTGTTGTGTCACGTCTTGACCAGAATGGGGAGGCAGATTTTTCCTGCAGATGTAGGGCATGTACCACCTGACACAATCTCTCAGAGGTAACACCTACACTTGGGAGGGCTCCATAGGGCCCAACACGCCAGGAAACACAGGCATTAAGAGGTTGCTGTGACAGCTGAAGCAGAATCAATCAATGCACGAGAACTTGGAAAAACCTGCTAACCTGCTGGTCTTGGAAGTTCAGCAGTCAGTATCTGGTCTCGAATATCCCAAAGCTTCTTACACACCATCTCTCTCTCGGATATGATTGCCAGGGCAGCGCCGCAGACCTTATGGGTTGCCAGGCTTTTCTACCAGAATAACAGTCATCTTAGACGTTACCTGGCTCGTATCAGCTCCCCGTGACTCAACTCACCCATCTGGTTGATTTCAGCCCACATTTGTAATGCTTGAGGAGACACTTATGGTGATTTTGATGATGCAAGCCACCGCAATAAACACCACCTGGCCGGTGATCACCAGTAACCAGGAGCCGGTTGCACCAGCGCTTTGTAAGGTCAAACTTAACTTCTTATCTCATAAAGTGTTGACTAAGTGGAGATAAAGGGATAACTAAATTAAAATAAGTTGCATCCAAACAAACTTATATAGAGATGAGTTGTTACTAAATATTTACACCCATAACTGCATATGTGACTCATTAATATTGAAAGAGGTCATAAGAAATGTAGTCAACACATCTGATACGACACTTATAAATAAATTATTTAATATTAATGTAATTTCAGAAGATTTTAAATGACATTTTGCAGCTACGTGGCCAAACAACATCAGCAATGTGATACATGCTTAACAAAGTAATACCTGCATTTACAACTAAGTTTACATTTTATGTTGTTTGCCCCCTTTAAGAGAACATTTACTGATGCTACAGTGATTTCCAGCGACAGTGTTACAGCTGTTTCCCAGCATGCAATACTAAAGACTTATGTTTTAATATTGCATTCAGTAAATCTCTTACATCACAAGGCCGACTACTCCAAACAGTCTGATGCTTTTATAGACATTACATTTTGAAATGGAAACAGATAATTAACACCATTTAACAGTAAATGAATTCCATGTCTGCGTCTGTTTGAAGCTACCGTGTGTTTTATGTACGTATCTAGCTCCTGTCAGGTCTCCACATTGTTCACCGGTGTAGTTTCTTGTTGCCGGCTCACTCGGAGGGTCTGGTCCTTCCATATCTGTGCTTCCAGCTCAGTATCATTATTACCAGTGCTTATGTGCACAGGGCCCTTGGGTGCTCAGTATTCCAGAGTCAGGGTACAGGCTGCACCTCAGGACAAAGCAGCTCTGCTTTCACTGTGCTGTCCAAAACCTGGCTGAAAACCAAGACAGGTTCCGAGCCCCCTTTCTCTCATCAGAGACAAAGATGACACCACGACACACACATCGCGCAGGAGTTTGATCAAGGTCAACAAGACCACCATGAAACAGAGGAGCTGTGTGCTGAAGTGAGATTTAATTGCAGTCAAACTGTTTGTTATTCCCAAATAACCATCTTTATATGTGACAGGCTGTCTCTGTCTGTCTGTAGTGCTCAGCGGATGTTAGGGTGACCTTGTCTTCGCCTGACAAACTGGACACCTGACATCTTATTTTGCTCTCTTCGACTTTTACACGCTCACACACACACACACATGCAGTGACAGTAAGTGATATGCCAGACGTTCTCTCATCACAAAGACTTATCATACACACACATTATAGAGGCTTTCCAGGCAGGTGGGCACACACACACACACACACACACACACACACACACACACACCACACAGGTGTCTAGTGGTGAGGTTGTGGGGACAGTTGATCCCCAGACAGATTAGGCTGCAATCTGAAATCTCCTCAGGCCAGCCCTGAGATCATGTGTACACACACACACACACACACACACACACACACAACATACAGTGCCACCAGAGCTTTAAAGTCACAGACCTTCAGCAGAAGTGAAAAACTCCCCGAGTTTGAGGGGAATGTGCAGCAGTCCAACCATCTGAGGGTTTATATAAAGCTGCTGTTTAACTTGAGAGCGATATACTGAGTACTGGCAGTTTTAATTAGATCAGTGTTTCCTCGGTGAGACTCTGGAGGAGGGGCGGCTGTTTGGCCTGAGCAACATATATAAACGTATTTTACACAACGTTGGGCGGATTACCCAGCAGGTAGCAGTGAGGTTCCAGTGAGATGTATAATAGCAGCACCCTGAATGGAAGGCAGCCTTATTTAGTATCATTGATTGATTGATTTTATCTATGGATTATCAGACACAAGAAAAAGATAACGGACTAAAGTGAAGACACTTATTTCCAACATGGTCCATTTCACAAAATCTGAAATGCCTCCATCCAAACAAACAGGAACAACTAAACAACGTTAATTGGTAACACCTGTGTTTAACCTATTATTTCATGTCAAAATGGCTGCTGTGAAAAAGGTCCGGTCCATTCAGGTCAGACAGAGTCAGGGTGCTGCTATTGTGCATGTCGTCTCACTAGAAAGGTTCTGCTACACTAAATGGAACGGAGCCTTAATTAGTACCATTGGAAACGTCTGTGTTTACCCGATTGTTTCATGGCTGCTGTGAAGAAGGTTTCACACTGAAAGAGGTGGTTTGACTGCACAGAGAACAGATTTGTATTTACAGTGGAGATAGTGGCGCACTCTCACGGGAAGCCGCCCAGGCAATAATGCAAAGTTTAACTTAACTGAACTTTGACCTCAGCTGTGATAACCTGCACAGTGTACAGGGAAGTGGATGTCAGGCGGTCAATAATTTAATTATAGAGAAAAATATGTAAAAATAAATTTTGTGAATCTCTCTGATCCGATCAGGACTTGAGTCAAACAATCTCAAGAAGAATATTAGAAAATGATCAGTGATAAAAAGTGCTTATTTCTCATGTAGTCTGTAGCATCTTCATTACGCTACAGGAGTGGTTTCAGGAGAGTTTCACCATTGAAATCCATTGTAACTGCTGTAAATCCAAGCCAATTACAAGCTGCTGTTGTGTGGCTGTTTGATACTAGATAGCATAACTCAACATCATCCAGACCTTCCAGTGAAAGCTGCCCCGCTCTGCCCTGAGGGGCTGCTAACTCGCATTAAAGAAACTTTAGCGTCGGCCTTCAAACACACATTGATCTCTCTTGACAGACAAGATACGCCATGCTGTCAGATCGATAGTTTTAACCGACACAGCCGAGTGAAGCCTTCATTTAGAGACCCTGCGTGGAGGAATCTCTCTCTCACTGGTGTTTGATTATATAACAGCACTGGACTCCGTTATTCCAGCACATTTCATTATTCATCCTCATCCATTTTATGAGAAGTCCTTGAAAAAGTCTTTGCTGGCCATTCAGGAGAAAGCTGCTTTTGATTGTTCTTGGAGATTTATGTGTGTACTGAGGAAATGGCGAAGTGGAAACATAGATTTGCGGTTTGACAATCATTTATCACTTTGCCCTTTGTTTCTTTCTGCTCTCTAGACCTTATTGTCACCTGAAATTGCCTCTCACCTTTTGGATTCTAAGGAATTACTAAAAGTTATAAGTGCTGTCTTGAAAGTATCTTCCTCTCTCTTTATCTCTCTGTTGTCTTGTGTTTTGTCTTTTCTTTCCTTGCAAAGAGTACGAGTACATCGTGTATTATAGTGTATTAATATTCACTCTTGTCCCATTTGAGTATCTTGCACGCCAGGACACATTTAAATGTACTTTTTTTGTTGTTTGTTTCCTTTCTTTGTATTGTCTCATCTCCTGACCTGATTCTTTATTTGTGTTTGTGTAGGTTCGACTACCAGGAGCTGCTCCACAACTCCAGTTTCTGTCTGGTGCCCCGGGGCCGACGTCTGGGATCGTTTCGCTTCCTGGAGGCCCTGCAGGTGTGTGTGTGTGTGTGTGTGTGTGTGTGTGTGTGTGTACATTATGTGTGTTTGTGCTGCCGTGGATTATGTGATTGCAGACTGTTTATCTGTCCCTGTGTGTGCAAGGTGTGACCGTACTACAGACCCAGGTGAGTTTAAAGGATTCAGTGTGTTGGATACGGATGGGGATGCTGTTAACCGGGCACGGCACTTTGTTGTAAGAACGGCACTTTATTCTCCTGCCGGTTGTAACACCGATAGACGAGTCTCACTGATTGCTGAACGAAAGCACAACATTCTTACAGCTTTATTCACTGATTTTCTGATTTTGGTGAAACTGGATCATATTTTATAGAGAAAATATTTTCTGGTCTTCCCTCTGACGTCCTCCGGCTGCTGTGCTTCAAATGTAGATGATTTTAGTTTCCTGATGGAACTATAGCCTTATCTACTTGTTGTTAGCAGTTAGGTAACTATAGCTACTCTTAATAACTTAGCCATACTCTGTCTGAACTGTGTTACTGGGACTGGGAGCTTTTGGCCACCAGGAGTGCCGGTCTCTCGAGCTCCCAGTCTGTAAGCCGTTAGCAGCAGTTAGAAGAAGTTAGATCACAGCAAGAAGTAAAGCTATATTGTCCAACAGTAAATACGTTAAATCCCAGGTAGAGAAGCCGCAGGACATCAGAGGGAAAACCAGAAAATATGTAACTTTCCTTCACAACCACAAAAACCCCCTCTGAAAGGTTAGTCCCGAATCCTGAGCAGAGCAGTTGAATACCTCAGTGGGTTCCCGTACTTGGTGGGTGTGTTCCGCCTGGAGCAGAAGCAAGAAATCCGAGAAGAGCCAACGCCAAAAAACGTTGCATTCAGAGTCTCGATTCAAAGCTTTTTGCCCACAGGGATTACTTTTACACACGTTTACCGCATTATTCCACACTCTGGCATCAACATCCAGCAATGTTACAGTATATATATGACAGAAAAGCACAAGAGGTTCTTCTCCCCACAAAACACCTGTAAAATGTTTTCATTGTATTACCTAATGTAATTGGTCTTTGTTCTGTTATTTATGTCATTTTGATCTCCTACATTGTAGGTCTAAATGTAGCTTTAATGCAATGTAAGCTTCTTATATTCATATTCAGTCATATTTAAAGATACAGAGTCCTTCATCCTTCATGTGTGTCCCCCTCAGGTCATAAATGACTTCAAATCCCCAGAGAAAATAGCAATAACAGGACATTTGTGCTGCAGAAAAGTAAAGTAAGTGGTTAGATTCCCCGTCGCTCTGATGCTCGTGGTTAGAGGTAAAGGCTGCAGTTACAGTCTGTGGATCTCCAGCTGGGAACTACACAGGATCAAAGGCTTTCTGGGCCTCCTTTTACCAACAGCTGATCTTATTACTATTGACAATCTGTCATCTCCCTGCCACAGGAAAGGCCTGTTTGTGCAGATACACCACAGAGAAAGGAAAGAGGACGTTTATACACGTCTTCAGACCACAGATGTGTTCATCTTTCATTAGCACCTTGTTTCTGTCTGTCTCCATGTTGTTTTGACATTAAGTGTCTGATCGTGCCGTGTGACTGCCTTTAGCTTGCTTTCCTGTTTATTTCCAACTTTCCAATTATGTATTCTGTTGAGGACAGACTGCACACTTCAGAAGAATAAATAGGTTGTACACGCTTCCACCTTCAGCTCTCAGCTACAGGAGGAGCTAGAAGGATTAGAATACATGTTGTTACTCAGTAATAGTGCTGTAAAAATGGATTATTGTGCATTTTTTCCATAATCCAGCACAGAGCGTAACTCAGCTGTCCACTGACCAAAGGATGTGACGCTCTCTGACGTGCTGCAGTCAGCGTATCAGCTCCAGTTTCCACTGTTAGACGGCTGGTAGCGTGTTCATGCTCCTCCAGCTCAATCCTCTTCATTCTGTTATGTTCTCCATTACAGCAGCTACGCACTCATAGCTCTCACCTTTTCTCTGTTATTCCCAACGGTTGTTTACCTGCTCTTCTGTTGTGTTAGCCAGCAGTTGGCGATAGCTCCTCTCCCTCTCCTGCTCGCTGTTGCTCGCTGTATCAAATGTGTAGCTGTTCCTCTGCCTCCTTCAGTGATAATGGGACGTGTAATAAACGTTGTTAACTTTCCGTGCTGGATATGAGGCTTGAATTTGAAGCCCCCAGCAGGTGATGTAACTCTAGTTGTGATTCAATGCTATTGAATTTTCTCTGTGGACGAGTTGTGTTGTGAACTTTCTGCCATCATTACGGTTGTAGCTGAATTATTTACTCGTTTCAGCTTGACCTACATTTCATTTTTAATCAATATAAGTGACGTAGTGTGACTCCCCGTCAAGCAGACAGCTGCGGTGGTGGTGCTGCCTTTTTTCCCATGACTGAATATTCATTTTCACAATATAATATTTGTTTAGTTTTGCAATTTTATTATATAATCGATTTAGAATATTTGTTGGCAGCCCTACTCTGTACTTCAGAGTATTTCTTTAAATCCTACATCAAACCATTTAAACCAGCTTGGAGTATCAAACCATCAGTTGATGCCTTGGATGGAGCACTGTTACTTTACTTACTTTCTTTATTTGTATATTTGTCAGAGACGATTCACATTAATAAACATCAGCGTGGTGTATGTGTCAGATTCAGATCAAAGGCTCATTCATCTGCATTCCCTGCAGCTGACAATAAAAGAAACGAACAAGAAGGTGTCACCAACCTCTCTGTAGTCTGTATTTGCCACCATGTTCACTGTTTTTAATCAGAAGTAATGAGCGAGTAGAGGCTGAACTGTGTGGTGACATCAGAAAAGTTAAGAGATTTTCTTGCACAGAGGAAATAACACAAATAATTGGCAGAATGGGCAATACTTTTAATTAAACGTGAACATTTTAAATACACAGCAATTACTTTAATGGCTTTTTTCTGCAGATCCGACCTGTTTGCCACAGGTGAGAAAAGAAAAAGAGCAAAAGAAGAGAGGTCCTCTGTGAAAAGGTGTACTAATCATCAAAATTCAGAGGACAGCGGAGGAGAGGACGGAAAAACAAAGAGAGATGTAAGAAGGTGACAGTGAGAGAAAGACGAGCAAAGAAAAGAGAAAGTCATCCCACAAAGCCAGACTAATCAAGGCAGGGAGAATTTGCGTAGACAGGTCACTGATCATGCTCCTGGCATTTTGTGAATCTCCTTTAATCTCTCAGCTTCACTTGATTGAGAATCCAGTCGAACTTGAACTTTAAATGAAAATACCAGACTTATTGATTTTGTTTTATTTTTCCCTGAGACTGCTCCACTGCTTGAGACTACATATACAAATCATACCATACAGTATGTCATTAAAGTGAAGCCTCACTTCAATCACCTGACACCTGACATCCTGGATTCTCTCAAATAGAGCAAATACATTTAATTGACATCAGTATTGATTACAGCCAGACTTTAAGGGTTTAAAAACAAATTAGAACTTCCAAAGCTTGCAAGGAAAGTTTTATGTTCACTTAAAATGTCCTCATACCTGCTTACAGCTGCATTATAGCATCATTTCATTTACTGCCTGTAAGTGCTCAATGCAAAGCAAGCAAAACTTTATTTACATGGCACATTTCATTAAACCAGCAGGGGTCCATAACCTATAGAATAGAGTACACTTCATTGTCCCTGAGGGGGAAATGTGTTTGGGCATGGTGCTACAACCTGAAAGACACATTGGAGTATTTTAACACTGACAATACGACAGCTTAAGAAGAGACTGTAAGAGAGGACTGTAAGAATTGAAGTGCTGGTTTATTTATTGCTCATTGCTCTGTTGGACCAGAGTTCAGCAGCTTGATTGAGGTCGGGATGAACGATAACTTCAGTCAGGATGAACTTTGGCACACACACACTCTTCTTCCTGATGAGGTTGTTCTTGTAATCTCAATCTTAATCTTCAATATTTCTTTCTGTAACACATCCAAGGAAGAGTACAAATGGGTCACAACAAAAAAATGATATTGAGACTTGCCTTTATTAGATGTTCTGAGTTGAAACCGCGCTTCCTTATTCGGCCCTTCTGCGTTCATTCTCTCACAAATTGTGGTCTAAGCCCATGCTGAAGATAAAATAAAATAAAATTGCAGTTAAGACCAGACTACTGAGAGGTTCAGCTGAAAGGGATTGTTTTCAGTTTAGGTTTTTAAGACAATGGCGTTGGGGCACATCTAACTTGATTTGATAGAAAGTTCCAGAAGCTCGGAGGCTAAAAGCTCTCCGTGGAGACCCGGGGAATAACCAGACGGCCTGTTTCACATGACCTGGATGTCAGAGAGATATAGGGGTGCCAGACTATGTAGAGCCTTAAAAACAAGCATTAAAACTCAGTTCACTTCTAAAATGTACTGGGAGCCAACCTCGGAAACAACCTCAGAAAAGTTCGGAATTCCCAAGTAGCATCAATCCCAACTCTACTTCTGGTCTTACCTGACTCACTGGGTTAAATAATAAGCACTGAAAGGCTTACAACCATCTTTTCTACGTTGTGTCAGAAGAATTTCCAGCTCTGATTTCTGACAAACTCCTTGTAAAACAAACAGTGAACTTAACGCTGGTGTTTGAAAAGCTCCTTTAGGTTTAACCTGTGATTCCCACCATTACAGGGTTAGAAAACGTAAAAATAACCGCCTTGCAAATGTGCCCCCTTTCTGTTTTATATACTTTTACCATTCAGCACTTTCAACTGTGAGTTTTTACATTATTTTTCATGAAACCTGCTTTCTTAGATAAGAAACTGGCTTTGGCTAATTCCCATTACCATTAATTTAATATCTGCTACATACTTTAAGCTCAGAATATAATGAAAGTCCACCACAGGCTTACAGACAAGGCATAAAATATATACAAAGTGAAAGAAATTACCCAGAAAACAGCACATTTTCCCTTTAAACACACAGTTTAATGGTGCACAATCAAGTCCGATCCATTAACCACAAATGATGAACAGTTTCAAGAGCCTCATCATAAAACGAATGGAGCTCCTGTGGGAAATGAAAGCAGCTCCTGATGAATTAAGTCACATTAATGAATCCTCTAAATATTGATGCATACGGGGGAAAATAAATAAATGCACTTTATTTTGTCCTTAATCTTTTTGGCAACTCCATTTGTTCTTGAAAAACTCTTAGCAGGAGCACTTTTAAAAGTGTCTCATCAGACACAAACTACCTAAGAGAATAAACAGATCCCTCCCAGTGCTCCGCTTTAAACTTCTGCTGAGACTTTTACTGTTTACTGTTGCTTTGGAGTTTTCTCTTCCGCTCTCAAACTTGTCAACACAAACTTTTTTTGAAGCAGAGTCGTCCTCTGACAGAAACACATGAAAACTTTCTATCTATGTGTCCATTAACTGCATCTCAACAGTTCAGGTTCATCTCAATAAGTCTTTAAAATAGTTTTATTAAATCA
Source organism: Dicentrarchus labrax (assembly GCF_905237075.1). NCBI lineage: Eukaryota > Metazoa > Chordata > Actinopteri > Moronidae > Dicentrarchus > Dicentrarchus labrax. The sequence continues at coordinate 21,263,708 of NW_026136708.1, forward strand.
TTGAATCTCTTCAGTTCACATTTCAGTCACGCTTCGTGTACGTCATGTTTCATTCGCTGAATCTGTTTCCTTTTCATCGACACACCAACTTCTCCACAGCAGAGCGTATCTCCACCGTTTTCCTCCTCAAAGTGAAAATGTGCATAAAGACAGATGGATGGAAACCCACCTTCTGTTGACGACTGCTTTCCCTTCCTACACCCGTTAGGCAAAGACCATTTGCTGCCCACTTGTGATTTCTTGTCTTACTGATCTTTGTTCTCTCGCTCTCTCTCTTCCCGAACAGGCGGCTTGCATCCCCGTTATTCTCAGTAACGGCTGGGAGCTTCCCTTCTCTGAAGTCATCGACTGGAGGAAGGCCGCCATCATTGGAGACGAGAGACTTCTGTTACAGGTACAAATGCATGGATGGATTTCCCAAATGTAGGTGTTGCACAAGGACAGAATATAGAATATAGAATGTATATAAAAAATACATATTTATATAAACATACAGTAATAAATATTACATATTGACTTATGGTTTTACAGGAGACTGAACAGATGAAAAATACTATGAAAATAATACAGACAGAAGGGACACGGAGGGATGTATAGAAATAAAATCATTTATTATTACATTATACAATTACAGCTGGTACAGGGATGGAGGTTAGTAAAAGCTAATCCGAGTAACCTGGAAGAAGAGGGCGAACCTTCCTCACACGGCATTGTGTGAACAAGATAAAATGTGCCCTTTCAGCTGGGGCTAATTCAGTGTCTGGGTGGTGAAATGCCAACATCTTCCCAGATATAATTGTCATCTCTGGCTCCAGATCCCAGTGGGAAATCACAAAGATCCAGCTGGGGCGGATTCAAGCAGAAGCAACAACACGTACACCAGGAATCGCTGTTAGAATCTATGAGAACAGACGTGTACAATATGCTGCTATTGTCTAACAGAACTGCAGCTTGATTTCTGTTGAAGCTTTTTTAAAAGCAAAATGCATTCAGAGAAACTAAGGTGATTTGACAGTCTCAGTTTAATACTGAAGCCTCTGTCTGAGTGCTATAAACTGACGGTTTCTTATTATTATTTTTAATCTGCACAAGATTTGGTCAGTCCCCTTTAAGTCAATTTAAAGGGTGGTAGACACACTACAGCTGTTGTCCACAGGGGGCGCCACAATTGGGGCTTTAAGTTTGTGGTACTTTTACTTGAGTATTCCCATTTTACTTAACTTGACACTTCCAGTATACTCTATTATATTTGTCTGACAGCTTTACTCACTAGTTACCTGTCAGATTCTAATGTTTCACACCCTTCCTGTCCAGTGAAAACCATGTAGCTCATAGTTTGATGATTTTGAATTTAAGTTCACCTGATAAACTGGAGGCTGGATTGAAATACTCCTTCTTCTTAAGCAGAATAAACTGTTTACTCTTGGATCAGATGGAGAATGCATTGTCACAAAGCTGAAAAAAGGCTGTTTTTCAGTGGAATGAATAGTACATTTAGCTTATTATACTTATATACTTTTACCTACATAAAGTGTACAGTGTGGTAGTATTACTTTCATTTAAGTAAATGATCTGAATACTTTTTCCAGCAGTTGACACTCAATATATTTCTCTGGTTAAATCTATATATCTATATATCTATCGATAGACATCAGGCCGATTTAATAAAGAGTGATTCAGGTTTAGTTCAGTCACATTATTAAACATTAGACGGGTTTCTGGTCAGAGTTTAGTATTATCAGCACTAACTGCACAAAAGCAATGGATGGAAAATGTTCATTATCCCAAAGGTTTCAGCTCAGAGAGCATTATAATCTATTAGCATCTTCAACACATATACTTACTCCCAGCTCAACCGGGAGAAGGAGGAACGTCTAATTGCCGTCGTGTGGCTTGTAGTAAATTGTATTTCATTCTGACGTGACAGCTGTGATATTCACAGTCACTCACACCTCTGCCAAGAACTATTTTTATCTAAGACAGATTATTCTACAATTGGATCTCCTTCTGTTCCCTTTAATTACGGCTGCGGGCGAAGCTTGTGATATTTACATTCTCTAATTACTCTGTATTAGTGAGTGCCACCTGCGTGACCTATACCGCCCCCTGGACAGCAGCACAGAGGTGTGTGAGTGTGTGTGTGTGTGTTAGGGGTTGGAGACTCTATGTGTCTCACTTTAATTAACGTGTCCCTGGTCAGCCCTCTATCAGCACCTATTGATGATGATGATTTCATTTTTCTCTGTGAACCACACAATAGCAGACAAGACAAAAAGTATTACAAACTTGGCTTTTAGATGGAATAAAGCCGCATTTTAATCATTGAACATTACTGAGACTGACAATGATGCACTAATGTTGTTTTGGTTTTTCCCTTCAACAAAACAGAGCCCTCTGTCTAAAAGCGTGTTAATTGTTGGCTTTATGTATTGACACTGAGGGTTTATTACAGAGTTAGTGTTGTTGCAGACATATGAGCAATTAATAAAGATATATAGAGGCCGGGATAACAACAAATAACTCCAAGGCTTTCAAGGTAAAACCTGAGTACACAACATTAAACAATCAAACCCATGATGACTGCTTTGCACACAGTTTTTACTTGTAGAGAGTGACACACTCAGTGACCTGTCACATTTGAACACACACCATTAAACCTGTGGAACGCTGTAACCCTCCAGTCCGCTGAACAGTGTTTGTTATTGGATTGTGTTCCTCCGATCATCACTAGACTGTTTCCTCTCCGGTTACAGTTTTTCTTGATTACTTTGATGCAGCAGTCAACTCAAACTCCACATTTTCAAAACAGTTAACATACAGGCCGAAACAGTGACACTCATGCTCAAAATGACACATTTTGTTTGCAAAAGGCTCGAACGGTGCCAAAACATTTAAAATATGCAACAAAAGCAAATTTTGCCTTCAAACACCACAACTTGCAAACAAGTGTATGAGCTCTTCCAGTCAACCATTACACAGTGGACAACAAAATACAAATACAGCACTCAGTGCAAATCAGTGCACCATTGCTTGTCATTGCAGCCTATTACTGTACGTAGCTTTCATGCCAGTGCCATTTGTTGTCAAATTCGCCTTCTCGCAAAGAATTGGATCCAGAATCAGAAATGCTTTGATGCAAATTTTATTGATTCCATTGATTCTTTTTTTCAAACGGTGGCTGAAAACTGAAATACTGTAAATATTACACACAATACATGTGAACCAAAATAAAATCTATTAGAGAATAAGAAATTAAGAAAATAAAAATAAAATCTTTTACAGTAAAGTATAAAAATCTATTACTGTAGAGTATAAGAAATAGCCACTATTGATACTCAGTCTCTTCTGTCTTGACGATGGGGCCACATGGCCTCATCCACATCACATTCAATATCCTCTCTTGCAATGCACTGTGGGAAAAATCTTCTTGCACGCCTTATCCAACCTTGACATTCCTCTGCACCTATTTCTTGGGCAGCAGCAGTCATTGCATTCAGCGAGGGCATCTGCTCATAGGGACGGTGATCATAAACCTTCCACCTCCAAGAACTGAAGAACTCCTCTATGGGATTCAAAAATGGGGAATATGCTGGAAGGAACTGCATCATCATTCGAGGGTGTACTGCAAACCACTCACTGACAAAGCGAGAGTGGTGGAACGCCACATTGTCCCAGATAATGACGAAGAGTCCTCTCTCCTCAGGTGGGATCAGCCTGTCATGAAGTGCATTCAGGAATGTTATGAGGCACTCGGTGTTGTATGGGCCAGTAGTGGGGGTATGGCATAGGACACCATCACTGGAGATGGCAGCACACATGGTTATGTTGGCGCCCCTCTGTCCTGGAACTGTGATAGTGGCCCTGTACCCAATGAGGTTCCTTCCACGTCTCCTCACTTTACAGAGACTGAAGCCGGCTTCATCAACATAAATGAAGACATGATGTTCCCCCTTCAGCTTCAAGCTCCATTATTCTCTAAGTAAAAAAAGTGACTCCAGTTGACTCTAACTGCATGATATGACAAGGCATTACAATATACTGTAGTAATGCTTCCTTACCTGCACATATTGGCATCTGGCCTCCTTCACAATGTCAGAGTTCTTTTGAAATGGATCTGTATAGAGCTGCTTCATGGCCATATGGCCAATTAACTGGGCCTGTTGTACAGTATATTTCAGTAGGTCTGTGGTCTCTGCTCTGTAATTGGGTTTGTCTTTGAAATTAAATAATACATCCACAATTTGATTATTAAACCATTACTGATTGACAGAAAATGAGATCTGCAACTGTTTTAATGATTGGTTAATTGTTTGTCAAATTATCAAAATGCTTTCAAAACATGTTTAAAGCTTTTAAAATGTGAGTTTCAATCAAAAATAATTGAAGTTATCAAATATATCTATAAGATAAAATAATTGAAATACCATGCAAATACGGATTGAGGGTCCTCGGTGGGCGCGTCCAGAAACGGGGGGACACTACAGCGTCACATGGCAGTGTTTGACAACTCAACAAAAATAATGCCAAAAAATAACTTTTTACCCCAGACTCACATGACTTTTTTGCATTTTTATTTATTTTTTCTTCCTTACAAAAGCGGCACAGCTCAAATTAACATTTTTATGATGCCTTACATCTTTAAACGTGAACTGAACAGAAAACTAACATGCCTGTATGTACATTTATTAGATATAAGAAGGTGTTTCACGTGTGATAAACTCATGGTTTCATACAGGCAGGTTAATGGGTGTGGCATTAAAGGAAGGGCATTCTTGTTTTTTATCAGACAAAGCTTCTTGTGTTGTGAGGACACCTTGAAGCTGCTTAATTTGTCTCCTGCAGTAGTGAGACAGCTGGCAAGGTGGCAGGAATGAAATCAGTTTGTGTAAAGGAAGTGTCAGACTCTTTAAAGCTTAGGATTCAGGCTTTATTGCACAGTCAACTGAACACTTTAAAGTAATTAGACGCATTAAAATACCCAGAAATCATTTAATTATTTGGTCCAAATGACAGCATCTGCAGATAATACAAAGACAAAAACAAGAACATGGGTCTGATTGGTAAACAGATTCTGGATACTTGCCCTCTTTGTCTCTTTGTCATATTCACACAGAGACTCACTGTTCGACACATCGGCGCACTAACACCTGCTGAGAGTTGAATCTCATTACTTTCAATTACATCACTGAGAACTGCAATGCCTGGCTGTTTAATATGTAGAGTTTTTATTCCCCCTGTGGAGAGGAGACGCACACAGACACCCACGCACCCACAAAAACACACACAATGCCCCTGCTGAGAAACATAAACACCATTAGAGTCAATGGAGGGGAAGAGAATTGAGCTGATTTGATTGGTGTTGTTTATATTCTACCTCAGAGAGGTGAACAATTAAAGCTCGCTCTGCCGTCGACAGATCCCAGTGACGTCAACAGCAACTCAACCTCCTCAGCTGTGTCTTCAGGCTCCTCGGTGAATGGGAGGTTTTCTAGGACATTCATTTCGATTTTTTCAGTTTTCACAAACTAGAAAGTTACGATTTATTGTGTACATCTTAAAAGTTACCAAAGGGTTAAACAATACAAAAGTCTGAACGAAAATCAGCCTCAATAGCAAAGATTCTGTAGTTTAACAGATCTTTGTGTTTACTTTACTTTAAGAGGCTTTTGTTTCTTTATTTTTTATTACCAACAGATGTTCTGAGCTGTCAGTGTTGCTACAGGTCTCTGCTTACTGTAAAGGGCAGCAAAAAACACTAGAGCTGTCACTTTTTATTCATAATGCAAATTGTTATTCTGTAACTATCTGTTCAAATTAACTGCCTTGTACTCCAGTCGGGGAAGCTTTTCGTCCATCTGTTTACTGACTTTATCAAACACATCTGCCTTGTAATGTTGGCGTGTCACTCAAGTTCGGCAGCGAAGGCACCGTTAATGGCAGAATACAGTCAGGACCAATTCTGCCCAGCAAAATTTACATTTAAAAGTAGCATTGGCAATAATAAAATGTGATAGCTAGTGTGGCTACCTAACTGCTTTCCTAACTGAAAATATCAAACAATATTGTCACTGCCTCTGCTAATGTACGAAGCCACCCTTCTTTGCTGCTGCTTGTATTATTTTGCCATGCAGTCAAACAAGGATAGAAACAACAGGGCTGCGTATTGGCAAGAATCTGGCGATACGATACATATCACGATACAGGGGTTACCATTCAATATATTGTGACATATACTGCAATACTGTAAGAAAGGCGATATAATGTGTTTGGAACTGCATTTGTATATATCACGATCCATGTAACATCCAACATCATAACCCTCAGTTCAGATTTACAACATTGCTATCCAGCTGTTTGGAGTTTAAACACAAAAATCGAAGCAAAATATTTTTCCGATAGGATATTTTTCGATATCTCCTGGGTGAGCGGTTGAGCTTGCTCCCTCTCTAAACGGATGGAAACTGGAGAGCATTACTATTTTACTTGTCAGAACTCTCCAGTTCGAGCTTTCAAATCTTTCCTCAGTTTTATGTCGTTGTAGATTCAATATCTCTGTGATGTGTTGGCCAAACAAGTCATTTGAAGATGTCATCTTGGCACAAAGCAAACAAGGCACAAGCAACATTGACATCTCAACCCGTTTCTTGTTGAAAATCTGTCGTAATTACAGCTAAAAATTATTTATGGATAGGCTACTCACTGATTTCTTTTTTTTCTTTCCTTATTTTAACTTTTTCAAAAAGTGGCAGCCTGAGGAAACAGATCAACCTCTGAATGTGTTGGGATATGAAAACCAGCTTGCTGCTGCCTGCAGCTGCTTCGTTAGGCTCCGCAAAGCTCCACAATTTGAGGAGAAGCTCCTTGCTCACAATAGATGGAGCCAAACTCTCAGAACGTTCCCCTGGATGGCAACCAGTGTTTCAGCTCTGGTTGTTCTCTAATATTCAAGGATCATCAGTCATTATGTCTCTTTTAGACCTCAGTGGCTTTCCCCCTTGGCCATGTTCAACAGGTTGGCACCGTTACTTTCAGTGAAGAGAGGTTGGGTTTGTGGCCAGAACACCAGAAGGGTCCTGGGCTCCAGATCCACCACCTCTTCAGGGCTGATGATGAGCCTCTTCAGGAACATTGGCTACAAAGCTGTTTGTTCCCCCTTTCAGCTTCATTGTCAATCTGAGCGAGGCAGCTAAGGTCATGTCTGACCTCATCAAGGAGGCAGTTTGTTTTTCTCTAAACTGGGCACCAAGAGAGCATCCTGATCCATCTTCCTGGCATATCAGGATGTTTAGCTCCCTGATCAGGTTGGCAGGATCCTCGTCTCCCTTGATTTCAGCCCTCCGCTGCCTCTCCCTGAGGGGTGTTACTGCTGCAAGACACGAGCCAGCTGCTCATGTCTTCCATGACAATGTGAGCTTGGACCTCAGTTTGCCTCCGGTGCACCAGGACCAGGATATTTGTCCTATGAGCAGGTCTGCAGGGTTTGTTGGTACGTTGTTGTTGCAGAACTCCTTGAAGCAGATGAACAGGTTGAGGTACAAAAACACAGCTTCATGATTTGTTGTCACTTGGTATTCATTCAAAGAAAATAAATGAGAATTGGAAAAACACTGATTTCTAAGGTGCTTTATTCAGTGTTTTTAGTGGTTTAAATCAGCGGGTCTTTTTCTTTTGGAGGGTCGGAGAGTACTCTGCGGATAATTCAGCTCCAGGTAGAAACCTCTTGAACGATGAACACTAAAGGAATCCTAACCGGGGGAAGCAAGAACACACTTGGAACATGACAGGAGGTGTCAGTGCAGGAGTACATGGGAATATGTCACACAAAAAAAGGTTGAGAATCCATTAATTTTAACCTTTTTTAATGGACCTCATTTAGTATCTACCATTAAGTGTGAATACAGAATGAGAGATTGATAGCAGGTGGTTTAGAAACCAAACTATCCTGGGGATAAGCTACCTGACGGACAGTGAGATGTGGGAGTAGAAGAGTCTTGAGGAAAGAAAGAATTACCTCTAATCTTTCCTGCATGTCCACAAAATTACTTATGCTTCCTCCAACTGTCTTTTTTTCCCTTCTACACACTGATTCTCATCGCCTCGCTCAACATTGTTTAAAATCTGACTTAATCTATTTCACTGTCATTTTTCTCCTCTTGCTTTTCTTCCTCTCCTCTTCCTCCAGGTTTCCTCCATTACCCGGTCTGTGGGCCATGACAGGATCCTGGCTCTCCGCCAGCAGACTCAGTTCCTCTGGGACGCCTACTTTTCTTCTGTAGCCAAAATCGTCTTAACTACTCTGGAGGTAAGCTTGGAAAAATGGTCTTAATGGGAGTTTTGGGTTTCCTTTTTCTCGGGAGAGCTTTATTTAATCAACCAAACTACCAAGCTTTCTACACGTCTTCCTCTGGTTGTATTTCCCAACCTTTTTTATCCAAAGAAGGTTAACTGAGTGTGTCCCCTCTTTTCACAACCATACATTATTATACACTATTATATAGTCTTCTGACAATAACCACAGAGTGTAGCTCCACTGACATAAGTGGAGGTTATTTGTCTCGCTCAAGGGCGCCTCACACATAGATTTTAATGAAGTGTGTTTTGAGGTCAGTGTGTTGCATTTAAAAAACTTCCATTGAGCACATACAAAAATAGTTCTCTTCTTAAATACGTAAACTCTTGAACAGTCAGATCTGAGGTTGTTGTGACTGGATTTGAGTACAGTCAAATGACCTGGGAAATGTGATCACTGCAGATTTTTTACTTTTAAAAAGCGTATGTTCTACTTTGATTAAACTTTTTACACACGCTAACACTTTATTTGGATAGTCCGTATATGCAACCAAAGCTTAACCACAGCGGTGTAATATCAGAAAATGTTTATAATTGTGAAAAGGTTGAATTGCTGAATCTCAACGAAGCTGTTAAAATGTTAGAAATACTACATAAACTATCTGTAGGTACTCACGATGATGTTTAAAGCAAGCACTGTCAACCTAAATCGACATTTATTTGGAGTCTGATATTCACTCATCTGTTACCTTTGTTTTTGTACATGAAAGGGGTCATGGTCATGATTTCGGGTTTGGTTTGCTTCTTCCTGTTTTATTTCTATTTCTATTTTATTCTCTTCCTTTTGTGTCTTGTTTTCACAGTTTTGATCGTGTCCCCCGTCCTGATTATTTCCACCTGTGTCTTGTTATCCCCCCATTTGTAATGCATTACATTACTGCTAACACTGATAGTCTGCCATTTGGTGCTGTAGGAAGCACACAGTTGGTGAAGTGGAAGGCTGTAAAACCAAAACAAGGAGCTGAAAGATGCTAAAATGCTCAGTGGAGGAGCTGCAGAGTCTAGTAAATTTGTCACTGCAAGTACACCTTCCACATTAGTCATTAAATTCATTGTTAATATAAGTTAATTAGTTAATGATGATGCTCAATAGATATGTACATAGGCGAGTTAGACTGAAAACTATGGGACACTCGTTGGACACAGAACTCTTTTTGAGAGCCATTATTGAGCCATTTGCTGCTGTATAGGGTTTTTTGGGTTATGAATTAACATGAAGAATAATTTGTCCATTATGTTAACATGTATATTAGGAAGGAGGGCACTGATGCACACAGCAACCTGACAACCTTTCACAAAAATAAAGTTGATTTTAACATAACAAATAGACTGGAAACAAGCATTTGGATGCCTGAAACACAATGTGAGCATGAGAGGCAGTGGGAAGTGTCAAATGTGAAGGAGGTCTGTACTGCCTGGCAGCCCTTGGGTTAGAGAGGCTGCTCTGTGCGTGTGTGTGTGGGTGTACATGCCTGTACTCTCAAGACTAAAGAGCTAGAGGCTGGCTCATTAAATGACCTTGCTAGCTCAAGTGCAGAAGATGAACTTGTCTCATTGGCGTATGAGAGCGTTCCTCTTATTTTACTCTCCGTTGTTGTTAGTTCAGTTCCTCGCAGCCTTGATTCAGTCCTCAGGGACTATTTGCTCTCTGTAGCATCTTTGAATACAGACACAGAACATTAATAATCCTCTTTATTACCTCCATCAGCAGCAGCAGCAGCACATAAACAGCGATACAGTCACTCTGATCTCTCTTGTAGCACACATTATTGTTTACAATCATCACTACAAATACTAAAATCATTATCACCATCACTTTTTATCATCATTCCCAATAACACTGAAGCACCGTGAACTTCAGGCTAGGAACGAAATCTGAGATATAATTACTAACCTGGGACATCAGTCATTTGCATACGCACTAAAATGAGGTTGGATTCACTGTATTTTAGATTAAAATCACTGTATTTGGTCCACAATATATTGGTTGAAATGTATACATTAGCATTTATTTTTACACCGTATACATTCAAGGTTATACAGTTTATATTTGGAAGAATTGCACATAGAGACTGTTTCTTCAAGGTCCAGTGTGTAACATTTAGAAGGATCTGTTGGCAGAAATGCAATGTAACAGTTCAAGGTATGTTTTTATTAGTGTACAATCACCTAAACATATATGCGCATTGTAAGCGGAGTGGATGCGCTGCAGAATGCCCCTTTTTAATGGCTAAACCGGCAGCGGACGCACAGCGCAGGGTTGTGTGATGGATGTGGGGAGTAGGGATGCTGAGGCTGCAGCACTCGCTCAAAGTAAGCAGATGCAGACTCACGAGAGAGAGAGAGAGAGAGAGAGAGAGAGAGAGAGCTCCTGTACTGTAGATGAGCGAGAGAGGGAGCGTTTGAATGTGGACAGAAGTGTGGACGTGATAAAAACTTTCTTTGATCATGAAGCCTGGTGTTACTCTACTGTTCTGTGGTTTATCAGTGAAATGAATGAACTGCTTTGCAGACAGTGACAGACTGACAGATCTGTATCATATACTGTATGCTTGTTTCACTGCTGCATTATTATGAACTATAATGAACTGGTCATCTCTCCCCAAACTGTGACAGACTTCCAGCATTCTGTGTCAAAACAAGATTTAGTTTTGGGATTGTTTCTTCAGTTTTTGGACCAGCACAGAAAAGTGAAACTCTTTACTGTGTTTGTGTAATATAATGTTATATTACATCTACAGACTACAGTAGGCTGTCAGGGATAAAGTTAAAAGCAATCTATCATCTCCCTGTCATTCAGTCTGCTGTTTCTCTTTCTTGTCAGAAAATATAACACTGGTCCTTTAGTTGTTTGGTAACTGAGTGTAAGTTGCCCATTGTAAGGGGGTTTAGCATGGAGGAGGGTTGAAACCTCTTCTTGTGTGAGTGTATCTGCATCACAAAGGAATATACCCTGATCAGCTGCTGCTTATGGCTGAGGGGTATGGGGGGGATACTGTATGTGGAGATGTTTGAGGAGAAGGATCAGGAGAAAGACACATGAAATGATGTGACGTATAAAGAATAAGAGAAGAACAATTCAAGATAAGGAGAAGTGGTTTTTAGAGGACAAGAGGTGTTGTTGTAAAATCCGATAAAAACGAAGGAGAGACTGCTATTAGAGACTGATACTGGATATTGGTGATGACTCTTTGTCTGCAAACAAATTAATTAAGTGTCGAGGAAGGGATTATTTTCTGTATTACGTCACCTGGTATTTAATTGCCAACTCTCACCTGCACCAGACAAGAAGTGACGTCTCAGTTTCCAAGACAACGACGAAAGAGACTCAAGACCCAAAGATGAAGCTGAATTGAAGCTGACATGTGAAATTAAGATAAGGCAGGTTGCACTTGCCTGAAGCTCTCGTACATTAAACCGTTTAGGTGGATTGAAGTGATAGGAACGAGGGTCATTCTAAGAAGTCCACTAAAATACATTATGTTAACTAGGGATGTTAGGATACCAGAAATGTAGTAATCGATACCAATACCAGTGAAATGTCATGATTCTATTCAATACCCAGTTATTTGACAATCAATATCAGCCTACATGAGTTTAGCTCACGTATTAATTAACACAAAAACAGTCATTGTTATGGATTAGTCGTTCTCCTCCACTGCAGACGCAACCCTCTCACTTAGACCAAACTGATTATTTCCAACATGCGAGAACACGTCGAGGCGGAGCTTTAGACTGAATGTGGCTCTTAGCAGATCGCACGAGTCCAGAATCTCGAGAAAGCATTTGTTAATCTCAATAAAATAAACATTCCTCAAATTGCTGCATTTTTTCCTCTTAAAATCACAGTGAAAACAAGACCTCAGTGACACCCCAAATGCCCAGTGCTAGCAGGGTATGAAATTAGACAGAAGCCCACTGACAGCCGTATACTGCTGGCCAGATGTGCTAAAAACTCTGAGCCAGCACGCCACCAGGCTAAATGGGTGAAATGAGGCGTTGTTGATAACTGTAGTGTCCCACATACTGCGAGCCTGACAGTTGGTGTCAGGAGGTGTGTGTGTGTGTGTGTGTGTGTGTGTGTGTGTGTGTGTGTGTGTGTGTGTGTGTGTGTGTGTGTGTATTAAGAGCTGGCTGTAAGTGCCAAGCCAATTCTCCACAGATCAGTAGCTCTGCAGTCAGAGAGAAAAAAGAAATACAGGATGCCTAGAAAATGTGTTTTTCCGGACTTGGTTCTCTGTATCTGTGTTTATTTATACATTTATGAAAATGTAAATTAAATTAGTATTGTTTCTAAAGCATTTTCTGATTTTTAAATGGTTCACACCTTCACAATAAATGTCCTAGTTTGTGCTCATTTCAAGCAATCAATGAATTAGAATTACATAAATACATTTTATATTAAAGATTAAAAATCTACATTTTCAGATATGTGCTCCTTTTAAAAGCTGTAATGTGTTTCCCCGTTTTTATGTCAAACTGTAATAATATAAGATGGAACTTTATTCATCCTAAGGGGAAACTGCTGTGCAGCAATTGCAGTCCAAAGAACGAGTGTAAATATAAAAAGTGCCAAAGATGAACTTTTAATAAACGGTCCAAGTATGAAAATATAAATAAACAGATTAGGGCTGCACAATTAATCAAAATATGATTAAAATCACAATATGGCCAAGTGCTATATCCAAATCACGGACGCATATGAGCGTTATAAAGAACTGTACTGTAGTGCTGCAGAGACTGCAGGTACTATAGACCTTAACGAACATCCCATTATCATTATCATGAAAATTGTTAGGTTAGTGTGAAAATAATCATTCCCACAGTAATCATGAATCATATGGCAGACAAAATATACACAAAATCACAATATGCCTGCAGGTCCAAAGGCCATAAATATAGAAATGGGTAACTGTGAGGATCATAAGTTGCTGCTTGGTGAGTTGAATATGAGAATATATGTATGTCCATGTTATTGTGCGTATTGTGCCATTATTGCACATTATGTCCCATTATGTCTCTGTAATGCAGAGAGAAACAGATTAAAGTGGTATAAATGTAATTCCAGTCACTTTATTGTGAGCAGCGTACAGATGAAAATGCCAGAGATGAGCTTTTAAAACCCCCAAACACTGGTTAGTATTCACACACTCATGCATATGCTTATCTCATACTGACTCAATGAAGCGTGCTTCTGTGGCGTAAAAACACTTCTTTAGCACCAAGTAAATAAAGCCATCACACCTTCAGAGAGTCTGCTGGGGTTTGTCAGATGGGGGACCTGAATTTATTGCCTGAATTGGTGACAAGTGGAGGGAAAGGGAATTAAATGAGAGTGGAGGAGGAGGAAAAGGAGGACAACAGAACTAGTGGTTGTGAGATTTTTCTCTTTTTTTTTTTTGCTCAATCCCACAAAAGCTTGTCAGTCAGAATCTGGTGAGGCAGCCAGCAACATGATCATCCCTCTGCCAGTGTCAGTCACCAGCTTTCATCCCTTAATAATGGAATACAAATGCAGTATATGTGTGTGTGTGTCACTCTCACTTTGTATTTGTGTCTTTCATTCCTGACATAAGAGTGTGTGTGTGTGTGTGTGTGTGTGTGTGTGTGTGTGTGTGTGTGTGTGTGTGTGTGTGTGTGTGTGTGCATTTACTCAAGTATAAATTTGAGGTACTTGCCCATTGAGTGTGTCAGTTTCAAGCTACTTTATTCTTCCACTCCACATTTATCTTAAAAGTCATTAGATTACATTAGGTTACATAGTGTAATGCTTACTTAAGTAAAAGTATAACCACAGGCTTGAAAAAAAAAAAACCCCAAATGAATTAATTCCAGTAACATGAGCAGTAATTTGTTATCTCCAACCCTGATTATTGCTACTTAAAGCAGTCCCAAACTCAAGCTGTCTTGGGGCCACTACAACGTTCCATTACTACAAGAAAGCTCATTATTTCTGAAAATATTTCTGTTACTAACATCATATATTCACTTTTCATTTTTATTTGCCTTATTTTTAGCATAACTGATCCTAAATGTCACTTGATAACTCGTTAATTCACTCTGCCACTGTGCTTGCTGATTGAGGGAAATTATTGAACAAGCTCTTCTCTTCTGGATGAAGATGAATATCAGCGACATGCAGTCCTTCAGAAACCTACAGTTGATGGCTTTCCTGCTTACTCCCCACCTAACTTACAAACTCCAAAACCTGCACCTATTCTTATCAACCCGTTGCACACATTCTCAGGCAGCTTTGACCTTTGCCATTCGTTTGAAATTAAAATTATCTTATTTTAATTGTATATGAAGGAGTAGTTGAGGTTGGATTCTATTATATTTTTAACATCAAAATAACCGCAGTACAGGCTGTTATTGCTGCTATGTAATGTTGGCTAATCCCTTGGGGGACAAACGCTCCATCGAAGCCTGTCCACTAAAAGTTCTTGTTTTTCATGTATCTTGTGTTTTGTTGCCACTGACAGACTCAGATTGTTACTCTCAGTGTCTGACAACATTATAGAAAGGATCCCTACAGAGATAGACGTAGATATTTAGTTTTTAAATCTCACATATGACCTTTAAATAAAGGACTTCAATACTTCCACCACTGATGTGAACAGAGTCCTCAAAGAAACATCATACTTTAAAGCTTTTATAACTTATTCCTTAACGCTATCGTTTTAAAATGAACAGTAATATCTGAGTATAATTACAGGAAACAAATGACTTCCTTGTTGCTGAACTTTAGACGTGCGTGCGTTCAGAGGCCCAGCGGCAGGTTGAAGTTGTGTCATCGGTCTTCCTCTGAGGGCCCCTGAAGTCTCACAACACTCAACCAACTAACCTGACCTTTGCTAACAAGCCAGATGGTCTGTATTAGCTGAATAACTAATGGACTCCTCATGTTGGGAGCAAGTTGATGCCCCAAATGAAGGAGTTCAAGTATCTCAGGTCTGTGGAGTCATTCGTCTTCGAGTTCCCAAAGCTCCAGCTGCAGCCAAACAGCTGTTTTTATTTCCAGGTATTAGTGCCTGTCTGGAGGGCTGGAATCAGCCGTATGATGTGTCCTTGTGCTTCTAAAGCTAATTTATTGTTCCTGGATCCGACATATTGATGGAAAATAGAAATATAACAGTGACTGAATTCATTTCCAGCTCGGTTTCTTCCTTAATTGGCTTTAAATACGACTTTAAATAAACACAATGGTTTTTAAAATGTTAACTGTAACTTAAAGGACCAGTGTGCTGGATTTAGTGGCATCTAGCGGTGAATTGCAACTCCCTCGCTTCACCCTCCCCTTCCAAGCTCAAAAATGGAAACTATGGTGGCCACAAAATGCACAAATAACTGTAGCATATTCAACAGGCAGACTTTCTAGAAGTAGACAAAAACAGTTGTAACCATTCTTATCTACAAGGAATTATACACAAATATATTCAATTATCTGTCAGTAGATCCTCCTAAATGTTACACACTGGAGCTTTAAGAAGCAGGAGAGCAGTGCTGTTGTACTATACTGAGTATGTGTATGTATTGATGCTCTGTGACCGACGTCTGTAAGCCCACTCAGTTAAACTTGGGAAGCTGAGTGTATGAAAAAGGAAGAAAAGGAAATTATTGAACTAATCACATCTTTGTCTTTATTTTCCTCTTGTCACACCTTTTATATCTTCACTCCTCCACCTCGTACTTTCTCTCTCCTCTTTCTCACTTGCACGTCATTCTGTTTTCTCCCCTTTCGCCTCCTTTTTCGGATTTTGCTCTTTTATTCTTTTGAATTTATATAATTTGTTTTTACATTAAATCTTTCTTCCTTCCCTTTCTCCTCACATGCTTTCCTCTCCACATCCTCCCTTTCCCTTCCTCTTTCTCTTCCATCCAGATCATCCAGGACCGCGTGGACTCCCATGTGTCCAGAAACCGTTTGTTGTGGAACTCCCTACCTGGTGGTCTCTATGCACTCCCCCAGTACTCAACTGACCCTGCCCAGTTCCCTTTTTACTATGCCATACTGGGTAAGTGCTGATGTGAAAGCTAGACATTGGAGTTTACTCTACATCACTGGCTCCACCTTCTGTTGGTGGTTTAGTGAGAGCAGTTTGGCTCCAGTGCTTTGGCCCATTTATCAACAGGGTCAACAGTTGGAGCTGCACCAGTGGCAGTGACACACAGCTCACAGAGGCAATTAGGGTACATTAAAACCTGTGGCGCCTGATTGCCGCTAAAGTCGCACTCCTCATAGCTCAGTTAGATCTGAACACGCAGACATTAGATACATATTATTAGACCCAGTTATGACTTCCAGAGGATATCATTATCTCTTCCATCGCAAATAAATCTTAATAACATACTACATACATATAATTACAAGCCCATGATTTCATATTTTAAAGTTTGGATGAAAGTAGTCGAGTGATTATCTGTATATCCAGGGATACATTGCAAACAGAAACTGCTAGTCGCTAATTTGGCATAAAGTCCACATGAAACAGGGCTAACTCAGCTAATGCCATGTAACATTACTGTTGGTGGAAGTTAGTTTCTTTCCATCGTCCATCTGGAAACTGTCCTCCATTTGTCTCGAAGGTTCACTGGCTGCTGAGCCCGGTTCAGCTGGTTGAGAAGTGTTTTAGCCGACTTCACTGCCGTCCAGAGACACACTCCCCTCCGTTAACTATCACTCTTCTCTCCTTCCATCACAGTTAGTTTTGTGGTTTATAATCATTTTGTGACTCAGTTTGAAAAGTTTACAGCCAAATGGGAAAAAACGAGTCTACTACATTCCCTTATTTTCACCTCGTCTTCGGTACTAAGAGATTGCAGTGGTGCTCCTACGCTGCTCTTGCCAGAGATCACCTGTCAATCAGGTTTCTTGTGGAAGTTCCAGATTTTCCTTCAATTTATTCCAAGTGAGCTGTCCCTTCTGCCAGGTAAAGCTTGCCTGGAAGCTGTTGCTGGATGTTAGTTGCACTGACAGGACTTATCAGAGATCAGGGGCTGGATGCTGGTTGTTTAGAACAGCAAAACATACAGTAAATGCAGCACCTCATGATAGAGAATGCACTTCTTATCAACTGAAACTGTAATTAAAATAAGAAAAATGCACAATAATAAATGTAAAAATATATATGTTGCAGCTGCAGGCGAAGAGCAGGGAGGTGTGTGTATGTGTGTGTGTGTGTGTGTATATACGTGGGTGTGTATAGATATGCATGCAGACTGCAGTGATTCTCCACAGACTGAGGCTGTGACTCAGATCGATGTTTGTCTTTCTCCGAGGAATTGTGGACACAAGGGTTAGAAGGAGGAAAGAAGGGAGGGATCGAGGGATAGAAGACCGGGGCAGTTTGCTTTATGCCACCGCAGTAAATCACTATTTTAGCTGCTGCCATCTCCAGCGCCGCTGCTCGGGGAATAACTCGCCGTCAATGCCGTGTCTGTACGTCGGTCTCACTCTGCTACCTCCCCGTAACTTTTGATGGCGAAGCAGTTGCAACTTCGGCCCGGTAGTTTGAAAAAGTTTGACTTACTGCTCAGGCGTAGTGGCCTCAGGAGCTGTACGAATATCCTGATCTGACATCTTTACTTTAGTTTGTGAAAAGTTGTGCTGTTACATCGGCTGTGGAGCTACTTTCAACTGTGTGTGTGTGTGTGTGTGTGTGTGTTACCTTTCCAGTGTGTTTCCTGGTGAGAATCTTTACCACGAAGAATGAGACATTAGAAATGTATAATTTAAATATGTGCCACTGGTTGGTCCGGTGTAGGAACAAGATAAGAGTTGCAATGCAAGCATTTCTTAGAGGCATATGATCGACTGGTGCCAAATATTCATTACTTTACTGTTAAGTAATGATAGACATAAATCCAGAGAAAAAGCCCCCCATTAATATGACATTTTGTGTGTGGACTGTACAGGATGAGCTGCACCAGTGGTGGACTCCGGCTGTTTGAGGAGTGAAAAGAGCAAAGCTGTGACGCATTTATGGTGAAAAAGCTTAGTCAGGGTTAGGATTAGCACCCTAGAAGGCGCTTCATTATGTTTTAGGGGCACTTTTGCTGTGTTTCTTCTAACATGGGGCACCAGGAGGGGCAGTCGAGATGCACTATATCCGCCAATAAAACGCGTCTCCAGTTGGAACATTGAAACCTGATTTAATGTAAATAATTTGGGTTATTTTCGTGTCCTTCTTCTTTCAGATTAAAAACTGCCATTTTGTGCAGATTGAAAGCTTTGTGTGCTGCACAGATCACAATGTTCAGCTCGTTGAGGGCAATTGTGCCGGTACTTTTGGAAGACGTAATTGTTGCTAAAGATGTAATATAGGTAACTTTTTTTGCCCCCATAGCAGGAAGTCTTCGAACTTTGTAATAGTTTGAGTCAGAAACCTCACTTATTTTAAAAGGGTCACCACATTTTGAACTGATTTAATGAGTTTGACGTTGGTCGCACTGACTTTTATATACTGTTTATTTAGTTATAATAAAACTGTGTTTACCACCTTGAAAGGATTGCTAATTTATTTATTTGTCTTAGACAGTTTTGAACGACCCAAAGTCACCATTAGTCTTGAACTATGAAGTTAAGAGCCTGGAAACTTCCTCTCTGTGTCTCTGTCCGCGGTCCAGAAACACTCAGATATTTACCTCTTCTTACATCTATGATGCTGAAACATTTAAAATATTTCTTTTCACTCTTCTCCTCCGTTTATGTCTATTTCAATTATGAACTGCATTTCGACTGCATGTTGAGGGTTTACATTCACCACAGCGGTTGGTTAGAATATGACATGTCCAAGGCCAGACCTGAATATGTTTGTGCATTTTTGTTGTCCTTTCTGAGCAAAGAAAACTAATATATTAATAGTTAGTGTGCTGTCTGTTACAACCCACACACACACTGTTGATATCTCGCACACTTTTATCATTGTATTATTAATATAAGGATTGGGCTCATGTGGTAAAAGTGGCTTCATCCATTAATCGTAGAGGTTCGAGCAACAAACTGAACCCCAAATGTCTCCAGATGTGTGTGGAAATGCATGAGGAAATGTAAGCATCTGCCAGATGGAATATACACCTGCCACATACACATTGAGGTCACCTGTGCAGTCACAGTTGGCAGTATTTCACCATAAAAGCCCCCCCCCCCCAATATTCTGATTCTGGTTTAATGACCCCAGAAGAGGCAATAGAGTGAAGGGTAATAACATATTGACACTCACAAAAATACAGGAAAGCTTTCCACTCGCCAGCTTTCACTGAAAAGAAGCCGCTCTTTCGATGTCAGCTTGATAGCCCTTCACAGGCAGTTTAAGATCCATTCACACATTGATTCATGTGACTCTTAACAGCTCTCACATGACAGCCGGGTGGACTAATGACCCCCATGTGACCTCGACCGCTCTCAAGGTGTGAACGACCCCTCAGAGGTTAAATACAGATCAAATGTCAATCCACTCAATCTGGACTGAAGGAGCTTTTCAAACAGGAGACAAAACATGTTCAAGAGTCTAAAGACCCAGTTTCCTTTTACTTAGAACCTGAAGACAGGCGGACCTAGAGGGATAAAAAACCTCAGTTTGGTGTCAAATGCTGACAAATTTAACACGTTAATTTAGATTAATTCTGAAAAATAACATGTTTAAATAAATAAATGAACATAAATGAAATAAAATAGTTTATTGCAGACTTAAGAAAACTACATTGTGCTTATAAAATAGTGAATATGTTTTTCAGAGAATCCAAACTCTATGCAAATATTGATGGTTTGCAATTAAATCAACTTATATTTATGGCCTTAAACTGTCCATGCCACCTTCTGGCCACCATTTCTCTAGATCCGCCCCTGGTAGTAGTCTAAATTATACAAAATACTTCTTATTAATGGGTAAAGCTCCAAGAAATGCCAGATCCCACAATGCAGTCTTTTGTTAGACTACAAGTTCTTGCATCAGTCATTTTATCATTCATTATTTTTGTATCATCTCGAAACCACTTTGTTCCAACTGGTAGAACATGTTGTTCTGTTTGCAGGGATAGAAGAAATGTATGTAATTTGATAAGAATCAAGGTGGCGAGGCTCTTTCCAGGAAAGCGCAGATGAAACAGAAGGGCTGAGCCTCTCTCTGTGACCCCCGCAAGGGCAGACCTTGTGCTTCCATAAATACCGCTAAGCCCGCCTGAGATGGCTGGTCAGGGGGCCCGGTGTCAGAGAGATGGATAGAGCAACACTAAAGAGCACTCTGGCTCCACTTATCCATGAGGATGTGTATTCCCATATTCCCACACCCACCCAACACTTGGCATGCCATGTGCCTGCGATCCTGGCCGTGTGCAGTGGTTGTGAATATTACCTGTGTGTCTGTGTGTGTGTGTTCCCATATCTGCCCCACTTTAACTGTTGTGTGTCTTCAGTTTTGCACATACAGGCAAACTTTTTATAAGTATGTGAGAATGTTTGTTTGAAGTGTTGAAGTATCACCTGATGCTACTGTAAGCTGTGTGTTAGCTTTCCACTGTGCTTCCTGCTTTGGCTCACACACACTCTCTCAAACATGTTTGCAGCTGTAAATATCTCCACAATCCTCCTTCAACTGGGTTTAAAGCTGCACAGGACCAGGAAGAACATACCTTTATTATGAAGAATGAGACTCCACTGATCACAAAACAGAGGAATAACAGTGTCTATGTAATATATACCTATTGGTTCTCTCTTTAGAAGATGTATAAGATAAATATGCACATGTGCTTTGCCACTAGCTGTTTCTGTGGAGGAAAAGTGGAAAGTAATGACATGAAAAGTTAAAAGTAGTTAAAAAAAAAAAAAAAGCCTCCCTTTAGGTGCACTAACATGACATTTTGTATCTGGATTGTCCAAGATTAGATTCACTTTACCTGCCAATAAAATGTGTCTCCATTTGAAACACTGAAACCTGATTTAATGAATGTAATTATGCTGTTTTTGTTACTTTTTTAGACTGCAAGCTGTCACTTTGTGCAGATTCAGTGACAGTTGTAGTCACAATATCTCAACCTTTGTCTGGTGCACTCTTCAACATGTGCCACTCACTGAGGGCAGTCGTGCTGTGATTTTCAGAAGCATAAAACTTTTTAATTAATCTAGTCCCATCACTTGCAGAGAGCGGTGGAGGCTCTGCGTGCACATTATAACCTCATTATTGTAAAAGAAAACAGGTAAATAGTTGAGTTAAAGTGTCAGAAAGTCCCTAGTATCTAAATAATGTTTGATAATCACTAATTATGACACAGAGATGCAGCTTCTGTGCTGCTTTTTGTGAGCTGTTCTCTCATCTAAATTCAGTGATTGCACGCTAATCACATTCCTTTTACACCGATTATGAACATAACGCTGTTTACACAATCACAACAGTGTCAGTGTCACCTTAATCTGATTATAATAAAACTGTTAGTGTGCATAAAAACACACTGAGTGGTGTTAAATATGTCACATAACATAGGCTTAGGTTTTGCATTCTCTTATTAAAGATAGAAGAACACGAATGGATTCATTCATTACGGAACAGAAAACGTATTCAGAAAATAAAATCCAACCGTAGACGCCAATGCTTTATAATATTGATACATTTCTTTGGCACAGGCTGCCACAGGGGGAATCAATTTCTTCAACCCCATTTACTCATTGTAGCGTATGCTGGGGATCATTTATCGAAGGTAGTAATTTAAAGTTTGGTTCCGCTTCATAATTTCTCTTTTTGTCCTGTTTGGTTCACTTCTTTGCTTCAGTCAACCAAACTAACAAGAGCTGTTTTATTGTGAGGTTGTAAAAAAATACAATTACTCCTTTATAGAAACAAATCAGCATGATTCACTAAAAGAGACACTGAGAGCAAACTGCTCACTCTTGGATTAGACATGTTTACTCATGCTCAGTCATGGGGACCGGGGGTATATATCCTGTCACAGAGATTGATGACGGGTGCAGCACAGAGCAGCCTGTGTCCACTTAACCGTTATGGAGCTTTATGGAGAGCTACAGCTGCACAAATCTGTGTTTAAAAAACCTAAATAGAGTTTACCCATGACAACTGTTTCTGAACTCTGTGTGTGTGTGTGTGTGTGTGTGTGTGTGTGTGTGTGTGTGCCAGGTAAGAGCCCCTCGCAGCAGTTTACAGCTGTGATCCATACGGTTACTCCTCTGCAGTCCCAGATCTCCCCTGTGGTCAAGCTCATCATCGCTGTAGCCAAGTCCAAGTTCTGTGCACAGGTGGGAAGCGTGTCTACATCTCAGTGATCTGGTACAGCTGCAACGAAGGGAAAATAACCCAACACAAAGCAAAGTATCCACGATGAAGTGAAGAGGAGTCAGTCTTTCATCACCTGTAACATGTCTCATGCTTTAGTTCTTTTCCTGCTTCTTCTCCTGTTTCTCCGTCTTTCTTTTATTTTTCTCCCTTTCTTTGTCAAATTTGTACCTTCAGGTAGTACAGTTGATTACAGGGAACAGCCATTCCTTGTGCCTTGTAATGTTCATTATTACATATTGCAACTTTTTCATAACATAAAGACTTTTTTTATCTAAACATTTCAACTTTATCCTTTATTATTATAACATTTTTGGCCCTTATACTCCCCCCATACTGCTAACATTATGTATTTTTAATTTAACCAACATGCTTTTATCTGTACAATCCATCATAAAATGATCACAAAACAGAACTCGAAGCAAAGTGAGGGTGTGAGGCAGAACTGCTCAAGAAGTTTGTATAAGCAGAGCAGCTCCTTATATAACAATGAGTTTTATATGAGAGATAAACAACCAATGCTTACAAATGTATTGCCTATAATATGCCTGTAAATCTACTGTGGAACAGCGGCTGAAACAAACTGATTGATTGGATAATTTAACAGTAGAAATAAGAGGATATATTTTTAGACTGTGTACTCTCTCTGATAATGAAGTACTCTTTAACAAATAAGTGTGAGTGTCCTGAAGCTGTGCTGCTTACCTGAGATAGATTCTGTTGTATCTTTATACTTAAAATCTCCTCCAGATATGTATTAAGAGTTAAATACAAAAAGTCTCCTTGGAACAATAATGTGTGTCTGATATGTTTTTCCTGGAAAAGAAAGGTGTCATTTCCACATTACAATACTTCTAATAATGTTAAATCTCAAACATCCAACAGTAGAAACACAGATAATGAAGCTGATGGTTCATATTAACCGACTCCATGTGCTTTCCCCGTACAGATTGTGGTTTTATGGAACTGCGACAAGCCTTTACCTCCTAGGAACAAGTGGCCCTCCACCAGCGTGCCTCTCACTGTCATTGAAGGACAGACCAAGGTAACAGCTGCTGGCGTTTTGCATCCATTACGTATCAAAAGACTCTTTGTTGCTTTGCAGTGAAAACATTTATCTCGACTTTATAAAAACTCAAAAGTAGTCTGGCTGGTTTGTTGGCCGTCTACACCAGAAATGCAAGCACCCACCCTTTGGCTTTAGATACCACAAAGCTACACATTAAGAAAAGAAAAAGAAGGATGGAAACATGCCATCAGGAACACGTGGGTCATTTAGCATTAGCAGAGTTCCCACGCTTCCTGGAATATCTGGAAAACCTGGGAATTTAGAGACTAGTTTTCCAGTCATGTAAACACCTGGGAATTAATTTAAAATGACCAAAGATCCTGAATATATAATATGTTCTCCTGGAAAATTTTAATTGTACTTCAACCCCTCACTTGTTAATTTGACCTGCAATGAACACTTACACTTTACGTTTTATAGGCTAATAGATACGAATTTTCTTTAAAATAATTAAAATTCAGTTTGATCAGAACTGTTATTTATGCTAAAATAAGCTAACGCAGAGTGAGTGCTGTACTGTATTGTCAGAAAAACATGAAAGACATTTTCCAGGAAAACTGATTTTCCAGAAGGAATTGATGTCCTACTATTTAATTCTCAGCTAAATCTTTTCCAGTTTCCTGAGGAAACGTCAGACTTTTAGCATGTTCCTGCGACTGTCATAGAAACAGTCTGAGTTTAAGTTGAAGAAGGTTTATTTGCGTGCGGATAAATTGCTGGGAACTAAGCCCAATCCAATGAGATGAAGAATAAACATCAGACGTTAAAGCCTCCAGCACATTAATAATGAGATAATTGGGTAATAAGAAAAGAGAGCGAGTGTGACAGCATGAGCCCTATCACCTTCAGCCTTTAGCTTTGAGGTAAGAATAGTCTGAATGTCTCTTGAGGATTCACCCACACCCATCAGGAGGTAAAACACACAGTGTCTGCAGTAAGGAGTTAAGATAAATCCACAAAATCCTGAATTAAAACCTCAATGTCACCAAAAAGAAATGGAGCTCAAACGATCCCATGATGTGCATTTAGAGTCGTGCAGTAACCTCTGGGAGGAATCATCCACCATTCACAGCTTCACTTTGTGATAAATGAGTCAGGAAATTAAGCAAACACCCTTGAGGATGCCAGATGTTCAGACCCTGGTGTGCTGTCATTATATGAAAACCCAAAGAAAAACAAGAGTGGACCCTGATTAAGGCTCATTGAGGCTGAAATGTATCCGTCGGTATTAACTTCACTGTCTCTGGAAATGAAGGGCTTGTATTTGCTGTAGCGCTGTGTGACTCTCAGACTCTCTCTGGCTTTTATTAACCTTGTTGTAAGCACTCAGTCCATTGAGCGTGTTTGATTGTTTGCTGCACACAATCATAAATATGCAGTCTTTTATTCGGTTGTCTGCATACAAGTGTCCTGGTCCTGGTTTTCTAAAGGTCTGTGAATATTGTTGTTGTCCAAGCCTGATAATTTCACTTCAGTTCCAGTGGACAGCGGCGTGGTTAATAGACCTTTTTCACAGCAGCCATTTTGACATTAAAATAGTAGGGTAAACACAGACGTTGGTATATTGGCTGCTTTAGTGAGTTCATGGATCTGTCGGTGATAACAGTTGTGTTGTTGGCTGTACAGGTTATATTTGTTAATGAATATGTGAGTGTGCTTTATATGTTTGTGCTTTCGTTGTAAATATAGGAACAGAAAGTGTTCAGTGATTAAATGTGTGACTAAACGGCACAGTAGGAGGTTAAATGACCTGTAACTTTAAACCCACTCGCTCTCATTGTAATGTGGGATTAACATTTATTTGTAGTTTATTGTTTCCTAGTGTGAGAACTTGACTAATGGAGCTCTCTTAGTTCATCATTAAGGCTTGTAACGTGACATTGTGTAACAATCTGTCTCATTATGTCAGAAACAGCCTGAACCCAGTGTGAATATAGCTAATACATTATTACATATCATGCTGGCTCTTACAAACTGTGGGAGTTGCACTTTTTTATGGATTACATTTTGAATAAGATGATGTGGGAGCCCAGCCCCAAGACCATTACAGCAGTCAACCCTGTAACAACACATTGTGTAATGTAACTCTGCCGTCCACTTTATTCTCTTATCTGTATCTGATGTTGAATCGAGACCCTGTGGACAGAATTTATAGGACTTTGATTGTAACTAATGTCATCTGTAGTGTATATTAGAGTTAATTTTATGTTCTTCAGCCTTCCAGTAAAGTACAGGAAACCTCTGAGAGAAGAAACTGAGAGGCCTAATCGAACTCTTTTCTTGAATCTCCATCAG
This sequence comes from Dicentrarchus labrax, assembly GCF_905237075.1. Classification (NCBI taxonomy): domain Eukaryota; kingdom Metazoa; phylum Chordata; class Actinopteri; family Moronidae; genus Dicentrarchus; species Dicentrarchus labrax. The sequence continues at coordinate 21,289,703 of NW_026136708.1, forward strand.
AAAGTCCCACAGTTGTGAGGTTTTGTGAAATTTAAAAATGTGGCTGTGTTCCAAAAGGAGCTCGGCTGCATACTGTATAGAAAATACAGGCTTTTTCACCGGTATAGTCAGGCGGATTTCAAAGGCCCTGATTACCCTCACAGGTGTTTTCAATTATTTTAGCTAATTTAACATCTCCACAGGACTGTGTGTGTGTGTGTGTGTGTGTGTGTGTGTGGGTGGGTGTGGGTGTGTGGGACGGTGTGGGTGTGTGTGTGTGTGTGTCTTCACACCTATTCGGATGTAAAAATTCACACTTTCTTTTTTTCCCCCGCAAATCAGTCTGAGAAGAGGTTGAACCGTTCAAAATGAGAAACACCTGTGTCTTTATTGGCTCCCTTACTGTTCTCACGGTGAAACTTTTGACATTTATAGTAGCAGCATTTCATTTTTGGGTGGTGTGCCACCATCTGTTTGTAGCCTCTTGCCAAGCAGCGCCACTGGGGGGGCAATGACCGCACATTACACGCCCCTCCATCTCCTAATATTCATTTAATGTTAAAAAACAAAGAATTAGTGTCCACTGCAGTGTGTGGGTATAGACCTTTTTCACAGCAACCATTATGACATGAAATATTAGAGTAAACATGGGCGTGGCCAATGATGTAATTATGGTTCAGTTCCATTCGGGTCAAACAGGCTGCTGCCATAGTGCATGATGGCTCACTGGAAGGGCTCTGCTGCACTAAATGGAGCTTTAATTAGTATCATTGGCAACATCGTGTTTGTTATTGATCAATATTCCAATGTACAAACATTGCATTACATTGCACAAGTATAAGGACACATTGACAAATTACCACCGACATTAAACAATTAGACATAACAAAAAATACATACATACAGATAAATATAGATAAAATATAAGATGGCAAAATAAAAGACAATGAAACCAAAACAAAACAAAATACAACACGGACAAAATCACATCATCAATCAATCATTGTACGAAGGAGCTGGAAACTTAAATACGGGGTAAGTTGAGCCACAAGACCACTTTTTCTGGACATGCTGTATTATCGAAACAGTTACGTTTACACTCATTCTGTTTGTTTGAAGGGATGCACAACATCCTGAAATATATGCAGATATATTAGTTAGCGACAAAACTATGATTGCCTTGATGTAGTGATCCTAAATATGAAAAATGGCTCGTCTTACCCCAGTCTCCCCTATCATTGATCTGTTGCTGCAGGTTTGGGTCAGATTCAGACAGCCTCTCTGGCATGAACAAAATATAGTGAACAACCGCCTTGATGCTCTGGTTTTCAAACTTTGGTACGTGTACCGTTGGAGGTACGTGAGCTGCCTCTACTGGTACACAGAGGAATGTCTTTATTTTGAAAGAAATACATTAATTTAAAAACATATAATACTGTCAGAATATGACAAAATTCGACAAGATCATTGAAATGTAAACGCATATATGATTGATTAGTTACGAGCTAAACTGTGATGGCAGGATAGTAAGCATTGGTTCAAAAACACTGCAATCGTGGCTGCAAACAGGAACCACTGGGAAGGGAAGTGTGGACCAGGAGTGTCCCTTATTCACCACATTAGCTCTGTTTCTTGAACCGCTTCCATTCAGGATTCAATACGAATCAATAATAAATAATCTTATTAGGAATAAACCTGCTCGTCCTCGTCGTCCATTAACTCCTGATAATGGACACCTCGTGGGGCATTATCCCTTCCTCATGAACGCTATCTCAATAGCATACAATGTAAATAATTCAAACAGCTATAAAGAGCCCTTTCTCAGAATGATATACAAGTATTGTGCAGTTTATTAGATAATGTTGTTTCCTGTGTTAATGTAATGCTAATGCAGTGCTATTTCAGGTTTAAATAGACTCTCGGTGGTGAGATTGAAGCGACACGAGTTCTGATTGTCAGCTATTAGACTCAAACAGGAGTGTGACTCTGTTGGGATTGTTCTCATCTGCAGTATCATTGATAATGTTCTGTCCTCTCACACACACACACACACACACACACACACACACACATATAAACTCACAGCTGTTACGTGATATTTCAGACAGAGGGTAAAATTGTCTCTTTTTTAAAAAAATTCTACTCATTTTCACACCAATTTAAACAATCGAGCTCCACCCTCTCACCCTCATTCACTCAACCTCTCTCTCTCTTTAATCCTGATGCTTTGTGGTCTAATTGCTTCAGTTTGTTTGTATGTAAATGTTTCCCCCTTAAAAATACAAGAACAATGTTTCCACTGGTGACAATAAAATGTGTCCCAGAGGTGTGTGTGTGCGTGTGTGTGTGTGTGTGTTGGTGTGTGTTGGTATCCAGCAGCGTCTATGGTCCTATAATTGGTCATGTGTTATATTGTCGTGCAGCCCAGACAGATGCTCTTCAGTGTGTTTCCTTCCAAGCGCTCGCTGTGTTTGTTCCCACTATAATAACTACACTCAGAAAGTTTGTGATTTGCCTCGACAGAGCGCAGCAGCAGAGTAATTTGCTGTTGGTTATGAGTGTGTGTACTCTGTAATCCTGAGTGGATACACTCCATCAGTAAGCTTTTACTTTCTCTCTCTTTCTCTTTCCTCTGTTTGCTCCCACTCTTTTTTTCCGATCTTATAAATCACCTTTTCATAAAATATCTGCTCTTTAACACATTTTATCAATATGCCTGCAAGCAGGGTCCAAAATTAGCAACCGCCAAGCGCCACATGGGACAGAAATTATGGGTTTGGCGGAAAAATAATTTGGGGTCACCCGCCAGGTGACACTGACAAAACCAAAGACATGATAATTGATTTTGGAACACATGCCAGTGCACATGGAGTCATATCCATCAAGGGTCAGACAGTGGAATGTGTGCACCAATTTTTGATTAAATACTAAACTTTGAAGCCAGCATTTGTTTCTCTTTGAAATTTCCACATGGACAAAACCACAATGGCCTTGTTTTAACATGCTTTTATTAATACTTTTTATCTTTTTCTTTGGTCTCATGGTTTGCAAACTTGTGTCAAAAGATCAGAACCTCCCAGAATCAAATTGTTAAATGGTCTTATAGGCTGAAACAGCAGACAGTGACAGCAGATACCCAGTTTGATTTTAAACGACTCCCACCCTTTGCACTGTGAGTTTCAGCTTCTTCTTCTTGTTTGTTCTTGTTGTCTGAGTTGTTCATTGATGAAATATGGGAACAAATAAAGTAACCTTACTAGGTGGCCGGTACAATAATTTGGAATCACAGTGCAGGGTTGAGTTTATTTGCCCACCAGTCCTCTTAAATAAAGGACAAAAATGGGTTGCTTGTCCTTAATGGTTAAAAAGTATACTAGTAAACTACTACTTAAATGTAGGGTCATTCATTCAGGAGTTGGGTAAAGTTTAATCTACAGCAATGCATCATATTCTATGTCATAAGAGTATCATATGTTTGTAGTGTCTGCATCCTGTGAGAACTACCAAGTCGGTTTTCAAATTGTTTATTTTGTGTAGGAAGTAGGATAAATTTCTAAATAAAATATCTTATTCTAAGGTAACAATAACACAATGATTCCTATATTCAGGTGATTATACACTAATGAAGACATATCTATGAATATTATATTCCATTTCTGCCAACAGATCCTCCTAAATGTTACACACTTGAGCTTTAAGTAAATGCACTACATTCCACCACTGCAGTATACACAGCATATAAGCATAGTTCACAGTGGAAAGCATTTCCAAAGAAAAGAGGAATAACTTTATTATAAGCTGACTGATTTGGAGACACTTTGGGATTCCTTTAATGATTCAGAATCGTACAAGTTAAATTATTTACCAACCAATTAATCACACAGGGGGTGTGGGGCATACGGCGAGTATGAATGGTTGATCAAACGAATCTGGTTGCTATAAGTGAGGTTCTGCTTGCTAAGCGTTTACAACCCACACATCAATATTATAAAAGGAGTGACCTATGGACTCCACACTATCACAGTTAATATGTCGACTATATCTCCGCTCCATCAATCACCCCCACACCGTGAATTTTATATTGATAAGTTAATCTTCAACATTGATCCTGACTCCTTGGGTATGCATTTAAATTATACCAGGAGCATAAAAGTGAACAGTTCAAAGGTCAAATAGGACCTAATGTTGAACCCTGATTGAACAGAAGGTCAGGACAGCAGGCTTAGAGTTGAATTGATGGTCTTGTTTAGACCTGAAAATATCCTTTAGTTTATTATTTTCATAGGTTTTATGAGAGTTGCCTGTTAAGCAACATTAGTAAAGTGGCTGTCCAAAGTTTATGATAGTTTTACAGATAGCTATGTGATCTTCTACTTTTCACTGTAACTTACAGACATCTCGATATATCCGTGACAAAGTCAGGCCGGATCTCCAAAGATTTCCTTTGAAGTAGCAGGAGTCAATGCAGATATAAAGATAGGAAATGGGTGGAAGGAGAGCGACAAAGATAAGGTTCAGACCATTGAGCTGCCAGTGATCTCAGTGGGACCTAATCTCTGTCCAGAGGCAGAAAGCCATTGACACCAGCTGGAGGGAGGCAGGGGGTGACACTCACACAGGTACAGACAGACAGACATGATGCTGTACAGGTGTGTTCAGACATTATGAGGTTTTAAAGGCCTGTGCCAATACTGATGCTTACTGGACTGCAACTGCTGATGGGTGAATAGATGACCATTTTCGGGCCAAAAGATGTATTTTTGATAGCACAGTGTTTAGTCCATGATAAGGCACAACTGTATGAATTGCTAGCATACTATTATACAAGCAGTAGCAGTATGCTAGCACCTCCGTGAGCAGAGGAACAGCATTGCTTTGAGCTAACTACTCAGTAACATGCTCATTTAAGCAGGTATAATGTGTATCATTCTGAGCCAGAGCATGTAGAGAAGTTGGTCCACTAATTGCAGGGTTGGTGGTTCAATCCCCAGCTCTACCTGTCCACATGTCTAAGCATGAATGTCTGAACCAGATTTTGCACCAATCCATCAAGTATATGTTGAGATATCTAACTGGATAAGTGAAAACTTTGGCCTTCCAGTGGTGCCAGAGGAAAAGTCTGGAGATCACCAAAGTCATTAGTTTTTTTTTTTTTTTTTTTTTTTTTTTTTTTTTTTTTTTTTTTTTTTTAACCCCATCTTTTTTCTAAAAAAAATCTATAATCTTTACACAACAACCGGAAACCTCCCAGTGTATAGAAGACGTCGGGCCTATTAAAGCCCATGTACCAAGTCTGAGTCCTTGCGGCCATGGGTTTAAATCCGATCTGTGGCCCTTTGCTGTGTGTCATCCCCTCTCTCTCGATGGCTCTCTCTATCTTTTAGCTTGTAAATAGCCTTCATTTTTATTGTTTTTTCATGAGTTTACTTAATTTTTAAACTGGAAATCTTTCGTCTTTTAAGCACTCTGAATTACAAATAAAGTTGCCTTTCCTCGCCTTAAAGCTTACTACAGACCACCAATGCGATATTGATAAATTATGTAATAAACAGGCATTGGTCTAATATATTAGCACACCAGCAAACCTGTAAGACAGTGTGTGCAATGTGCATGTGATTGTGCATATGTTTCTTCTTACTCATGCAAATCTTTGATATTGTGAATTTATTACATTCAGACCATTAGTCCAGGATGAATGCGATTGATTATCAGGCTAATTTACTACAGCCAATTACACTGTGATGGTGGTTTTCATAAGAAAGCTGAGAGACTGTTCCACTACTCTGAACACCATCCTGACTGAACTAATTACCTGCCTGCTCGTTACAGGGCATCCATCCAAATAAAATACACTTTCTCACTTTAAGTAGTGATTTAAGTAGTGAGTAGTCGTTTTTTTTATGAGGCACTCTGAAATAATTTGAAGAATTTAGGGGATTTATGTTCAAATTCGTTTGATGTTACGCTTAATTTCTTGATGAATTTGTACTGACTCATTAAGCTGAGATGGAAGTAGACATTAACCTTGCAGATATTTGTGGTCTTACTTTCCAAAATAAGCCTCTTAATATTACCCCTGGGGCTGTAAATCCAATCTGCTTTATTTCAGACGGTGAATCCATGTTAAGCGTCACCACAGTGACGCTAGTTGACATGAAAGTTCATTTCAGTCACATAAAATCTTAGCTGACTAAGATAAAAGCATAGATATATATAATATTTAATGACAGACATTTTTCTCCAAGTTTAGGCACAGATAATCAGGCTGACTGAGCTTCAGGTAAAAAATGTATAATCTGCTTATACTGAAGTGCATCATTTACTGTAGGATGTGTGCTTAGTTTAGCTGACCTTCCAGGTTTATAGCAATACTAGAAAAACTTAAAGGTCATCTTTATCTCGCTTCAGTTTGTGCTTGTCATGTTCAATCATCGCCTTACACTTACGCCGTTGACTTTTGCAATGACAGTTCTATTTAAATAATAATAATTAAATTTTACTCCTGTCAAAACCACGGCTCATCAACTGGAAATTCTTTATTAGAAATAACCCCTTGAGATCCACCATGTCGTTTTCAAAGGGGTCCTCAATGACAAAAAGTGCCATATACACAATTATACCAGACACAGAGTCAGCTCCATTAGGGGGCACCATGGGGTAGTGCATATTCACTGTGTCACTGTATATATACATCCCTTGTATAAAAGCATGTCAGTGTTTTACAAGTTGAGCAGAAATTCAAGTTTGGAGAACTTTTTTTGAATTGTCGTGTCGCTGTCAGTGTCACCGGCTGCTGCCAGCCTTCCTGTTATTGCTACATCCTGCCGGGCTGACGTAGCTGTTGATCCTGACACTACCATGGATGATTTAGGAAAAGATGGACCTTAACAGCCTGTTTGGGAGTAAGAAGAGATGTTTTCTTGCTGCCTTGCCCCAGAGGAGGGACTGGCTGTAGTACTCTGTAAGAGCAGATGCAGCTTTCTGTCATTTGGATGCATTTCAGTCGAAGTAAAATGTGTTCTTGCAATTATTCCCACTGTATGTGATTTCTCTGGGTTTTTAATAAGATCATTAGAAAAACAACAGGAATGCACTATTTCTGTTATTTTTTTTCTACATTTAGTCCTGAGGAACATACCACCGAATGGTTCCACTTTCCCTACGACTACCCTGCCACTTACCAGTAATTTGGTGCCTCCTGCTATAACCCTCGTGCCCCCTTTGGATATTAATTCAAGCTCATTACCCTTCTGTTTAACTAAATTGCCCCACGTGCAACTCAGAAAAGGGACATTATAACTCTTTTCTAATAAATACACACTGATCACGGCGATCGTGTGATTATGTACGAGAAATTGTGATAAAACATTCAATTTTCCATCACATTTAATCAGTGTTTCTATTAGCTGACAGTGAACATCCTCCAGAGCTCAAAACAGCAAACACATGCTTGCTGATTGTTTGAAACCTTAGCTTAACTTTTTTTTCCTTTTCTACTCAATAGTTAAATAATTCACATTTTAATTACAAGTCAATAACAGCAGCCCTCTTTAGGATAATGGATCAAGTTCTACTACACATTCTGTTAAATTGATAAAGAGTCACACAAAACGTATTAAGTCAGATGGTTGATCAATAGACACACAGCAGGGCGTGAAACATTTTCTCATTGCCTTTTGCCTACATTTCTCATACCTCTATACCAGGTCTATACCTTTAAAATGCAGAGTGGTCTGTGAGTCAACATATTTCCTTAGATTCCTGGTAAATAAAAACATAAAATTCCCCCAAAAAGATTAAAAATAAATCATGAATATGCATCTAAACACCTCAACAAGTATTAGCTACAGATCAGTTGACAAAAATGTAAATTATGTTGTTTTGATGGGATGTATTCATGTTGATAAATGCTGTCAATAATGTCAGTAATCTCTTTCTGTATCTCTCTCCAGACGATGAGCAGTCGTTTTTTCCCCCACGACGTCATCCTCACTGATGCCGTTCTCAGTCTGGATGAAGACTCGGTTCTCTCGACAAATGAGGTGAGTCACTGATGACTTATCAACCAATTGGCACGACATTGACATTTTTTTGGGGGGGGCGTTTACGCACTGGTGAACTGAGACACTGATGATTTATCAACAAAATGAGGTGAGACGGCCACATTCCCAAGACACAAAGCCACCAAAACACCATTATCAGACATCTGGATTAAATCTCAAGTACTGAATTAATCACTAAACAGCTTAAGTAACCAATTCACCACGGTTGCCGACAAAACGCAGAGTAAAAAACTGCACATTTTACATGCAAAACTGTGATTATAATCATCTTTTAAACTAAAATTGACTGTTCGCTGACCCTGGCCCCCATTTAGTTACTGCTGCTACAATTCCCAAACTTTTTGTTCTTCCACAGCACACAGGCAGTTTAAACGCCACTGCCGTATTTCCACTACATGGTACAGCTCAGCTCTGCTCACTTTTGGTACCTTTGCTTCGTTTTCCACTGTAGATAGCAGTATGGATAGTACCCCCTCACCACAGGAACGACATCAGAGTGACGCATTTAGAAGGAAACTTCACTGACTTAATAAATTAAATGTCAAAACAAAGTTACATGGATTATGGGGTGTCTGGATAGCTCACCTGGTAGAGCTGGTACCATGCAGAGGCCATGGGTTCAACTCAGACCTCTGGCCCTATGCTGCATGACATCCCTTCCCTGTCACCCTTCAGCTGTCACTATTGATTGAAGGCAATAAAAAACACTGTAAGCATCTCTTTTGGTTTTGAGCTTTCATCGTCTCTATTCAAAATAATGTATTTGAGGAACCAAAAGACACAATTTGCTTCCTGCTTGATTTTGACGGCTGAAATGTCAACTCTTACTGGCAGATTTTATTAGATGTAGTTAGGCTGCTAGTTAAGATAATGTTAGCTCCATGAGTTGGTTGAAAACCAACCAGCTCACTCTAAAAAGTGTCTTAATTCATACATACATGAGACCATGCTAAAATATTGAGGGTAAAGCTGTGTCTCCTTTGCAAAATGTAAGCCCTAGTATTAAAAAACTTTTAGGTATTTTTTAGGTACTAACATTAACTCTGGTTACATTTCCTGGGGTGGCTGGAGTGTAAACGTTCATAAATCTACTAAAGAGCATCTGACTGACATTGGAAAAGATATGTTCAACTAACTTGGCAGAGTTTGGCAATTTAGCACAAACAAAAATATGTTTTTTTTTCTACTTCTGCTCACATTTCTAGAGTTTCTTAACAGTTTGTGTAAACAAGCCAACCCTGCAGCACTGAAAGCCTGCCTCTGGAAATGTTTTTATAACCAGCTCCAGTCTGCATGGTTTTATATCAGCCAGTGGCAAAAGGTGGTGATGTCTTAACACAGTATTGATCCTTTCTGAAATGAAGCAGTCAGCCCACGCACAGTCATGAATACCATTCATTACAAATGAATTGCCTCACTCTGCCATACATTGCAATGGCCACTGAACCAGAGGAGGAAAATGTGCTCTGCCTTTAAAGGACGATTCCAAATGCATCAGATGAAATAAGTAGGATGCACAGGGAGTTTAGTAAAGCAACAAAGTCAGACGACCAGCTTAAAATACAAAACAAGACGTCAATATTGTGGAGGCTCAGTGATTTACTGCGTTTCCAGGATGCTCGAGACCCAGTCTTAATTAAATTAGCGTGCAATGAGTGGTGTGAGGATACATACTATTAAGATGGTGTTCTTTTAATTGAACTTAATACTGAGGGAAGGAAGGAGAAGAAGAGAGGTAAGAAAGAAAAGCAGAGAAGTGAGTTAGGAAAATAGGAAAAAGAGGAAATGGAAGAGAGGAGTAATAAGGAAATAGTAGTGAAAGAAAACACAATAGGAAATCACCAGGAAAAATGAGAGAGCTGAGAGAAGGAAAAGCAAACAAGGGAAGGGGAAGGAAAAACAAAGGGAAAGAGAAGTTAGAAGGACAAAAGACCAGAGGAATAAAAAAAAGTATAGTGGGAAAAGAAAAGCAGAGAAAAGGTCAGAAAGCAAAGGAAAATCAAGGCTAGAGGAAATAAGGAAAGGAGAGTAGAAAAGCACATGGAAGAGGGAATAATGAAAAACAAAGTGCTTTCACGGAGTCAGGAGTTTTACGAGAGCCATTACCTCTGTGTCTGTATCATTACACTGTCAAAACACAGAGCACCTCTTTGATTAAAGTCTCACTCGTTACTTAAAAGGGAGGATGGGAAACACTCCAGTGGTTTGTTACTCTGACACTTGTTTTAGAACAAATTAGAAATCAGTGAATTGTCTAAAGCATTGTCAAGAGAGGAAATAATGTTTCTATTCCCCCTTTTTTAATCAAGACTTTGACTTTCTGAAACTACTGAAAAAAACAAAACAAAACCAGACAGGATACTATACGGTAAATGGACACATTTATCCAATATTTGTCCATGAGGTCTGATAGTTGTTTCTGTTCATTTCAGATTATTGAAATTTGTATTTAATTTATATTTTACTGCGTGGATGGATTTGTTTTTTTATAATTGAGGCACTTTCTACAACCACAAAACTGAATCAAAACTTGTCTTTGACTAAAATAAATAGATAAATATATAAACTGAATCCTGTTCTGATGTAGAGATTTTAACAGTGAGGAAAACATTAAAGTTGTAATCCTGTTCATTTTAATTTAATAAAACCCAGTTTCTGATACTATTCATGGACAACAGTAGCTATTCAGTGTATTTATATTCAGTAAATACCTTTCTGTACAATGGTTTTCATTGTTAGTGGCAGAGTCTGCCATTCTTGTGGTATACTGAAATTGCTTTCAGTATCTACATACTAGGATTTTTTTTATCCCTAGTGTGTAGACACTGAAAACTATTTAATTTCAATATGAAAACGACAAAAATAGTCTATTTGCCAAAGTTCTCTGGAAAGTAAACAGGCCTGAAATGGTAATTATTGGTAATAATCATATTATAATCATATAATGTTTATAGTTAATGCATTGCAGGTAATCAGTGTTGATGTCCATTCTCCTACAGTAGTGATTAAACTCCTTTTAATCTTTATTCTGTGTCTTCTCATACAGTTTCTACACTTAAAATCAGTCATTACTTTCCCAATTTAAGACTCACAAATATGTTGAAAACAAAAGTTTTATACGTTTTAAACCTTAGGCAGTAAAATGATCAGCTCATCTGTGATGCTAAATGAGTGCTTCTGCTTTGAGAGTCATTACAGGTAGCAACCTCATTTCTCTTCAGCTTTTCAGCGAGTAAAAGCTGCGATCCATAATGGATTGTGAGGCCCAATGAGCCCAAGAGAGCCAATATATCTTTAAACTCTGAGAGGTTTTATTGATGGGAGCAAGTCAATGTTCACCTTTTCTACGCTGATGGGATCACAATTACACTTTATGGCACTACAATTTGCGGCACAGCAATATGAGCGAGTTTGTACAACTAAAGTTTTATGGGCACACGGCTTGTTTTATGAAACGAGAGTAAGAAGAAGAAGATGTCAGAGAGAGAGAGAGAGAGGAATCATAAAGAGGAAGTGGAGTGGATCTTTGCTGTGCTCACTAACCCGATGCTCTAATTGCCCTTTTAACATGGTGAGGGGATTTATTGAAAGGAGATGAAATATGTCAAGTGAGTGAAAATGTGCAGGAAAGCACATTACACTTTTAATAGGACTTTTCATATTATAATACCTCTGTGGAAGAATGGCTGTGCCAATTTCATAATTACATTGTTTCAGCTCATTAAATGTATGATTATTCCATGAAGAGAGATTAGAGAAGAGAATACGACTCAAAAAAAACCTGACAAAGCTTTTGTCTCTCATTGGGCGGCCAAGCATGCTGCTGTGTTGTGCCCTTTGGAAGACATTTTCAATATGGTGGATATGGAAATCGTTCTTCAACGGCAATAGCAGAATTTGTGATCCCCTAGTCATTGAAAGGCTGGTCGAGAGTGCTGCACATTTCAGAGCATTAGTAATTAGTAGGGCTTTCCTCGACCAAAGATTTTATCTAGTTATTTTAACTAGTAACTGTTGACTAGTAGTGTAACTAATTACAGTTGGCAGGGAGTAATAAGTAAAGTAATAATATTACTTTTGAGATTTTTGGAGTAACTAGCCCAACACTGATTAGGGAGTGAAAGTAGTTACACCACAAACAAGTATTTCTGCATCCGGGGAGGATTCAAAGGAAAATTACCAGTTGGATTCAAACCACCATCTATGGTCACAAGCTTTGGGTAGTGACCGAAAGAATGAGATTGTGGATATAAGCGGCTAAAATAAGTAATGCAGCAATCTGCAGACATCCGGAGGGACATCGGAGTAGAGCCGCTGCTCTTTCGCGTTGGAAAGGATCCAGTTGAGGTGGTTCTGGCATCTGATCAGGATGCCTCCTGGGCACCCTCCTTTGGAGATTTTCTGGGCACGTCCAACTGGTAGAGACCTGAGGGCCCTGAACATGCCAGAGAGATTATATATCTCATCTGGCTTTGGAATGGGATCGAGCTGGAAGATATTGCTGGGTTGTGGGATTTGACACTACCTTGCTTTGCGACAGAAAATTAGTGGATGGATGGATGGATGAGTTTAGGGGATGAGGGGAGTTTTTCAGCTGGCTTATTGGATCCAATGCATCGCAGTTCTGAGGTCTAAAACTATCAGATATTGACACGTAGGACTGGAACATGTTCATGTGCGGGGGTGTTGGACTCGTCCATCATCTGAGGTTCCATATAGACGTATATACCTGGATCATGATCTGCTTTCTATCCAGAAGGAAGCTTTCCTGTCCATCAAACGCTACAATAAGTACTTTCTATGGGTTCAAATAAGGCTCACAAGAAAGAATTTCCAAACAGCGGTTGTCATTTGTGAAGTAAAAACAGAGAAATTCCAGCTTGTGGAGAACACTTTACGAACCGTCCAGAGCAGACGTGACCACACACCACAGAGGGCACCTGGTGAGAACAGCTATAATTCAAAAGATGTTTCAAACTACAAAACCTGCAGTAGCCGCTTGCGGCCGCAGTGTGGACCTTACAACCCAGCTGGTCGTCTTGAATCACACTGGGACTGTTGGTAAAACTTCATCAAAGCCACAGCACTCCAAAACTGCTGGATACAAGCCCAGTTTAAGAGACATTTTCTTCACTTTCATCACCCTGAAATTAGATGGAAGTTGACAGTGAAAGCACCGCAGTGGCGTCGCTTCAAAGGGAGCAAAATAAAAAAAATAAAAATAAAAAAAACTGATTGAAAACACAACTTCCCCAAAACACATTAGAAAAGACCACACAGTGAGGGAGGAGAAGGGCTCTACAGTGTGATGTAACTCCTTTTCATCTCATAACATTTGGACATGTTAAACCGGGATGTCGGGAGAGATTTGTGACAGATCTGTTGCTGGATTGACCCTCTGCTCCTCGGATCAAGTCTGGCCTTGTAGAATCTATTAGTATGTATTACACACCTACACACACACACACACACACACACACACACACACACCTGTTAAACTTCAGTCCTCTCTTGAATTCCTCAACCATATCAAGCCTGTTTTAAACCATAATTAAGACAGACTGAGTGCAAAGAATCTGGGTTCTCTTACTCGTAACACACATATACACTCACACACACACACACACACACACACACCCACACATGCACGCACACACATTATAAAGAGCCTTTTAATCTCTGAAGGCAAAATTATATTTGCATGATATCATTAATCCTTTCAGCACAGCTGTGGAGACATCTGACACATCTCACATACAAACACATGTACAAGCACACACACATGCACGCACGCACGCGCACACACACACAATGCGTGCACAGAGCTAACACGTCCGTTCATCAGGGGCTACACTGAGAATGGCAGCTCCAACCTTTCTCTCGGCTTAGCGCCGGCGCTTTACAGTAATTGCTCACGCGATTCATGACAGAAGCCGCGAGGTATCGCTAAAGAACATCCACTTTCGGTGCTCCGTCTTTCTACCTCTACTATTCTGGTAATTAATTTTCTCCCCCAGCTCCTGAGGTGGTGTGTGTGTGTGTGTGTGTGTGTGTGTGTGTGTGTGTGTGATTACCAAGTATTTCATTATGTGCTGATCCCCTTATTCTCTGGTGTGTCTGCCTGCATGTCTCAGTGGTGTTTTTGAATTCAAAAGAGGCTCTTTCTCAGGTAGCTCAAGCTCCTTCAAGGACACCAGGTGCTCCAGACAACTGCACATGAAATTTCTTCTGTAGTGGGGAAGTAGGGAGCCTGAGAGGGATTCGAAGGATATGCAGCTCCAGAAGCCGCCTTGGCATACGAGTGTATTAGAGAATCTCACACTTGTGACGCATTTAGATGAAGTCTAAAGGTGCAGCCTTGTTTCCTAGAAATTACGGTTATATACAACTCATTTGCAGATACATTTTAAGGGGGACATAATTCAGACTGAATTACATATCATTCTAACATAATAGAGAAATGTTAATATACAAACATCATTTATAGGAGACAGGGTTGAAAGGTGCGGTCAGACTGAATGCAAAGGGTACTGTAGACGACATATTGGCCTATAAAGTCAATAAAGCAAACAGACAGGGACCTGCTCCAGGTCAAGGATATGTTTATTATCCCCGAAGGGCAATTTGTTGTACAGCCAGCAGGAACCACACAACCACCAGACAACAACAATAAACAATAAATACAATACAAAGATCACACAAAGTTACGGAAGTGCAAACTGAGGAATTTAAATTACAATCAGAATCAGAAACAGCTTTATTGCCAAGTAGGTTTTCACATACAAGGAATGTTTCTGTGTATTTTGGTGCATAACAAATGTCACAATGAGGCACTGCAGGTCCATCCATCTACCCTCTAGGGCTGCCCCCGACTAAACATTTTCCTAGTCTAGTTAAAGCCTTTAGTCATCACATGTTTATGATAATTTAGTTTTAAAACATTTTCAGCCATCTGTTTAATGAAAACGGAAAAAATGATGATTCTGAATTACTTCATTTCTTTCTTTCTTATTAAGTCTCATTGTTCAAAACACAGGACCTCTCCTGTGCCCCTCTGAGCCCCCCGGAGTCACAGTCCTGGTTGGAGCCGCTGTAAATAAACCCAGCCTTCATCAGCCGTTACTGTTTACACACAAACAAACATGGCCTCCATTTTAACCCGACCTGATCCTGAACCGCTGCAGCTTTTAAAACCTGATGTTTTTTTATCATTTTTCACTGGTGGTAACTTCCATCTGTGTATCATGACTGTATGTTGGAGATCAGATATTTATAGTAGTGATTCACCAACAAAAAGAAGCCAAAATGTTTAAATGTGCTGTACATTAAAACCAGTTTGTAATCTCAGATAGATAACTTTCTCCTGTTAGGTCCCCAAGTTCTTTAACACAAATAAAAAATAAAATAAATCTCACCTGATCAAGCCAAGGTGGAAATCAGTGGGAATCCGAGGTCAGGCCCATTCAGGTTCAGAGTGAGAAACAAACTTCTGACTTTAAGTTGTTTCAAGTGAATCTTTTGTGATGTAGATACTTAAATGATATTGGATTTAATGGGAAACGTTTCAGGTGGGAGAGAAACTGCTCAGAGAGGCAGTTGTTCTGAAGCTGGCCTTGTTGGCTGAATGCCATTCGATAGCTGTTGTGAATAAGTTGCTTGTGTCTGTTTACTTCCTCTTCAAGCTGCTTTAATATCAGCTATTATCAAAGTATTTTGAATAAGCTGTATCACACTTTTTCCTCCCCTGTCACCTCTCTCCTTCCTCCTACATCTTCTCTTCCTCTTTTTCTCCATTTTTCTCTATTTGTTGTCTTTATTTTCCCCGACTATATCGTCCCATCGGCCTCTTTCTTTACTCTCTGCTCCCACAGGTGGATTTTGCCTTTATCGTGTGGCAAAACTTTCCGGAGCGTATCGTTGGTTATCCAGCGAGGAGCCACTACTGGGATAGTTCCAGATCCCGCTGGGGCTACACCTCTAAATGGACCAATGACTACTCCATGGTCCTCACAGGGGCAGCTTTCTACCACAGGTACAAAAGAAACACATCATTGCCTACTCATCCTGTGACAGAGATACATTTAAGCATTCTGAATGTAAATAAAGTGATTTCTATAATTATTCATAATATCTTGCAGTTAAGACTCTCGTTGACCTCTTCCCCTTCAAAACCTAACCTAAATTTTTCTGCATTTTATTGCCTGCAATTGTTAAAAATAATGCAGCAGTCAACCAGTTCATTAATGTCTTTGTTTCCTCCAGTCTTTATCACTGTAATTCACTGTTCACCACCCTGAGTCGCTCTTCTGTGCCTCCACTTCAGTTGCTTTAACTGACTTTAACACACGCCGAAGAGCACACATTACACCAGTGTTAGCCAATCTATATCGGTTACCCACTGAATGCAGAATTGATTTTATAATCACCTATAAAGCACTACACGGGCTGGCACCAGCTTATATTTCAGAATGATTGCATCACCTAGCCACAGTGAGACCACTGAGGTCTACTGACCAAGGTCTGGCCAGTGGTGTAGTGGTGCTTGGAGAATATAATCTTAATTAATTTTATATATATATTAAATCGGCCCCTGCGGCAAAGGATAAACGTCTTGTCTTATAAACAGTGACATGTAAGGCTACTCTTGCAAGGATCATTCTGAAATTAACAGTAGCAGAAGAGGAGCAGATTGTGCATCAGTACGGGCCTTCAGACAGGAGAGACAACTACGTAATTATGCATTCTGAGCTACTATTGAGAACTATTCCTTAGTCCATTTATGCCTTTGCCATCCTAGAAAAAATAATTCAGCTTGCAGAACGGTATTGAACTATATGCATATGAGAATTGACGACTGAAAAAAGAGTAGCTAAACTCCTACGTAAACCCGGCACTCCACCACTGCTTCTGGCTGTCCCATAAACTAAACTCAAAACCAAAGGTGACGGAACTTTTTCAGCTTCGTCTTCCCCTTCTTAAAAGAAAAACTGCAGAGTCAGTGGAAGGTTTTAAGAAGTGGTTAAAAACTCACCTGTTCTATAAGCTTGCTGTCCTGTAATGTGTGTCGTTTTCATTGCTCTTATTGTTTGTGTGTTTTATGTTCTTTGTTATTTTTCCTGTAACTTTCTGTAACTTTCAGCACCTTGGAACTTCTAAATCCACTTATGAATAAAGTTTACATACTTATTTACATCTGTGGGGGCGAACCAGTAAAAGTTACATAAGTTATGTGGACAAGCCCACGCAGTTGTCTAGTGGTGTTGGTTACTATAGGTCGTGTACTGTAGGTATGTTTGGATATGACATTTAGAGAATATTATTATTAGAGTTACGTACACACTGAGACATACCAGTAGTGTAGCTGTACTAGAGGCCTTTCTCTTGAATTTGTAACAACAAAAACTGATGTTTGTCACATTAGTCCTGTTCAGTGAGTTCAAACAGACATCCAAACCTTGAGATTTATAAAGTCAAGAAATGATTATGGGAAAAATGTCCTATCAAATTGCCAATCAAAAAGAAAATCTTTCTTTTTCTTTTTCATACCTACACACTGCAAAAGTAAATGAAACGGTAAAAAAATGTCATTTTTACTGCAGAATGGGTCGTCTTCAGCTTTAAACTTACCTACCTGCAGGAACTGTACTGTAAACTCAGTTTACATTATAGTATCCATTAGGACTGTGTATTGGCAAGAATGTGGCGATATGATACGTATCACAATAGCGGTTGTGATTCAATATATTGCGATAATGTATGCAGGGCGATATATTGTTTAAAATCTAATTTTAGCAAAACTGTCATAGTATAAAGCAGTGGTTCTCAACCTGGGGGTCAGGACCCCCAAGTGGGTCCAGGGGTTGTGGAGATTATATATATATATATATATATATACTTTGGTATATATGCAACTAGAACTCTTACATAAAACATCAGAGTTAAAGGTTGGTGGCTTAAACACAAAAATCAATACAATATCACAAACCAAAATATTGTCATACAATACATACAATATACAATATGACTGATGTACATGGTGTTATTTTATTCATTTATAATGGGTGGGTGACCCAATCGGAGGCAACTGATTGGCATCAATAACTCTCTTTCCTCTGTGACTCATGACGCAACTCTATCATGTGATAAAATGCCACGATCTTTAACAATAAAGCGTGCTACATAACAGACGTCTAGGAAAGATCAGGAAAAAGACTGGAGGATGTGAATATATTATTGAAACAGAGTTACATACAATCAAATAACAGCCCGTTGGTGATTCTAATGTCACACATCTTAACATGTTTATGGAAGTATGTGTTGTATTATGTTTGTTTTGCTGATGATCGACATCAGTTCTGTTTATTTTCCTAGCTGGGTGCACTGTAGATGTAATGCTGTTTCATTACACTGATTGAACTGCTGGCTTATTTAAAGCCGCCATTTATAGGCATGAAACACACCATAATGACAGTGTAATATAAGAATGCTTTGAGTTAATAATGTGTAAACAAGCCAGCCTTCCATTGCTGTCGCCACTGCACCACGAGGCAATGTGGTGCAGTGGTTCTGCATCACCTGTCAGGTTGATCTATTCCAACTTCACAGAAATACCTTTTCCTTCTCCGCAAGATACAAACAATATTAAAAGTCATCTCTCAGCAGTTACATATTATATTTTAGTGAAGTAATAGAAAAGGGAATGGGGTAATACCTTCTTCTCCACCTCTCTGTTGTCTCATGAAGTGATTGTCACAGACACAAAGCTAGGACCGAAAGAAGAAATGGTAAACTGAAGTATTAAGCAGAGCGGTAAATTGAATGGAGAGGAGTGTTGCTCTCCGAAGGGATTTGAAGCATCTTGTCACGCAGATAAACAGCTCTCTCGTTGTTCTATTGTTAGGACGCTCAATGCGACTCTTTAGTCCTTTTGTTATTTAAAACCTCAAATGCCAACGCAAGGCAGAAAATATGAGTCAGCGGGTGCGAAGGGAAGGGTGGAAAGTGTGAAAGAGAGAGAGAGCGAGAGAGAGAGAGCGAGGGACAGCAGACCTTGGCAGGGAGGTAACAGCTGACAGTGATCTAGTGCTCCCATGCTGCTGAGAGTGCAACACAGCAACCATACAGAACAGAACAGAACAGAAGAGCAGCTTTAAAAAGCAAAAAGAAATAAATACACAATTAACCTCATCTGTCTTTTTCTGTTTGTGTGTGTGTGTGTGTGTGTGTGTGTGTGTGTGTGTTGTGTGTGTGTGTCAGATACTACCACTACCTGTTCACCCACTACGTCCCGGCCAACCTGCTGACCACGGTGGACCGCATTTCTAATTGCGAAGACATCCTGATGAACTTCCTGGTTTCGGCCGTTACCAAGCAGCCGCCAATCAAAGTCACGCAGAAGAAGCAGTACAAGGAAACCATGATGAGCCAGGTAGAGCTTCACGTTAGCTTCAGAGTCTCTTGGTCCCCTCCCGTCTAGTAGTCCGCTCTGTTAACGTTACACAGGAGACGCTAACAACGTTAACTTTCTGAATGTCTCTGCTTACAAATATATTCGTGGGACTGCCAGGCAAGATGACAGACACTGGGAGACAGGACAATGCAAAACTGGCTGTGTGGGAAGTTAATTTAATTGAATTATTATGCATTACGGCCACACGAGGCGTCCTCAGCACTGCCGTTGTATGGACGTTGTAGTCCATACAGGGAGAAAACACGAGGGAAAAGGCTTCACACATAAAAAGAGACAAACTCACAATGAAACACAGAAACTCAAAGACGATAATTCACAGGTGAGGGGGCGGATAACAAGACACAGGGGAGAATAATCAGGGCAGACAGTCAGAGTTGGAGGGAAAAACAGACAAAAAGATGAAAGAGAAACTCAAAATAAAACCAAAATCAGGACAAAAGTGCCCTCTAGTAGAGCCCGGCACAGGACTGATGTCTGCTCCCCATGGATTTCTGACCATTATCGTCCACTCCCGCTATGTGTGCGTCCACTCCCGCTGGGTGTGCGTCCACTCCCGCTAGGTGTGCGTCCACTCCCGCTGGGTGTGCGTCCACTCCCGCTATGTGTGCGTCCACTCCCACCAGCATTCTGACCATTCACTCCCACTCAATATTCTGTGTCTCCTTCTGTCCCGCAGGACGTTATTTTACTGTGTCAGCAACAACTGAGTAATTTCTCCAAACGTCAGACTTGCCTTGCTGTTGTTTTGTGTGAAACCCCGCCGTGATCTTCTTCTCAACTTCATTTGTTTACTTTGTCTTCTGGTTGGCGCAACCTAAATCCCGGGTCCCAATGCAGTCCTCTAGTCTGAGTCCACCACTGGGCACCACACAGTATGCAATGATTGCAGCCACAGGGCGGTGCAAGGACAGAATTTAAAACTAAAAATGGTCAGTCATCGGGGTTAAGAGAAAAAGTCAGATCCTCTTGTAGTCTGTCTGGATTATCATGGTTTGAGAATAAGAAGAACATTAACTTAATTAACTCCCAATGGAGAAATTATTTTTCACTCACACGTAGGCCTGAAATACAGTCACACAGAGGGCTTAAAGGACATGGTGGAGACATGGTGGAGTGATGGGCTGCCACGTAGCGGCGCTTCGGTTCCCAAACCGAGTCGCTACAGACTGAACTACTGCCGCCCTTTATTACCACCTGGAGCTCTGTCTGCAGGATGCACTGTGGGACTGCTTGTAATTTGAATAAATACATGAAGATATATTATTATATTATATATATATATATATATTATAAGTATATTCAACAATAGATTAGACTCTTGTCTTTTCAGTCATTGTACAAAAAAAGCCGAAGTTATCCAAGTATAATTCACAGGTATACAACCTAAAAATCCCATTTTCAGAGCAGTCTGGCAGTTTAATAAATCCTTTAGAACTTACACACTAATACAATTTAATTGAATTGTGACAGTCAAAAATTGTCTTTTTTTTTTTTAATTAAGGTTCAATTAATGCGGGTCGCCTGAGTGTTAAAGGGTTAAGAAAATAATCCACCGAAAGCTAATCACGCCGTACATGAGATAATCACAGAAACGAGCCCCAACCTGAAAGCAGAGAGAGAAATGTTTAAAAAGATTATAATTGTTGCTTAAATTAAATTAATCTGCGCTGACACAAGAGTGTTTGCAGTGTGGAGAGGCGAAGACACAAATAGTTCCCAAGTTAACATAAAAGATTAACCGTGTGTTTCCTTGAAGCCGAGCCAACACTTTGAACACATTTCCTCTCTCTCATGTTTGCTTCTATTAGTTTCTGTCTTTTGCTGGTTTTTCTATGTTTATTAGCACATTGCTGATTCGTTTGTTTATACTTATTTTATGTAAAAGAAAAAACAAATGAATGATAACCCTATAAAGAGACTCAATGAATGAATCCTCCTAATCAACACAAATTCAATCTAGAAGCCTCATCACAAGAAAAAGGAACTACAACAAAGACTGAAACTTCTTAAACTTAAAGATATCTGTTAACATCTCCTCATTAAACAGTGTATAACCTCTGGCTCTATGTTCTATATGTAGTTCAGTTCTTACTTTATCCCAAATGTTTCCAACAATGTTCAAACTCAGAGAAATCTGTCATTTTATTCAGGTAACGCTGCGTTTCACCGGTCGCCTGTCGATGGCGCCATATCCCCTTTGTGCCTGCGTCAGCGTTGTGGTTGTCTACCAGAAGCTGTCATACATTGACTGTTGATCCAGTCTGAAGCCACATTGTTACCATCCACTGTTTAGATCTTGGTGCTTTTTAACTCTAGATTGGAACCGGATGAAGGATTTTAGTCATCGGACGTCTGGATCTTAAGTTATCAGAGAAACAAGCTGAGCTAACGTTAACAGCAGCTCGGCTCGCAGCCCCTCCGGGACGTCCTTTGTCTGTCCAACAGCGTGGGAGAAGCAGTGATCATTAAGGTGGAACTGCTTTATTCAGTGTTTTTAGTGGTTTTAATCAGCGGGTCTGTTTGTGTTGGAGAGGAGGAGACCTCTGTGGATAACTGGACTCCCGGTAGAAACCTCCTGAACCATGAACACTGAAGGAATCCTAACCGGGAGAAGCTGACTGCAGTGACGCCAATGGTGGTGAAGACAACAACTCCCATGATCCCACACTGCTTCACCATCTCATCAAACTACATCTTTTGTTATTGTTTTGATGTGAGAGACCCCCTAGTGGCAGAAATTACATACTGTACGTATGTAACATAAGCACTGTTCCTTTCATTGGATTTACTCAGTTCAGCTTCATTTGCACATGCTAGTATCACAACATTACTCCATAGCGCTACTAGTGGTCAAAAAGTCTGCTGGGCCCCTTTAAGAGTGCAGAGACAGTGGTTTAATGCCCTGACTCCCTCTGTATAAATAGACAATAAAATGAAGAGGAGATTCACCTCCTGGAGCAGTAGTGGAGACGCTAGAGGCGACATGCAGCCGTGACCTTCTCTCCAGGAGATCTGTATGTTGTGTGTGTGTGTGTGTGTGTGTGTGTGTGTGTGTGTGTGTGTGTTTCGTGTGGCCAACCCTGTGTCAGGTCCTGATTGATGGCCTGACCACAGGCAGGACGATGACTCGGCAGTATGGACTCAGTGATTAATGTCTTAATTGTGAAGGCAACACGGCAAACCTAGATTTACTCCCTCCTTTCCTCCCTCGCTCTCTCTTTCTTTCTTTCTTTCTTTCTTTCTTTCTCTTTCTTTCTTTCTTCTTCTGTCTCTGTTCCTGCCTCACCCTCTCTCTCTCTCACCCCTTGATTTGTAACTTTGCTTCCAGAAACAGCAGACAGACATTTAACATGAAGGAATGTTTTTTAGGAAGTTTTAAGCAGCAGAAATAGTTGTGACAGATATTTTTTTGGCAGGTTTTTATCATGCATTCATTCATTTTGTATTTTAACAGTAGAGATGTTTCATACAAAGTGCCAAAGCGTTTCTTTCACTCGATTTTCATTACTCTGCCTGACCCTCAGTACCTCGCGCTGCCACCCTCCTGCAGCTCACAGGATGAATCCACGCCCCCGTGCCAAAGCTTATCAAAGGGGGCTGCTGCCCTCTGCCTGGCCCTCAGCTGCCCCCTCTCCACCTCATCTACTGTACCCCTCTCCACCCCCTCTGCCATCCAATTCAGACAGCCCGGTGAGGACTCAGAGCAGCAGGAGACGATAGCATCACGGAGCTATTCAGGAAGCTACTGAGGGCAACAACACAACAACGACTGCTCCTAATAACTGTAGAGGATGATCTAATGTCTCAGTGACCTGCTGGAACTTACTGGAAGAGTTTATTTTTGCCTTTTTTATGTTGGGACTTTAACATCATCAGGCCTGACTGGCTCATTTAGATGCAGATCCCCAAATGTTAAAGCAGATAAAGGTCTATTAGCTGCAACCAGTCAGGAGTCAGAATTTATGTTTGAGTGTTCTTATCACATAAATCTTCTGCCATGATCCAAACACCGACAGAAAAAGGTTTTTAGGAATTTTTCTGTATTCTTAATGGTAATTTAGAGTTTGTAATTTCCTGAAAAATAATTAAAAAAAGTTATTGATGATCCTGCATTCAAATCGTTGTCCAATGAAACCAGAGTACATCTACTGCTGGGCCTCACCAATAATTGGACAAAAGCTGTATAACTTTATTCACCCATTTTGGTGGAACTGTATTGTATTTTCTGGTTTCAGCCCACTCGCTTCACCCTCCCCGTCCAAGCACAAAGGAGAAAGTACAGTGGCCATATCTACCCCTATCTACAGTCAGTGTTTGTTCTGCCACTTCCGGTCTACCTTAGAAACATGGCGGTCTAACATGATGGCCTCCATAGAAGGTGACCGGTAGATAAAAACGTCTCATTCTAAAGTAAAACAAACACAAAGATTCTTATATTCAGGTGATAATGCACTAATGCAAACATACCTGTGAATATTAGATTCCATTTCCTCCAATTGAGTCCTATGTATCTATACTGAAAGTGTCTGGGTGATAACTGGGGTTTGTTGTGCCAGTTTGAGCATTTGACGCCAAATGTCAGGCAAACAAAACAGCTGTTGTTGTTTCTATCCTCTGGCTTTGTAAAGCTGTACTAGCAGAGCGAGTTTATTTGGACCCACACACTGACTGACCGACAGAGTGAGTTACACAACCTGCTAGCTGGAGCCAAAAAGTGGCGAAGCAGGCTGTACTTCCTAACGATATGTGAAAGACACTTCATTGCAAGTTTTCTACCAGTCTGACTTTCTGTGCTGCTGTTTGCTGAGTGTCAGAAAAACTTCTCAGGGGATTCGCCGAGAGCGAACCAGCTGCTCAGGTTGACCAGCTCTGTCAGTATGAGGAACCTGGATCCTCTAGAGGAGCTGCAGGTGAATACCAACAATGGGATATACAGTATGTGTTACTGTGAGCAACACCTCCTGCCATGTCTTGACAAGCTGTCCGCAATAAGGAGGATGTTTCACCAGCATGGAGGCGCTCCTACGACCCCGAACCATCATAGCCGCAATCATTTGGGACATCTAGGATGATCCACCATCAGTGCCAGCATGCTATTCCTTATTTGTTCATATGTGCCATCGTATTACACTGAGGGAGAAGTTTAAGTTTGGGAGACAAATAAAGCAGCCCTCGGTCATTCAGTCATTTTTACCATCTCAGGGTTAGGGTTAGGGTTCTAACCTTGTAGAAACCAGACGGGTTCAGATGATCACAGCCCTGCTGGATGCCACCGCTCTCCTGGCTGGTGATGAGAGGAACTGTAAAGTCACCACCAACAACCTTTCAACAGAAACAAGAAGAGAAAGAGTTCTCAATAAACTGACAACTTATATGGCAAATTTCAGGCCTATATCCAAATTGCCTTTCTTCTCTAAAATCTTAGAGAAGATTGTTTATTCCCAGCTCATGGACTTTTTAAATGAACACAATATTCTTGAGACTTTCCAATCCGGTTTTAAAACATTGCACAGCACAGAATCAGCGCTTTTAAGAGTTTTTAATGATATCTTTTTAGCTACTGACTCTGGACACTGTGTTGTCCTTGTACTTTTAGATTTGACTGCAGCATTTGATACAGTGGATCATGAAATCCTGATCGCTCGTTTGGAGCAGTGGGTGGGCATCAGTGGCTCAGCACTGGAATGGTTCAGGTCCTACCTGTCACATCGGACTTTCTGTGTCAGCCTTGATGACTCTGTGTCCTCCACTGCTCCTCTCTCATGTGGGGTCCCACAGGGCTCTGTGCTTGGCCCTCTTTTATTTTCTCTTTATCTACTCCCACTTGGTTCCATTCTCAGGAAACATGGCATTTCTTTTCACTGTTATGCGGATGACAGCCAGATCTATATCCCCCTCAAAAAATCAGAATCCTACTCTGTTGACCCACTGCTAAAGTGCTTACACGACCTTAAAACTTGGATGTCTTTGAATTTTCTGAATTTTAATGAAAAAAGACAGAAGTAATGGTCTTTGGTGGCACTTCTGTGACCCCCCAGTTGATCTGGGTTCTTTAGCGCAATATCGCAAACCAATTGCAAAAAATCTTGGGGTAAAAGTTGACACAGACCTTAAATTTGACAGCCAAATTAAAGCTGTGGTAAAGTCTAGCTTTTTCCAGTTAAGGCAGCTGGCAAAAATCAAATCAGTCCTTCAGAGACAGCACTTTGAGACAGTAATCCACGCCTTTGTGACCACTCGGCTGGATTACTGTAATGCACTTTATATGGGGGTTAGTGGGTCCTCCATTTCTCGTCTTCAACTGGTACAAAATGCTGCTGCACGTCTTTTAACTGGCACACGCAAGTATGAGCACATTTCACCTATTTTAGCTTCACTCCACTGGTTGCCCGTCCATTTTAGGATTCATTTTAAAATTCTTTTATTTGCTTTTAAAGCTTTGAATGGCCTTGCCCCTTCTTACCTCTCTGAGCTACTGCACCCCTACACTCCCAGCCGTTCTCTCAGGTCAGCTGACCAGCTGCTCCTGACAGTGCCTAAAGCTAGGCTTAAGCTCAGAGGGGAACGAGCGTTTGCCATTGCAGCTCCAAAACTTTGGAATGGATTGCCGCTGCACATTAGACAGGCCACCTCTCTGTCTCATTTTAAAACTCTTCTTAAAACCCACCTCTTCTCTTCGGCTTTTGATACCATGTAGAGCGTTGATTCTATGTGTACACATGCATATTTTTATCTTGTGTGGGCAGTGCTTTTTATTTATTTCTGTTATTTATTTTACTTATTTTATTTTATTTTATTTTATTGCTTTTATCTTTTATTGTGTATCTTCGATTGTGTTATTTATTTATTCTGTATATCTTTTTGTGCAGCACTTTGGAAACCTTGTGTTTGTTAAATTCGTGCTATATAAATAAAGTGGATTGGATTGGATTGCATTATTTGTTTCATCAGCAACCAAGCTAACCCACAGTTAGCGAGTTTGTTTCCTCGGACAGTTTAAAGTACTGTGACAAGAGGAAAAACCTCTGCTAGCATGTTAGCTGCTGAAAAATGAGGCTGTGTTTCTCAGACAGTTATGAGATAGAAGTCAATGGTACAAATACATCTTTGTGAACTTCCATTAGCAACAAACCCAACAAGCTTGCTAACTGTCGTTAGTTAGTTAGCTAGCAGTTAGCAAGCTTGTTAGCGATGTAAAATAGAGAGAACAGAAGACCAGCGGGGATTTAATGGCCCAACACAGAGATATATAGATAATATAAAGAAACTCCAGTAGTTATTGTGACTGCTAGCGCTATTATGTCTGAGCTAGTTAGCGTGTTAGCCGTTAGCTCTCCAGCTACAGTAATTCACTATTTAACCTGTGAATAGCCACTGCATCACCAAGCCAACCAAATATTTCAGATATGTCGATAATTTTGCGTCACTTTCGTAGGCCTCATATGATTTAGTTCCTTTTAATCTAAATCTTTTTCTCGTGCAGCGTTGTAAATAAAACTTTTTACTGTTAGATTTCTTTCAGCTGGTGGGTTTTACGTAATATGACATTGTCAGTTGAGTAACATTGTAGTGTTTGATTCCTGTTATTGCAGTGGTTTGTTAGATGATCAGCTGCTACTGAGCTGTGCTCATTGGTTCTGTTGTTCTGATGCATTTATCCTCTCCCTTTCTCTCCATCTCCAAACCAAGGGCTCCAAGGCGTCTCGGTGGGCTGACCCAGATCACTTCGCCCAGCGACAGACCTGCATGAACGCCTTCAGTCATTGGCTGGGTTTCATGCCCCTGGTGCACTCCCAGATGAGGCTGGACCCTGTGTTGTTCAGGGACCAGGTTTCCATCCTGAGGAAGAAATACAGGGACATTGAGAAGCTGTGAACGCACAAGGATACACACCAAATAATTGGTGACCGAGAGAGAGAGAAAGTATGAGCGGCTGGCCACATGTGTGCGTGTGTTGTTGTGTTCCCTGCTCGAGAGGCCGTGACAAGAATACACACACTGAATGTGACCGCTTGTGTGACTATAAAAGAAAACTCACACGTGCACCGGACATAAAAATGATAAATCACTGAGGTACGCGTAAGGCATTTAACTGTGTATTCCTATGAAGAAAAAAAAAATAATTGGGTATGCGTGGTTGATAACAGCGAGTGCATACCCACCATCTGTGACAATACACATAAATATGAATGCATGGAAACACATGCAACAAAAGGCCTGGACACGTTGAAGACAGTCCTGACCACAGACTTGCAGTATGTGTTGCATGGTTTGAACAAGACAACTGTACAAGGACCTGAAAAACTTAATGTGTTTGATTTAAAAAAAAAAAAAAAAATACATTTATTGTGGAAGTTGGACTGTTGGCAGGAGAAGAGTAAACTATGGGAGATTTATGGGTTATAGGTTATATTCATCAGTCAACTGACACACTCTCTGGGGTTTTATGTACAGTAAAGACATATTGTGGACAAACTGTCGGTTCTGGGTCGGGCCACAAAACCCCCCAGAGACAACGGCAATATGCCTCTTGTATACTATTGTAGATTTTCAGCAGCAGTTCCTGTCTGTATGAAGAAAATAAAAAAATAAAAAATAAAGAGATGTTATGTTATAAGACAAAGAAGCCGGGTCTCAACACCTTTCTTGCTTCCTTCCTTACTTTGTTTGGTATTTCTTAAACCTTTCCCTTTCTTATTTCTCCTGTTCTTTGAATCCTTTCTTTGCTGTGGTCTGTTTTGCCCAGTTTAGGACATCAGTCGCACTCAGCCAGAGTATTTCTGTCACCAACTGTTTCCAGTAAAGGTTGAAAACAGGAGCTAGCTTTTTAAGCGGAAGACATTTTTAAAATAGTAAACCAAATTATAGGACTATACTGTGGTGAAACACATCGGTGCTGGTGTTAAAACTGACATTAGCAAAGTTATGAAAATCTGCATTTTGTGGGTTAAAAATGTCTCAACGTGCACTTTAGTTTTTAAGGTCAATGCTGACATAGAGTCGACCATTTGGGGCAACTCTACATCATGACTTTATTAAAACACACACACACACACACACACATTGGACACATTGTCTTGAAAGCCCAGCACTCTTTCTGGGGGGATTGAATGATGTACAATGTAACTGCTACGGAATACTGACAACAGTGGTTGCTATAGCAACAGAATGTTCGACTGGAACCAACTGCTGGTGGCGGAATTCTGACAGGATTCAGTCGTCTGTCAGAGAACACACAACATTCTTTTATGGAAGGTTTAGATCTGTCTGGGGTTTGTTTAAACTCAAACTAATGGTAGAAGTTTGGGTTTCAACCTGCTGCTCACCAATGTTTTGTGTCAATATTCAACCAGCGTGAGTCAATAGTCCAGAGACAAGGTCACGATCCCTCACTGGCTTCCCAGACAACATATAGCCAGGCTGAAGCTTTGCTGCAAGTAGCTGAACTTCATCAGCTCAGTGATAGGTGAGTTAAACAAGGTGCTTGTTCGAACTTTCCTTCGACCTTTTCAATCACGCTCGTGGCAAGAATGTGTAGCTGACATCAGACATATGCAGGACGTGTTACTTGTGCCGTCTGTATTTTCACTTTACATTAGTGTGAAGACTTTAGAAACATCCACCACCATGAACGTATTTTTCGAGAACCAACAAAACGATTGCTAACTTTTTCTTGTCCAGTTTTATTTTCAGCATCTTGTGACAATGAAGCTTAAATATACACATCTGTAACCATTGCCCTATAGTTTGTTCTCTTTGTTAAAGGACCTTGAGAATCGTCCTCTTATATACTTTTTCGAATAGTGAAACAAAGCTACGGATCATTTTGTCAGAGACGTCTTCATTGATCCCCCGGGATATCTGGATTTCACTGTTTTACGTCACTTAAAATCCTTCTGTGTCTTTTTACTCTCCCACTGCCGGTTTTATTTTTTCATGTTTCTTTGTGCTGCCTGACTTCCTCTGACATCAGCAGGAACAGGGATCCATGTTCTCCGTCCAATAAGCACAAACGGGGGAGAAGTGAAGCGGTAGAGTTTCCTCCTGAGGGAACCCATGGATGATCACATCCAATGACTAACACTGACCTGTATTGATCACAGTGGAGACAAGACCCTTTAACATGCTCTTACAGAGAGGAGGGCTTTGTGTGTCGGTGTCTGCTGCAGAGAAACAGTCTGCAAGATATTATTATAGTCCCGACTCCCTGTTGACAGCTCTTTACAGACAGGAGGCCTTTTTCCCTGTGATTCACTGACTCACATTGTATTCAGACAGAAGTGAGGCAGACAGAAGACGAGAAGAATGAATATGCAGGAGTCTCAGCTATCTCGTGCACCTTTATTGGCTCATTACCACCACGCACACACACACATGCAGAACAGTGACTTAATCAAACAGATCATCAGACAGAAATGTAATTCGGTCATTAGCTTGAGTCTAATTCAGACAGGTGAACAGACGAGATGAGGGACAGGAAAACATGCCACGACATCTGGGGATGCAAAATAGAATAATTCAGTCTCTGTGGAACAGCAGTGCTCGAGGTTGAAGCCCAACCAACACAGGCAAGCTCGGTTGTACAGTAATATTAATATTAGGGCCGCCCCCCCAACAGTCGACAAGATTCAAAAAATATATATGCTAACTGTGCTAGCTGCTGCCACTAGCAAGTAAGCGCTCCTTTCAGGTGACTTTACCTGGACTGGAGCTCGAACAGATCAACACTACTAGTGTAGGAGTTGGGGGACCCAGCAGGGAATACTGCTAGGGGTCGGGGCCAGAATGAGAAGTGGACTCTGACTCTGGGGATGAAGACACTGCAGGTTCAGGCAGCAATAGGAGAGGAAGGAGACGGAGGAAGGTGAGCCAGTTTGTGGTGAGTTGATTTGTAAGTAACTTTTATCCATCATCCCTCGTACCGATCAGTCCACCAGGATTTGTTTTAGTGAAGTTGGAAGTTATGTATTCCGTGTTTGGAACAACCAGACTGTGATGTTACACTGTGATGGAATAAATAATAAACTAAATGTTCAGTCACAATAATGAAATATATTTACTGAAGACACTGACAAACAACATATTAAGTATTTTTTAATGATGACTTGATGCTTGAGAGCTTGATATTCAAACCAAATGAAATGTTGAGATTGTGTGTTTCAGGTTTCCTATAGTGTCGTTCTCTAATATGTTAAAAAACATTTTCTGACTGCTGTTACAATCTTTCTAAGCAAAATTCACATTAAGAACATAATATAACATAATAAATGTGTGTTGGTATTAAGTTGTAAATGAATTTTATTGCCTTCAGCAGCAGCCAACATCAAACAAGTGAGGAGACAGAAACTATTCAGTGATAGCCTACTTTATGCACAAAGACGTCTTTAATATTCATCAGGAACATATTTTTCACAGCTACGAGCTACAGTAGGAGGTGGTGTGGCTGCTGGTCTCAAGAGTACCCTTAACTCTTAAACACCATTGTTATACATATGATAATTATCAATATGATATATATATATATATATATACAATATTACATATTAATATGTACATTATGATGTCTCTCTCTCTCTCTCTCTCTCTCTCTCTCTCTCTCTCTCACGCACACACAATGTTTTACAGGCTGCAGGGACCATAATAATGCATCATAAGAGCAAAAAGGAGAATTCCCTGAAGCAAACTGAAATGAAAGCCATTGTAGCTCACACTAAATCATCTGTTGGCTCTGGTGGTTTGCCCAAATGTAGAAAAAGAGAGAGCAAAGTGAGAAAAGAGGGAACGCTTGTATCTGGAAAAAATGGCTCGCTCTTAATGGAAAATAGTCCATTCGGGTCTCATAGACGGACAAATGTGACTGAAATCTAGTGTTAGTAGAACGTTATTCTGACAGGCCTCTGGTAAAACTCAGCAATGTATGACAAAGTCAATTCAACAAGCCGACTGTCAGTGAGAAACTGTTTGAACATGAAGTTATTGATTGGTGGACAGTAAACTACTGTGGCTGAAGGTTGTGATCAAGGTTACATGTAAGAACTTCAAGGAATCAGAGTCAGAATACAGCCAACATGTGTTGTAATGTTTGTATTTGGTGGATAAAGGCATTAAAATAGTTGGAGACACATTAATACACAGACGGTAAATTCTCTAGTTTTCGATCAGCCTCAATATAACCTGATTAATTCCATGCAAATCAGACAGTCTAACATCAACCGTCTATGATATCCTCAACCTGTCCCAACTTCCAAATAAAATATATTATTAAAAAGATCTCAGAAATAATAGAAAAGCCACATGATCCTAAAGTTTGGATCCTATAGGTGGCCTGGACCCATCAGTATAATACAGTAAATAATTATGTTAACCACTTTATTTTATTTGCAAGAACTGTGACAAAAAATTTTAGTAAACTGGAAATCTGTCCTCCCTCCTCTCAAAGACACTGGCTCGGTTCATTAACATCAGACTGTGTGATCGTCCTGTAATTGTGACGGCTGATTGCTGTTGAGCTTCCATCTGGACCTAATTATATGTTACGTTCTAACATATTTCTTAAAATACTGAGTGTAAAGAACCATGCAGGGGTTTGGTGGGGACATTATGTGACGTTTCTGACTGCAGTCTGTTTTGATTCCTCTCCTGTTCGACCATTTTGAATTCTGCTTCGATCAGTATTGTTAAATAAATGCTCTGCCGGGATGTTCATGAGAAAAAGAATATTATAAATAAAAAGCATGTTGATTTAGAATCAGGATACAGTGTGAGGGAACGTGATAGACAGACCAAAGATGGTCAAAATGTATTGATCGCTATTTGAGATTATGGCTGCAGCTAATCCTTATTTTCATTATTGATCAATCTGCAGTGTTGGGCAGTAAAGCAGTAATAATATTAATGTCTCCATTAGCTGGTAGTGTAACTATAATACATTTAAAGTCATAATATTACAGTTACCCCACAAACAACATTACTCGTATTGTCACCTCCGACAACTGAACAACTAAACAACTGAAACCAGTTTGAGATTTCTGCTTGAGAAATGAACTTAATGAACTTTTAAAATGGTTCTCAACTATTTTTCTGTCAATCAACAAACAGATTAATTAACCAAGAGCAGATTCCCAACAACCAAACAACTTTTAGAAATAAAAACCTTATATAAAGCTGTAAATATAAGATATATACTCCTACATGTTTACTGATAGTTTGTTTTTGTTTACTTTGTTGTTTGCATTGTTTTTAAAAAGTCAGACAATGAGCCCCCCGCTGGCAGGGGGGTTCCCGACCGTCCGCAGCAGCCCCAGCAGGGGGCGCTGTGGGCTGTTTGCATTGTTGCTGATTCCGCCCCCCTTAGTACCCCCTGAAGAGGGATAGTTATTTGTTGCTGCTTGTGTTGTTGTTGACCTGTAGTGATGTCAGCTGACTTGTAGCCTCATTTGCTGTCAGGTGTGGGTTGATTGTGTAGGTCAGTAGTTCTTTAAGTTCTATCAGAGTATTTCCTGTGAGTATTGATCAGAGAGGACGTTGCCTGATGTTTTAGGGACTTTTTATAGAATTCTCTGTCTGTATTATTTTGATTTAACACTCATACATATTCAGTAGTCTTCTTTCTTGACAGATTCAGTGTTTTCTTCTGATTGTTCCATCAGCTCTTTGGTAGTTTGAGCTGTTTTAATGTAGGACGAGGCTGTTTATCAGAGAGTGTGAATATAGTTTGTGATCAGGTCTTAAATAATAAACTCAACTTTATTTCATTTATTTAGTTAATGCTGAGATATAGGCCTACTAAGTTTTCATACACCCCTTAAAATCAGAGAAGGCCTGAGGACCCCCTGTGAAGCTTTGACAACCCCTAGTGGGGGTCCCGACCCTCACGTTGGGAACCACTGATCATGGTTCTGATGCTTAAATATCAGCAGGTGGCTGCTGAATGATAAATCCATGGCACTGTCTGTGGTGGTGAAATAGCACACCTCACTGTAATCTGTATTTTCCTCTGTTATAAGGACCCCCTGCAGGTCCTCACCCCATCTTCACGCCTGGTTACCCCCCAAAAATGATTAATTACAACCTTTCAACAATCACATCCTTGTACTGGATGAGATTCAATGTACACATATACACAGTAAATCCTCACAGAAACAACTGAAACCAGTCTGAGAAATGACTTTAATACATTTTTTTAAATGGTTGTCAACTAATTTTCCGCTGATCAACAAACAGATTAATTAACTAATAGTTTCAGTTCCACCTTTGGCTGATTATAAGAAATTAATCTGCATTAAATCATTTTATGTAGAGCGATCACATGTAATCATCTTATATGATGATTATTGGATAATAGGAAAACAAGCTCATGATATAATCATATGCAGCTAAATATAACCTGATGAAAGATATATGCAGAGTATATATTATGCAAATATTATATGCATTTCTGTACAGTTACAGCAGATGTGAATTTACAGTCTGTGGTTGTTTATGGAGGCAGATCAGAAACTGAACTGCTTAAATGAAGAAGAAATAGGCATTAAACTAATACTCAGAATGCCCTTTTTAATTCAGAATAAAACATTATTTATGGAACAGTTTTGGAAAATATAATCTGCCTATACTTACAGCAGGAGTTCAGTATAGTTAACATTATGTAAAGATGTTGTATTAAAAGGAATGTAGCCCTTCATGGCTCTGCTGAGATCTCTGTTTGGAGACACAAGTCATATCAAAAGAGGAAAAACTGTGATAACCTTCAGATGATGAAGAGATCCTGGTTATTGGTTGTGAGCGAGGGAGCGAGGGAGCGAGGGAGCGAGGGAGCAAACCTGAGGAGAAAAGGAGGGGGTGAGATGAAGGACTGGTGTACAGGGAAAAGTAGAAAGTAAGATGAGGTGATTATAATTATTGTCTCTGAGAGGAGGGAGGAGAAGAAAGGTGAGAGGGAGAAAAAAATCAATGAAAGATAGATGAAGAGTGAGAGAAGGGAGGAGGGAGCTTCATGGAAAGATGGTGGATTGGCTCCTTTATGGTCATGGGAACAACCCTTCATACTGTACATGGTGTGTGTGTGTGTGTGTGTGTGTGTGTGTGTGTGTGTGTGTGTGTGTGTGTGTGTGTGATGTCGTCTCATCATACATACACATACACAGTATGTCTGTATATATATATGCATTGTATTCTGGGTTGTGGGATGGAGCAGCGAGAGATTCGGTAAATGTCAGCCAATATATGAGTCACATTTAAAGATCTATCCCAGAATGTAACAGTGCACGTGTTTCCTCTCACTGAGGTTATACGAGTGCACATATTTTAGATTTTAATGCCATTAAGTTTTATTCATGTAAAAACCCAGCTGACCTCTACAGGTCGCTGTTACAGTACCGAGGGTTTCTGTGTTATGTAAGTGTTTGAAGACGGACAACAGAAATGGAGACTTTGGGTCAAATAGTATTTTTTTGCTCCACCCTGAGTGACCCGGATGTATCTGAGGGACGGAGCTCCAGTGCTTTACTTTATTATCTCCTTCAGCAGAGGACGCTCTGTCCATCCTTTAGATACCAAAGGAGATAACGCTGTCCCACAATTCTTTGCGGGAGCAACATTGAAAAAGCAGCTCGTTGGGCAATACAAGCGTTCAAAGGACGCACATCAGCTTCTAGTTACCGTTCTGTTTTCATCTTGTTAATATTCTTCTATGTTTTGAGCTCTGAACTATATCTTAAAGCCGTTACAGGCCGACTGTGAACGCTACTGTTGTAAAGTGTGTTATACACAAACATTATTATATTAGTGTTAGCTAATGCAGGAGTTATTCCTCATTCTGGGCTTTGTTCACATGAAGGAATTAGCCTCGGTATATTGGTGCATAACAATAAACACAGGACTTTATAAAATATTACGTTTGATCTGTTTTATTGTTAGTATTTATTTTTATGGTGCTTTTATTCTCTTGTATTCTGCCTCAAATCTATATGATTTTAATTGTTCTCTTTTTTATTTTTTGCGTGTAGTGCCTCCTGGTTCTGGTTATATAAGACGCTTGCAAATGCTGTATAAATAAAGTTTATTATTCTTATTATTCTTATTATTATTGGCATTAACACAGTTCATTCAAGACTTACTGCACCTTTAAGTAGTTTGTTCTTGTTCTTCACTGTTGTCGTTTATTCGGGCACATGATCTTTATTTTTTACTGCAGTAGTTTTTACAGAACTGCTTTAAAGTTATCAGCTGTTATTATTTTGCAAACAAACATTAAGATGAGAAAAGGAAGATGAATAAATAAATGAGTGAGCGCAGTGTGGGTGAGTCTGCAGTGCAGATGGAGACAGAAAACTGTAACATCCCTCCATCCATCTCGTCTTTCCATCAGTCCATTTGACTCAATCAATCCTGACAGCCGGCCTCTCCTTCCCTTTCATCTCTCACTCTGTCTTTTATTTATTTATTTCTTCTTCTTTTTTTGGTAAGCCGTCAGCATCCATCTCATTCGTTACGGCTCTATTATGCAGCGCTTGCTTCAATGAAATCTAAAAAAAAAAAAAAAAAATTGCATGAATAAATCAAAACCAACCCCGATCTCTCTGATTCACACAGTTTGGGTAATTATTCAGTTTTTCATGAGAGAGCACTCATTGATTCGGCGTGACCCCGAAGAGTTTCCAAGGTTATGGGATGGGAAATTGATCGGCGGCGAGCGGTGATGGAGAGAGGAACGAACTGGCAGAATATACAAATATTAAAATCTCTCTCTCTCTCTCTCTCTCTGGCGCTCCTCAAATATGCGTGACCAAATGGACTTATAATTGGAAGTCAGGGGCCCAGAAATACTCCTCACCTTCTCTCTGAGTCGTCTAGATATTAGTTCTGGCGAGTTACGGGGTTGATATGAGCACATGGGGAGAAGATGAGGGGAAGAGAAAGTCATTAGGAGGAGCCTGTTGCTAGAATTTGTAAGGAACTTTAAGGGACTGTATTCTCTTCTTTCTTTTTTCTCTCTTTCACACACACAAACACACAATCAGCTGTCCATCTTTCCCTCTCTTCCAACAATGTTTCTTATTATAGCCTGTCTCCTAACGTTTGTCATATTGGGCAGTCACCCGTGATGATATCATGGGGTAGTGTGTGTGTGTGTGTGTGTGTGTGTGTGTGTGTTAAATCGTTTCACCCCTGTGAGAGTCCTCACACACACACACCCGCTGACAGGGAGTCAGAAAGTCCGATTTGCTTCAGAGTCCTTATTTCTTCCTTGTGGGTGTTGAGAGTCCCCCATTGTCTGAGCTGAATAGGACATGTGTCTGGATCTATGAATCCTATTATGAAGGAAGTGAAAAGTGGGAACGAAGGGGGGAGCTGGGAAGATGGATTTTAAATGGACACGGACACTGTCCTCACCAGACGAGCATTGGCTATTTTCTCAGATGCTAAAAATGTCCAGTGTCCACCTTTTCCTGACAAAAGACGTGTGTATAATGACCGTCCTCTCCGAGCAGTGAAGGTAGCACGGCGAGATGTTGCTGCAGCACAAGAAGTCTTACGATGTGTCTCTTTATGTGCAGAACATAAAGCCAACGGCCCTGTTGGATTATTCATGTGGGTTTGACTGCCGAGCTGTTAGTTAAAGAGAATCCAATTTCCAACCAGCTTTGTGTCATTACAATGTGGGTAGCATATGCTAATGGTTGAGTGTATGCAAATGAGCATGTTGCCTGCACCCGGAGGTCCCTCTGGGGCTGCTGTTGAACTACTGATTGTACGTTTACACGCCGGCCTCCTGCATGTTCCTCCGGTTGGACAATGCATTGATTGGTTAGACGTGTATGAAAGATTAGGGTTAGTCTTTGATATTAGAGTTCATTTAAACTATAATCACAATCTGTTATTAAGTAATAATGTAGAAATCAGACTACAGAACCTGTATGTCTGTCTTTTGACAAATGTTATTGAGTATGTTGTCCAAAGGGTCCCAGAGCCAAAACTAGACAATAAATAGCCTCAAGCAGACCTTTAAGTGGATTCTAGTTGCAGGTTGTAACTCCCTCACTTCACCCTCTCCTTCCAGTGTGAAGCAGAAACGAAGGTGGCTGTGAAACGTGTAGGGCCGTTGCTGTCATTACACACTCAACCTTTAACAGTAGAAAGTTCAGAAAACTTTGATATGAGTTGTTTGTGTAAGTAACAGCATGATGGACGGACGAGGCAGGACTGACAGACGCGCACTGATATAAAGGATTGTCATGTCACAGTGCTGATATTTTACACTCATGCTCTGAGAAAATTGCGCTTTACTTTCACGTCACTAAAACACGATGAAATGAAATTGAATTATACGAGAATGCAGAGGCGAAAAAGTCCCCGCAGGACAAAATGATGATGTATAGACGAGAATTATCCCTCAGGAGAGACGTCGTCTGCCATTTCTGCACCACTTCATCTCTGAAAGCAGAGAGAAATGTGAAGCACGAGGCCCAGTTCGACTTTCTGTGAACGCTCACACTACAATACGGCCAATAGATCAGGGGTTGTCGGTACAGTCTGAGATGAGATATACTGATAGGTTTGCACCACAACTTTATTTTGATAAGACTGTTTTCTGTAATATAGATGTTTTTTGAAATTCCTAAAATTGCATATTGAGGTATTAAGGGACTGTATGAAACGTATTAAGCATTGCAAATGTATTCACGTAGCAGTTCACGAGCAAAAGCACAAAGAAAACACAAAGAAAATGATAAAAAACAATAAAAGCAAGCAGAAGCACAAAGGACACAGAGTACAAACAGTAAAAATCAATAATCAAAAGCACCCAGAATAAAACCAATAAAACAAACAAATACATTTGATTGAAACAAATAGAGAACTGGGATCAGAAGAGCGGGATCGTATGTTTGTCTTATTTTTTGGGGTCGTCTAAATCAGATTATTTCCTGTTTAGGGAACAATTCTTTTTTTAAATCGGTTTTTAACAATCATACAGACTGAACAGGCTTTTCTTTTGACTGATTTACAGTTTTCTTCTCCCTGACGCTTTGTTCTTTTGGACATTTTACATTTACTTTTCTTCACAGAAATGCTGAGATATCAACCTGCTGTGTATATTTCTTAAGTGTTGTAGCACCCCTTAAACTCAATAAAGGGTCCTCGCGACCCCTCGTGACACTTAGTGGGGGTCCTGACCCCCAGGTTGGGAACCACTGGTCTATGCTGCGCAGTCAACGAGTATACGTATACTCCATAATGTGTCTGATACGAACAAACTTTCTCTGAGTTCTGTGTTTTGGTCAGATAAACATCTTACCTGCCTCTCAACCTCAGTGCATCATGAGTCAAACACACACACGCACACGCACGCACGCACACACACACACACACACACACACACACACACACACCAGATTGTTTCAGTGGTGTTGATTTGTTTTTTTCTTATTTTAGAATTCAACTTCCTCCCTCCTGATCCAGATCTCATTTCCGGACACTCACCCCACTGGGAACTCTGTGTACACGTGTGTGTGTGTGTGTGTGTGTGTCACTGTGTGCATGTGTAACAAGTGTAAATGAAATGATCTGCACGCTTTGTAATTGCTTTCTACCCAACAAGGCTGCCATTCTTCTCCTGAGTGAGAGAGTGAGAGGTGAGAGAATGAAAGAGGACAATGAAAGAGACAAACCAAAGAAGACTCAGTCAGACCTGAAGATGAAGTGTTGATGATTTTAAAAGAAATGCTCCAGTTGAGGTAATTTCACAAGTTAAACGTGACTGAACAGTTTCACCAGGAGGAAGAAGCAGAAATAGACTTTGTCTCAGTTTCTACCAATACGAATAGTTTCCCACCTCCCACTGAGTGCAGATGTTTCCAGCTGTGTGTGTTGTCGTCAGCTCATCAGCACCAAACAGAGTACTACAGATTGTTGTTAGTGCGGTAGTAGTGGTGGAAATAGACCGTACTGCACTTATTCATCCATTTTCTACTAGTTCAGAGGCAAATGCTGCACTTTTTACTCCCAGTACATTTATTTTCTTACTTCAGTCACTTTACAGATCAATAATACAAAATAATGATGACATTATGTGAATAAAACTTGATTGATGCCCAGAGGGAAATTCACATA
The DNA here is from genome assembly GCF_905237075.1 of Dicentrarchus labrax. Classification (NCBI taxonomy): domain Eukaryota; kingdom Metazoa; phylum Chordata; class Actinopteri; family Moronidae; genus Dicentrarchus; species Dicentrarchus labrax. Next base: position 21,329,327 of record NW_026136708.1, read on the forward strand.
ATACCCAGCAGTATAGGTTCAAGGTTGAAGCATACAGAGTATATGGGAACTAAATGTTGTTTCTAGTGGCCCAAGGTGCTAATATAAGTATACAATAATCAAAAATATGTAACATGCATACACATATAAAATATACTGTATAAGTAAATTAAAATGAGCTCCACCTTTAGCAGCTGACATGTTAAAGTGAAATTAAAATGTATTAAATGCGGGATTTGAACTGTGGCTTTACTACGATAAAAGATCTGAGCACTGGGGAATCCTGGTGGAGTCCTGTCAGTAGAGGCAAGAAACCCCCCAAAAATATATTTAAAATATATTTAAAATAATAAATGACTCACTGATGAGGCGTTCAGGTGCATGTAAATACCTCCAGCTGGAAAAGACCTGAATTGTATGAATGTTAACACCCTGGGTAGATTTAAATCTGTTTCAAGATGTTGTGAAAGGTGACAGTGACTAAGAGGGTTGGTGACATACAAGAGAGAGAGAGAGAGAGAATCGGAGGTGAGGAGATAAAGAGAGACAAAGAGAACAGACTAACCTTTTCAACCTTTACAGACAGTAACACTGTCAGCACTGCCTCTTCAGTGCAAGTCTGAGAGCAGCAGCCCCAAAGGGAAGGTGACATTTACCTTTTTCTGGCCTACAAAAAGCCCTCAATTCCTCGATAGGCCCCGACACACACACACTCACACACACACACACACACACACACACACACACACACACACACTGTACATAATGGCTCATAATGTTTCCATTAAACACTGAACTTGTGCCAGTTAATCTCTGAAGAGCAGACCAGCTCACACAGGTGTGTCGATAAGTGATAAGATATTTTATGGTGCGAGAACAAAACAGTAGTGACTTTACAGATACAGCAATGATCGAAACGGAGATAAAATACTGACAGATAGGCAAACAATAAGAGAGAGAGGAAGAAAAACAAACAAAAGTAGTTGCGGATCGAACGCGCAAAAAACATATAGCCCCAATAAAGAGCCAGTGTTTGGTTTGTCTGCTCTGGGCTACTGTAGAAACATGTCTGACTACGTAGAAGGCGACCCGCGGTGTCTGTAGATAATAACGTCTCATTCTAAGGTAACAAAAACATAACTATTCTTATATTCAGGTTATTCTACACTAATGAAAACATACCTGTGAATATTATATTCCATATCTGCCAATAGATCCTCCTCAGTGTTTCACACTGGAGCTGTTTTGTATCACTGTGAGAATGTGAGAGGAGAGAAAAATAAATATAACTAGACCTGCGAGCAGTTATTAACGGGGTCCGAGCCCCCCAGAGAAAGCCGCACCCACTGACCCGCAGAGGTGACGCAGGTTGAACCAGCAGCACGATCCAAGTCGCAGATTGAGGGCAGCAAAGAGAAACTCATTTAGTTCAAAAACTGTATTTTGGAAATGTAATCTTTAGCATATTTCATGATTTGGAAACAAACGGTGTCCTTGTGTCGGTCAGACTTGCATTATTTAAAGACACCACTGCACAAAAATGTCTCTTCTGATCCAAACTGTTCATGAATTATTAGCAAAAATGTAAAACGCTTAATAACCGACCACATGGTGGCGCTGTTGTTCTTTGTATTTTGGTTGATGTGTCCAATTTTCCACAGTAGCTCACCTGTAAGAGCGAGCGCCTACGCTGTGTCATCCCCCCTCTCTCTCTCCCCCCTTTCCTGTCTATCTCCACCTGTCCTATCAAAATAAAAGCATAAAATCCCAAAACATATCTTTTGAAAACATTTAAGAAAAAAGAAGAATTCTACATAAAATGTTCAAGTTATGTTTGTGTGAGGTTTCTGGTTGAAAAACATCTCAAATAAATGACAAATACTGAGAATGATCAGAACACAGGGTGCAAACATGTTGAAACTGATAACTTATTATGAAAAACCTCCAGGATATTCTTCGCCTGGAGGGACGATTCAGCCCACCTGCTGTGACTGCTTCCTCTGTAGTGACAGTCAGTCGCTGTGTGCCTTCATTCACTCTCTTTTACAATACAGTGCACTATATTTACCCTCCATCCTTTTTATTTGAGTGGGAAATGTATGCGCTGTATTATATACTGTTGTGTCCAGAAAAATGGACAATGGAGTGAAAGATAGTAGTTTACATGCCACGGACTGTTTCTGCTGAGTCACATTTTACAGATGCATGCACAGATAGATAGATAGATAGATAGATAGATAGATAGATAGATAGATAGATAGATAGATAGATAGATAGATAGATAGATAGATAGATGTCATTAGTCATTAAAATATCTTAAATGTATAATAATCTACTTCTATAGCAGTTGTCCTATCCTTGCAGTGTGTGTGTGTGTGTGTGTGTGTGTGTGTGTGTGTGTGTGTGTGTGTAAAGCAGTTGAGCTCTGGCCTTCTGACATAAAAACTCTATCTTGGCATATTTTCTGCTAAGCAGAATGAAATGCAGCGATCTATTGCAGGTAACACTCCCATTTGTCACACAGTAAGAGGAGGAGGAGGAGGAGGCCTGCAAATGAGCCACACTCTTCACCTCTGAGACACACACACACACGCACACACACACACACACACACACACACACACACACACACACACACACACACGCACAAACAGAGGAAACTCATCTTAAATCTCACTGTCTTTTGTCAGTGTTTCAATTTCACTGTACACTTCCTGCACCACTGAGCTGATAGAGAAAGAAAGAACAAAGGAAAGTGTCACTGTCAGCTCCACTGAAACCCACCCAAATGAAGCTCTTCCAGATTTCTTTTTACTTCACACCGGAACGTCCTTTCATTCACGATCCGCTGGCCGAGCAGTCGGCCTGTGGGAACTTATTGTGAAAGGATTGAGACGTTTGAAGCTTTCGTACGATGTTACAGCTCTATGGACACAAGAACAAAAGAACTTTCTTCTTTCATAATTGGTCCATCAGACCCAAACATGAGCACATCACAGCACTGCTTCCTGTTTATTCTTGTTTATGCATAAAGTCCTAGGGGCCGGAGCACCAGATTCTGGACCCTATAGGCATTCTCTATTACCCCTTGTCCACGAGGCAGTTTGAGGGCTGGTTCCTGATCTCGAAGCAGTTCTTTGCCAGGAAAACTTCTCAATGGGGCAACAACACTTTGCCTGTCTACAACAGCGGTTCCCAACCTGGGGGTTGGATCCCCACTAGGGGTCGCCAAAGCTTCATGAGGGGTCACAAGGCCTTCTTCATTTAAGGTTGTGTAAGAAAACCTAAAAAACCTAAAACATATACCACAGAGTACGACTGAACCTTGAAGACCTGAATACAAACTGTATTCATAGAGCCTTCACTCTCTGATAAACAGCCTCGTCCAGTATGTTTTATTGAGGAAGGATTACAAAATGTAGGACATGAGACATATGTATCATTGTTAAAAAGGAAAAAACATACATGCATACATATAAGTAACATAATCAGACAGAAAATGGTATTTGAAGTTCTAAACTCATTAGTTGTCCTGGACTGTTATTGTTATACATTGAATATAATATAAAATATCCATAAAATATGTCAGTTTAACCACAGATGAGACTCAAACCGATGGCGGCTGCAGCAAGGACTCTGACCCTGGATCCACGGGGTGCCAGCTCTACCAGGTGAGCTACCAGCGTCCCTTATCGGCTGCTTCTTAAAGCTCTGGGAAGGTTATATTTCTACAAAGAAAGCAAGAGCTAATAATGTGATTATCTTACATAATAACTAATAATTCGGGGGAAACAGCACTTCTCCATTTCCACAGAACTTTTATAAGTTTTCCTGGTAAATGATATTAAAGTAGAAACTTTCTCTTTTGGCTTTGGTTTAGTGAACTGCCTCCCCTGCTTAATCCCCACTCCCTTTCTTACATCCGTTGTTCATTTATTTTCATTTGTATTTTACCTCGGTTTAATCTTTCATCCATAGTCCCTGGACAGATGAATAGGAAACAATCTCAGATTTTACGAGACAATAGCAGGCAACCAATTATTCCAGTCTCTTTTCACACATTCATACTGGCTTCTGCGAGATGTGAAATTCTTTTACTCAGCGATATGGTCAATTGAAGCTCCAAATGATGTTCATTAACATCAGTAAAGCAGCATTAGGTTGGTAATTATTATGAAGGTTATATTCAGTCTTGCTTACAATAACTCCTGCCTGGAAGAACTGATGAAATATTGGAATTCAAAACAAGGCAGCGGGAGGTTTTTTTTTTTTTTTTTGATTGAAGGTACAGTGATTTAATATTCAATTTTGTGCACACACACACACACACACATGCAGACACACACACACACACACACACACACGCACACAGAGGATACATGGTGGGTGACAACAAAAAGCAACAGGGGAATTTAATCAGTATTTAAATTGAAAAGAATTGGACTGTCATCACAGTATAATTTGGATTGTAAACTGTGTCTTTTCGGTGCCCCAAGGTGTGTATGTTTATTTATGTATGCTTGTCTGACTCTGATGAGACAGGGTACTCTGCACTGTTGTCCCGCAGTTTTCAATTTGAGGGTCATTTGTTTGCATTATCCAGTTTATGACAGGCGAGGAGGGAGAATGCCACTGTTGTATCTGATTCTAATTATTTAGCAGCTGTAAAACACTTGTCGCTGCCTCTCCTGTTTGCCTCCACCTCATTTGTCTGCCATCCTCTTTTTTTTTGTTTTGTTTAGCCTCTTTCCTCCTCTCCATCTCACGCCGTGCTTCCTGCCCCACGGTTACTGGTCGCAGCGCCGTTTTAAATGAGATTTGGGGGAAATATGATTTCTGCATTTCAGTTCTGGTCCGGTTCCTGGTAACCTGAACAGATTTTAAGATCAGTAGATGGATTTATTGGTAGTTTGGCTTTTGAAATCTTGCTCAAATCACCTTTGTAGCCTACAATCACAAAATAGTGATGGTTTGTCTATTTGCTTTCACCCCACAAACAAACAGCTCCAAAGTTCGACTGGAATTCAGCCGAGACCACCTTTTCTTGACGATGTTTTTTTCCCCCACATCCAGTTACGATTAGTGTGTTTATATATGCCAAAATAAAGCTGTTTTTGTAGAGAAATGCTGCAAATCCTGCAGTGATGTAGAAGTGTACTGTAGGGCGTGTCAGTACACCAAGACATGATTGCAGGTGCAACATCTGACCAACCAGATGAACCAGTGAAAACACTGCTTTTAAGTCTTGTATTGATTAGGAGTGGGGAACAGCTAGCTTCTGTTAACTTGGTATAACTGGAAAAACAAAAAAATCCTTATCCAGCAACCAAACAAAATTGTCTATATGTTAGAACATATTGTATCTCGTGGAGATCATATCCTGGAGACGTGATGGAAGTTCGACCATCCAGTCTACGTGTGTTTTATGGTCTGTAATAATGCATTTGACTGTGTCTTTTGGGGCATTCTGCTGAAGTACAGGCTGTTCGTGCCTTTGTGTGAGAGCTGTGTCTGTATTGTTGGTTGTGAAATTCGAGCGTCCAGATTGATGAACTCAAGACTGCATTTGCACTTTTGCTGAATTCTTCTTTTTACTTCATTGAACTATGACTTCTTACTGTATGAACCTATAATTACGTCACCCGTTTGGTTAGTGGAGTACCATTTTGAAGCCTCATGTTTGGCGTCTTGGTCATCGACATTGTTGTTTTTTTTGCAGCCAACGGCGGTGATGTGCTTATTGACTGCGCTTAGTTTCAACTGTAGTATTACAGATTCTCTCATATTCCAGATAAACAGTTCACTAAATACGTTTCTGAAACAATTTTTGAGAAATAGTCAACGCAGTAACAGAATCTGGATCCATATCTGATCAGCACTGTTTGACAGTTTGATCTGAGTTTGGTGCGTTGAGCTGGACGGACTCACTGAGAATGAGCTGTCAATCACAAGGTAGCCCCGCCCTGAAGCATACCCTGCTTTATGGTCTGTTTTACTCTAAATGGGACCATCAGTTACTAAATCATGAAAGTAGAGATTGAGACCATAAACTCATTATGAAATCAGATGGAGCTGCCCCCTGCTGGCCATTAGAGACAATGCAGGTTTAAGACACAGACCTAGAACCTCTGTCCACTTATTATACACACATTATTTAACCAGGAAGTCCCATCTGTTTTCCAAGAGAGACCTGCATTTACAATTTAAATAGAAATAATTAATTAAGTGCAAAATGATTGTTGTTAAGCCTACAAGTCCAAAGTCATTATACTCGGCTAGAAAACAAAAAGAGAAGGCTTAAGGAAGTAGTTAAAACCCTGCTTACCTTCTTGCATGAAGTTTTGTTTTGTAAAAATACATAAATTGTCAGACACCCCACTCCCATGCTGTGTGTTTAGAGACAGGGTGACGCATTCGGCCCTCCAGAAAGACCTTGGAGTGGAGCCTGGAAAGGAACCAGTTGAGGTAGTTCTCCTATGGAGGTAGTCCAGGCACTTTGGGGCAGACCCAGAACATACTGGAAGGATTATGTATCCCATCTGCTCTGGGAACTAAGATTCGACAGGGAGAGCCGGAGGATAGAAGTATGTCTGGGCTACCTTGCTAAGCCTGCTGGGATTACACTGCCTCAGACCGGACAGGGTCAGGCTAGGCCACCTTGTTGCATCCTAGGGACACACACACACACACACATACTTTATGCCACACAAACCTTTTTATACCCAAAGAAACAACACAATCGACAGTCTCAGGGACAGATGCCACCTCTCTCCATCTCACCATCTCTGTCTCTCTCGTTCCCCTTTTCAGAAATTAATCAGGCAACGTGTACTTGGGAAATGAGGTGACATTTTCCTATAATGAGAGCGATGGGTGGAAGGGAAGGAATCACTGCGTTTCCAGGGCCCGCCATCGACAGAGATTGACATTTTCCATTACAGAGTCAAAATGTACATGTGTTGCTCCATCTGAGTTGCTGTGTTTGTGTGCGCGTATGTGTGTGGTTTAAGGTTCGTTTTGGCAGCAGACGGCGAGGAGGTCATCCATCTTGTTACAGCCATATCCCAAAGTCTATGTGTGTGTACATTTGTGTGCAGGGGTGTTAGTGCGCGCGTGTGTGTGTAGCACCTGTGTGTGTGTGTGTGTGTGTGTGTGTGTGTGGGTGTGTGTGTAGAGTGGTGGTAAGGTGAAAAAGCATGATTTATGGAAGGGAGTGGTGCTGGAAAGCTCTAGGTACAGCGACGCCTGTAAATCCTGATAAAAAAACCTGGATAGAAGCAATTTAATGCCATCAATCTTCCTACCTAGGGGCTGTGATATATTGGCAGGTAGAAAGAAGTGTGTGTGTGTGTGTGTGTGTGTGTGTTTTTTTGTTGTGTGTATAAAGGAATTAAAAAGGTAAGTTAACCTCATTCCTCAGGTTAGACAAACCTGCTTTTAAGAACTAGTTTAAATGTTAGTTACACTCAGCTGTAGACCATATGTACTTAAACACACCTCGCTTATTATACAGGACAAGTGTGTATTTTGTTTAAACTTGACATCATAAGATAGATTTTCATCCAAATGGGAGCACAGATTTTAACCAAATTTCAAGAAAATGAAAAGAGAAGTTAGGAGTTTTGTTGATATTAACAGCCGTTGGTGACATTAAACCATTGTAAGAAGAGACAGCGTAATTAAAGGAGTGCCAGTTAAACCTCAAAGGGTGAAAAACAACAAAGAAAATGTGTAGAAAAGTCTGTCTCTCTCCTGGGTTTCACAGACTTTTTGGGATTGTTGCGCCCTAAAATGCCTGAATTCACTACAGTTGCAATTGTATAATTCATTAAAAACTGAAGGCAGCATGTTCCAGTGAGGATACAGTCGAACTGTTTGGACAGAGTAATGTCTGCATTGTCTTTACTTTACTGTACTTTAAACTTGCTGGAGGGACTGGTTCACTTCATGGGTTAATTTGAGGAAGTTAACAATCCTTGTTGCTTCTTCGTGTATGTCGCGAATTCCTTACCATTTTTATTTTATCTATAAACCAACCACATATACAGTAGGGTTATATCTCAGCATTTCATTCCTTCTGTGAAAAGAACTAAATTAAATTGTTATCTGGTGTATTTCTTTTGAACAAGTACACATTTAGAAAGGTTCATCTATCATCTGGTGACCATGAACGGCTGAGTGAAAGAAACTAATCTAGAGGATCACAAGGTTATTATTGTGATAAAAAACGAGAAAAATAAAAGTAATTGTTTAAATTTTGAGACTGGAGTTTAATACTATATTTTTTATTTCTTCTGACCTCTACAAGCTATAAAAATGAAACGCACAAAAGGGGAAAATCATAGATATGTAACCTGTGACAAGGGGTTGCAAGCAGACATTGCTTCGTATTACGGCATCACTGTCAAACATTATTAATGTAGCCTATTAAAGCTCAGTGCTCTGTCTCAGGAAATTCCATATAGATACACTGTACGGCCATGCGTGCCCACCAGCATCCACACATTTCCACTGTGTGTCTTTACTCTGATTCAACTGTGAATCCGGGGCATAATCTGACCGTGAGCTCCAGCTGAGCGATGGAAGAATCACCCAAAGAGAAAACGGCCTTGTGTTTGCAGCTCCCCTGAGGCCGATGAGACTTTACATTCACTTGCCCACGGGTTAATAAGAGTGTGATTTATAGCACGACAGGGTTCCATCTATCTAACCACAGCTGGTGTCACCACTCCGCTTTACTGTGCTCCACTAAATGCTTCTAAATACTTCAGCAGCACCTCAGACAAAAAGCCCCATGTGGACTCATGTATAGTGTGGTTTTTTTTGGAAGATCACACAAATGAGTTTATTTACTCATCATGAAGTCGGATAACCAAATGATCTGTGAATGTATTCTTAATTCTTGTATGTGATAGCTCTTCTGTGCTCACTGTGTGTGTAGGTGAACACACTTCAGAGATGGATAAGATACTATAAACAAAAATTAGACCACATGTATTGTAAGCATTAATTAATACTTGTGTGTTACATTGAGGAGGATCTATTAGCAGAAATGGAATATAATATTCAGAGGTATGTTTTCATTCATTTATGATCACCTAAAAATAAGAATTAAGTTTTCTTACTTATGTGTTGTATGTTGTACTGCCGTGTTTCTACGCTCCAGAAGGGACAAACCGATGTGTAACTAAAGTAAATCATAAAATGTCACAGAATGATACGTTTTATACGGTAAAACAGACGTTTTTCTGCCACACAGCAGCATTTTGTGACACAGTAATCCAGATCTAATTTATTGATATGATTGATGATTCAATATCTGTCTAGCTTATTACGATGTGTTATGACACCAAGTGGCTCGTGCCAGCCAGAAACCTAATCCGCACGGTAACCATGGCGATGGACGTGGGTTGTAGACTGGCTACTTGCGTCAGTTATGACTTTGCGTCCAAACTAGTCAAGTTACACCCGATGTAATCGCCGTGCAACCAATGTAAGTAGCTGATTTAGTTACAAACTGACGAGTAGTTACTGAGCCTCTAGTGTCGACTTCACATCCTCACTCAGGAAATAACTCGCTGTATACGTATACGAAAAAAATCACAACTCAAGCCAACAATAATGTTTTTTTCTTTTTTCCTTTAATTATAACTTTTTCCTGAGTATTGCAAATTAATCCTCAAAATTGTTTTCCCTCATAAATGCTACATGCCCAATATACTCATCGTGGTTCAATACTATTGTAAAAATAAATAAAGAAACAAAACAAACAGAGAACGACTGGATACAAAACAAACACTTACATACATTCACTGAAGAATTGTCTTTGTTTTGACAGAAACCTCCAAAAAAGAAACCTGATCAAGGTCAAACTGAATAATCCACATTTATTTAATTGCTCAGTTTGATCTGAGACCAGTTAGCTTCCTCTGCGGTCGGCTCCAACAGGGTTTTGTGTGAAGATGAGTTTGCATCGACAGCGTTATCTTTCTGTGTGACAGACCTGACAGGAGAGGCCTTGAGGAATGATTTAATTTACCTCCGCAGGCACTAAATCACACCCAGTAAGAACATCTACTTCACACACACACACACACACACACACACACACACACACACACAGACATAAATGCCTAACACACACACATTGATAAAACAGTACATCAAACCATGAGCCTGTCCACACCGCTGTATTGCTGATTTGGAAAATTCACACCTCTCTTTCTCACACTCCGTCATGTCTCCTCTCACATCGGTTCTCAAACAGTCGTAATCGTCTAAAAATGGAGTGACGGTAGCATGCTGAGCGAGTGTTGTGTGTCGTCACACACGTACGACTTCTGCAGCCTGTGATTCAGCAGACAGCACGCTCCCTAAATGTGTTCCCAGCAAAATCCCCCAAATCCTAAAGTTTCCTTTCACCTTACTGGGTGACTTTCAAATCATCAACAGTGAGCTGGGAAGAAATCTGGGAATGCAGTTTGACTCAGTGACTGAGGAAAATGACACAATCATGTCATATGGGAGTTACCATAACTGCCAGTTTCCAACCAGCCACAGAAAAATGTGATACATTTATGGTGAAACCACTTAGTCAGGGTTAGGATTAGCATCCTAGAGGGCACTTCATCACATTTTCTCCACTAGAGGGCACTTTGTTGTTTCCACTTGTAATTTCTAATCACATAAGCACAAGAGCATCCATGTTGCTATTTGCAAGTATTGGGTATAAAGTGTAAGTGTACAGATGTGGTGATGAAGGAATATCTTCCTTCCCAATCACATTGGAAGTTGTCTGTTGCAACATCTGCCACATGTAATCTTCAATACGTTTCCTCTACAGATTCAAATGTCATATATCTACGCAACAATGTGAGTCACATATCTGTAGAGTTTCTTGGAAAGGACAATCTAATTTTGCGGTAATTATTAACTTCCAGCTAGATAATTTAAATTAATTCCTAGTGTAACCTAGAGGTTTTTTTTTTTTTATACAGCTGAACATGCAAAAAAATGCCATTTGTCTAAAGACAAGCATATTATCCATCATGTATGAGGAATTAAGTTTCCAATAATACATGAATTAGTGTTTGACACTGCTGGTCTGGTCTTTTTCACCACACTTTTCTCCGGTATTTAGAGCCAGAACCTGATTAGTATATTTCAGACTTTAAAACTCCACCAACTGTAGATTTTTAATTAATCTTACAGGAATAATTTGTGCATTATCAATTAATTAGTTTGTTAATGTCTATATTTCTATTCATATCCAATCCCGTGCTTCATCGGCCTCCATTCTCTAATTATACGAATTACAGTAAAGGTTAACTTTGTCACAGTCGTATTGAGTACAACGCGTAAACAGACACATCATCCGCCGCCTGACAGCGTACAGAGGAGGCGGAGGAGAAGGTCCTGTGTGCGGGAAGAAAGTGTCGGCTGGAAATGTCTTGTGATGGGCACCGGCTGTCCAAAATGACATCAGTCCAACATCCCGCCAACTTTAAGCCCGCCGTCCACACACCTCATGACGGATAGATTAAGGTTTTGACAGCCTTAAACCTTCAAAGCTCACACCTCGACACATTCTTCTTTGAACTTTTACTTTGCTGCTCTCTCTCTCTCTCTCTGTCTGACCGGTGCTCGCTCTCTCACTGAGAATGACAGACCCGTATGTGGCAGCAGACTGACTGTCAGACTGTCAGACACGCCTTTCTCTGAACTAACCTGGCTTGCCTGTCTCTCTTTTCACACACACACACACACACACGCACATGTGACATGATTCAGATTTTTACGGGACATAACAGGACAGTAAAGATTTGGTTTTTCAATAGAAATGTAGGGCTCATGCTTTCAGGTATCATAAGACACTGTGACACTATATAAAACCATTATGGAATGGACAACGGTCACATGACCAACTTGTAACTAAATCTTGTGTTTATACTTCCCCTCTTGCAAACTGTTCTAACTCAAACGTTATAACTTGTAGATATTAATTACAGTAAATCTGTAGTCTCATTTAGCCACTTCTTAGCAACAGCCTTCTTTTTTTCACAAGTCTGGGTATTTACTGATTTATTTTATGTTGTAGAACAACACGTGAAAATCTGTTTATGTTGTGTTATCCACAGTAAACCGTTAGTCAACACTTTTCATTAGTCGGACAAGTTGCCAATTCATAACAGAAGTTATCTCAGGACCCTTTTCAAATAGAGCAGGTCTAGACCGAACTCTTTAAAACATTATTTACAGAGACCCAACAGTACCACCATGAGCAAGCACTTGGCGACAGCGGCAAGGAAAAACTTCCTTTTAAGAGGCAGAAACCGACGAGTCGACGAGGAAATACTCTTGTTGAAAAACCCATTTACTTCGAGGCGAGGGAACCAGAAGTGCTAAAATGCTAACCCAGTTCCTGGCCCATTTTAAAATAATATATAGGCCTATTATATAAGTAATATAAGTAATGATGTTTTAATATGTTACAATTGTAAAAACTAACCAGTAAGTATAGCTGTAGTGTTAATGTAGTGGAGTATAAAGAACTATACTGACTTACAAAATCTAGTCAAATAAAAATAAAGTACGAGAGTTCAGACTGAGTTCTGGTTCTTGTACTTGCTTACACAACATCTGATTGGTAACTGACTTGGATAAAAGAGTATTCCAATACCAGTATTGATACTCAGAACATAATCGTGATCATACTCAGTGTTTCCAACAGCGACGCACAAGTTAACTGACTGAAAATAACGTTCATGTTACACCCAACTCCCATTACATTAGTTTAAATGTTTGGTTTGTCTGCTCTTCACTTCTGAGTTTTGTGGAATAACAGACAGCTCTGACACCATCTGGCTACACACACACACACACACACACACACACACACACACACACACACATTCCCCTAGAGCTCTGTCACCTTTGCCTATCATCAGCTTGACTCCAGATGCAATCACTCAACAACGGCACACTGAACACTTCCAGCAGAGAGCAGAATCCTTAGAATAAAAGATGAGCGACTGCATGAGAAAATATCAGGTTTTTTTTTTTTTGATTAAAAGTCAAAAGTTCAAGCTGAAGAAGAAAAGTTTACTGTGACTGAAACATACAGAGAGCTCTGAAAATATCAGGTTTTCTTACAAATAAAGCTACAATATACACAAATAGAGTTTAAATGGTTGATTGACAGAAAATTAATTGGCAACAATTTTGATAATTGATCACAAAAAGGTCAAATTTTTAAAGTTGCCTTACAAACTGTTCACACATCTGCAACATAAAGTGATTAATACATAAAATAATATGTAAAATACATATAGAACCTTTTAAGTAAATTACCTGAATACTTCCATCTCTGTGCGATTCATTTACAGTGGGGGAAAAAATACTCTTGCTGTTTAACTCTCTTGCACTCTCTCCTGTTGTGTTCGGTGGGGGGGGATTTTATTGACAACCCTCATGTTTCCACCCTAATGGGCTTTTTTTCCTGTGCGTTTCTCCTCGTCTTCTGTGAGGGTTTCAGGAGTGTTAGGAAGCCTCTCCTCTCCTCTGCAGTAGGGAGGGCAGGCGGCTTTGTGATAACCTTGCCCTGTCATTGCGTTCTTAGAACAAATCTGCTCTTATCAGGATCTTGTAGCAGGCAGCAAATGCAATTTCCCAGGTCCCCCGGCGGGCGCCTGCCTCAAATCCTCCACGGGCAATCTGCCTGTGTGATCTGACGTCTTTAAGGGGGACTTGAACCGAGGCGGTATTAGCCCATCTGACAACTAGCTCTGCCTCTGACAAAGTGTCATCCTCGCCCAGTGCGCTCCTTCACTCTTTCTCTTTCGTTTTCACACTGATTGCTTTCCATCGCTTTCATCCTCTCTGTGTATTAGCATCTTTCTTTTTCTCTTACTGTCTCGCGGTGCCACTTGTCTGTTCTCAGGCCACAGATCACAGGAATGCATTAACAACTTCTCTTGTCTATCATGCCCCCTGTCCCTCCTCTCTCCCCACAACGTCGCAGGCCACTTCTCTCTTCTCTCCAAGTCCCATTTCTCCACATTACAGCAAATCTGTTCAGACAGCCTGCTGCTGCCGACGTGCGGATGTTCGTGCTCGGATGTGGTTTTGTGAGTCATGTTTCATGAGCCTTGTGCTTCAGATAAACTACCCGTACATTAAATGTCAGGGCAATGAAGCAAAAACGGGTGTAGTCGTCATATTTGTCCTCGATTGCACCACTTTATTTTATCAGTGTACCTGGTTTGCGTGAGAGAAGAGCGAGAGACCTTAAAGCTAACTGCTAGACTGGAGTTGGACTAGAGAGGTTGATCCCTTTTTGCCAGTTGTGAGGAAGTGGATATTAACACACAGTAGAGCTGCAACAAAGACCAGAATCTATATGTCAACGTAAACATTTCTGACGCTAATTTCTCCCACCAAAAGAATAACAAGAGATTGGTGACATTGTGAAGCATCGTGAGCGACAGCGTTACCTGAATATAATGACAGAGTTTGAACATTGTTGGAAACATTTGGGATAATGTAAGAACTCAACGGCCTACAGAACATAGAGTTAATACACTGATTAATGAGGAAATGTTACATATTTCATCTTTAACAGTAATCGAATGAAGAGTTGAGTCTTTTCACTCTGAACTAAAAATGTTCACCTGCTGGTGGCGCTACATGAAAAGTCAGCAAATCACCAAATTATTATTATTATTATTATTCATCCTCTGGGAGCCATGAATCCAGTAGTTGTTGAGATATTTCACACATTAGACCACAGAGGTGGATTGTAGGACCTATCAACACTGCTGTTTCGCCCCCACTGCTGCCACTGATACATACAAGAGCCAAAGTATGTGAAACTGTCAGAGGATTTCTTTCCCAGAGCAGAAATGGCTTAAAGATAGCAGCAAAAAGAACATTATTAACTCTAAAGTTATGTGCAAAGCTCTGATTTCTCCATTATATACCTTTTTCATGGAGAAAAAACACCAGATTAAGTCCACAGGAACAAAGAGCAAACTCCTCATCTCTCAGCTCTCTGGTCCTGGCAATAGCATCGCTGCAGGAGCCTGACAGCAGCCAGATGAAAGCTGGTGTCACTGAGAGTCACACAACCCTCAGAGAAAGCATGTGGCGGCACTGATGAGGCAACGTGTTGGACTCTGATATGAAACCAAGAAAGAAAACTGGAAAATAAAAAGTAAATATTTCATACAAGTGTGTCCAGCTTTTCCCAAAATACTTTTTATAATTGGTTGTGCTCTAACTTGTTTGATGTAACAAATTATAGCTTTTTTTTTTCACTCGTCTGCAAGTATTTGTTTTGTGATTACAAGAAGTAGGTGCCTAAAAAAATTTCATTAACAAACTCGTTTTATAGGAAATAAGCTCATTTGCTGTCCTTCCAAAAGTTAAGTGAGAAGATAGACGCCACTTTCCTGTGTGTGCCTGACGTCCCTGTTTTGAGTACAGATTTAGAACAAATGAGTCTGTCCGAGGTTTCTGCCTCTTAAAAGGACGTCATCGCCAAGTCCTTGCTCATGGTGGTACTGTTGGGTCTAAATCATTTCATAAGAATACGGTCCTGAGATAACTTTTGTTATGAATTGGCACAATGCAAATAAAAGTGAATTGAAACGGTGTGTTGTTGAGTGTGTTTTAGAGGTCTTGGTAGCACATTTTCTGTCACTGGACAGAGCCAGACTAGCTGTACCGCTGTGCTTCCTGTCTTTATGCTACGTTAAAAACTAGAGATTAGACATTTATAGACATTATAATGTGTAAATGTTACATATTATAGCTTTGAGTTGACCACAAGTTAATAATGATTACCTCCAGTTTCATCTGACAAAAAAGAAACCTTATTATTAATAATGTTTTTACAAACCCTCCATCACTTTTTATGGGACTTTTAGCAGGACATAGATGTTATACCCATTGGACAAAAAGGTGTATTGTCAGTGGGCGTGGCTCCTCGCTTTCAAATTTGGTTCACATAACAACTGTGTGCGTATCAGCCATTGCCATCAGCAGCCAGGAGTAGCGGTAACAGTCAAACAATATGGAGTAATTGAAGAGCTCATTACTGGTTTAAATTAACTATTATTCTTCTTAAACTTGGTGCGGTTGTAGAAGAGCGTGTTGCTTTATGCACTGTATAGAGCTAATTGGTTCAGATATGTGCTGATTGGCTGAAATGATTACGATAAATGTCTGGTCTCACAACCCATTTCAGCTGCAGTCCTGACAGGATGTAAAACCTCCCGCTGTGAAACAAGATGGTAATGGGGAAAGGAAGGAATTATTAAAGGTTTTAGTTGAAAATCCAATCTGTGGTCCTGGCATAATGTGACAGCACGTTGACAGGTTGGCTGAGGTACGCGCTCTGCTAAGTGCCGTCTTGTTTATGTTGCTTATAACATGTTCAGGTAGGATTTTATGAGTAATGTGCAAATTAAAGCATCTTCTCTCAAGTCATAGTGCATTCCTGTTGTTGTTGTTGTTGTTGTTGTTGTTGTTGTTGTTGTTGTTGTGGCTGTGGAGTGAAACTTATTTTACAGCCGATGTAATGGCCAGCAGGGGGCAGCTTCATTGGCTGCAAAAAAGAAAGTTTTGATAGTATTGAATCTTATGGAGAATTTACCCGACTTCTCAGTTGATTGAATGAACAGTTTCCTGATGAGTTTCTGGTCTCAGTCTCTAGTTTCAGTCTTCTTCCATACAGCATGATGCTCATTTAGTAACTGATGGTCCCATTTAGAGTAAAACAGACCATAAAGCAGGGTACGCTTTAGGGCGGGGCTACCTTGTGATTGACAGCTCATTCTCAGTCCTTCATGTTGCTACAGCAGCCCAGAACAGACAAACCAAATTCTGGCTCTAGATATGTCCTTTGAGACTACGTCTTATCTAATATGGGTCCCCGGCCTGATGTCTATCAATTTCAGAGTCCTTGACCCCAAAAAGATTGAGATCCACTGATATAAGTTATTACAGTTTATCCTGAAGTGGACAGTTATTTTAGTGCTGGACCAATCCGGACATTTCCTTCCCTACACAGTCATGCTGTTAAAACACATTTTACCTCTGTACACTTACATTTTATGAAGCTATTATATAAAATGGAATATCCAAAAATTGAACAGAAATCACCATTTTCACCTTTGAAACCTCGTCTGTTGATATATGAAGTCAAGAAGGGAAGCTCTGAAGTGGATTCCCCTTCACTATCCTGCCCTGTGTGCACATAACTGCTGACATAACAAACACATTACACAGTGCATTACATTCACAAGCTGGTCCTCCTCACAGGCAAAGTCAACGATCAATTCACTCCTAATTATGAAAGTTATTTTGGCCCCAGAGAGCACTCACAGTGTGTGTGTGTGTGTGTGTGTGGTGTGTGTGTGTGTGTGTGGGGGGGGAGAGAGTTTACCCATCCTGTCATTTTAATTAGATCCAGATTTACCTTCCACCATCTTAAAAAGCCCCACTGAGGACAGAAGAAGTTCATTTGGCTTTGGGTTTTGTTTCTGAGCCTCCGCAGCTCAACGAGAGGTTTATGCACTTTATGTTTGTGAGCTGGCAGGTGCCGTTGTGGATTTAAACTCCAGATACACAATATGCTACATGCAAGTATACGCAGGGGTTGTTTGTACTGTTGGTTTATTCAGTTGTGACTTTTAGTGATTGATTTTATGTCTAACAGCCTTGGTTGTCCTTTCAGTATCATAGGAGGGAAATTAAGGAATGAGAGTTATCTTCTAGAACAATGCAATGTAGAAATGTTACTATCATTCTTATATTTACTTTCTTCACTAGTTTATTAACTGACGTTCTTCACATGAATACAATAGAGAACATTGCAGGTCAATAAAACATCAAATAGCAGTGAGGCTGTATTTAAAAAAAAAAAAAAAAAGGTTAATAAGGTTATTGTAGCTGTCAGCAGAACTCTTTCCCGATTTACAAAGAATGAAATAAAGCAATTTCCTCTCACAACTCTTAAATAAATAAAATATTCTTCAAATGGAAAGATTACACAAAAACGTAATCAACCACATCGAAAACCCCCAGTTGCAGTTCTTTGTCCCAGATGCCTGGGTCGGAAGTAGCCATGATTTGTATTTTTCTATTATTTGAACCATTTAAATTGAGAGAGAAGCTCAGAAACGACACTGTGATGAAAAATACTGTAAAATAACAGAACAAATACTTATTTTACTGTTAATTGTCACTAATTGTATTTAATTTTAGAGATGTATTAACAGAATTAAACTTTAATTTAACAGTTTAATCTATTAAACAACAAGGATCTGCAACAAATTTTAAATGTGAAAAAAGGAAATGTCACAGAGTATGAAACTAGAGCTTAGCATGGTGACTGCAAGCACACAAATAGTAGGCTATAGGTAAGGCAAGTTTGTTTGTATTGCCCCTTTTACAAAATGAAAAAATAAAATAGAAGCTAAATATAAACTTAAGTAGACTAAAACAGATAAAATTCTCATTTAAAGTCTTATTTTAAAAGGACTGACCTTCCCAGACTCTCTCAATGCAAATGACTGTATTTCCTAAAGTGTTGAACTATTCCTTTAAAAAAACAAAATCAACCCTTAGTAACAAAGATGTTATAATGTAACAAAGTGCTGGAAGATTAGGAATTATTAGGAGGAAATATTACAAAGATCAACGGAACATAAAAGCAGTGGGTACCTGTAGAGGACGACCTGTCAGCTGTGTTTATTCAACTTCTCTCTTTTCTCTGAATAAAAATCTAATGTTCCACAATCTTGACTCAAATAACAACCTTTGATTTACAAATATATAGTTCCACTTCTCACACACACACACGCACACACACACACACACACACACACACACACACACACACACACACACACACACACACACACACACACACACACACACACACACACACACACACACACACACACACACACACACACACACTCCTGCCACTTCAATTAGATTCTATTGGATTTTATTAAATCTTCCTTGAGCTTTCACTTCACGGCAGCATCCATCAGAGGATTATTATTTATCTTGCTGTCAAGAAACTGGCAGCTCGTGGAATCCCACAGGGACTGAGGGGAATAGTGTGTGTGTGTGTGTGATTATGTGTATGTATATATGCACTCCCGTGTGCAGATGTACGCATGTTTTGTGTCTGTGTGTGTGTGTGAACTCTGTTGTGTTAAACTTTTAAAGCAAAAACTCTGAACTGGAAATCATATTCTGGCTAATTGCAGACATTAACGCTTCATATTAGATCCACGCGTGTCTGTATTATGCAAATATAGTTAAAAATGCAAATGTTTTCATTCATCGCTAATCGCTGATCTTAGAAGAGCTTATCTTTGATGTATTATAGAGCAGAAAAAGAGGAATACATTAACAATAACTGGTGAAGAAGAAATGATTAATTACAGCACTCCACACTCGTTGTTTGCCCTCAGTGTTTCGTCTGTGACCAACGAACCGACAGCTGATCAGTGCAGGCAAACGTTACATATAATATGCACATAAATGCATTACACACAGAGGCTGTTGTCAGATGCATTTCAATGTTGCGGATCATGTTAATGCTTTAAGGTGCAAAGGAAATAACGTAAGAGAGATTAAATTCACCAGAGTCAGACTACAGACGGACTATTGTGTGTGATTGAAAAGAATAACATAATACAGACAGAGAACTCATTTCTGTTGACAATTTATCTGAATAAAGTAACTTTTTAAGTTTAAATTTACTCAGTTTTCTTCCACTAAAGCAAATTATTACATTACCTGTCAAAACAGCTGACGTACGATAAAAACTATTTATTATTAATTGATTATCAGAAATGGTTAATTCATTTTGTCATACGCTCAACAACTGAAAAAAGAAGAAAACAAAGAAGAAAATGTGGACAAAATTTGCTTAATATTGGATAATTTCATATTTTTAGCCCTCAAACTGTTAAATGAAACCACCTGAGATCATTTGAAATGTCTCTTTGGTTGAGCTTCTGATAAATCAGAGACATCTGAGATCTGAAAAGTAACACCACCTGTCACATAGTGGAGGAACAACAGTAGATTTCCCTCTGAAATATAGTGCAGTAGAAGTATAAAGTAACATAACTGCACTCAAGTATTTGACATTTAGTTACCTTCCGGCTCTCCTCCCTTCGTGCCACACAACCTCCCTCTCCACTACGACAAGAACAACATGCAGGGATGATAATTGCTGCTCTCTCCGTACATAAAATATCCATTACAGGAAATGATAGTCATTTAATGAAACATTTTGACGCCACTCTACGGCAGCAAATCGTCCCCGTGGCCTCTCGCATTGCTCAGCGTTAACAGGGAACTTCAGTCAACAAGAAAATGGCAAGAAAAGACAAAATCGGAATAATTTAAGTCTACATTGTCCCCCTGCGGGACGTCTTAAAGGTGTTTTAGGCTGGAAAGTGTCATTTTCCTTCAAACTGCTGGAACTCACAGTTGAATTCTTGTGTAATTTATGGATGATATTTGATTCCACTTCCTGAGGTATTAAAAGTTTTTCCCTCCCTTCCTCTCCGATTTGTCAATGACGAATGAGACGAGTGGTTTGAGGGAAGAATATGTACAGCAGAGGTGTTTTTCTAGCCTTTCTACATGTGGTTGAGAAAACCTTTAAACGTGTGCTAATCAGGATGTCCCACCCCCCCGCCGCCACCCGTCTACGTACTAAATGTCTCAGCCTCCAGCACGGCGCTGATAAACAGGATCTGCTGGAGCAAATGAGCTGAATCCATCAGCCTACTGTTACCTAAGGTTAACTGCTGAGACATTATACACCAGGGTCCCTTTTTCTTTCAATCAATTCCCTACATATAGACCTCCGCAAACCCCTCCGGGCACAACACACACCTGAACACACACACACACACACACACACACACAAAGTGAAGGAATAACAAAGGCCAGACCTAAAGGAATAAAACCAAACGTACTGCACTTCTGGCCATAAAAGCGTAGCTGTCTGCTGCTTTTGTTTCCCAGCGGCTGCACAGGTCAGAAAGTGGTTTATTAGGGTGTTGCCCTCCTGCATGTGTGTGTGTGTGTGTGTGTGTGTGTGTGTGTGTGTGTGTGTGTGTGTGTGTGTGTGTGTGTGTGTGTGTGTGTGTGCCCCCTCTTCAATACAGCTTGTCATAATGTAGCAGATAAAGTGCTGATATGGCTGTGGCTGACACTATTATACACCACCACCAGGGAGATGGATATGGATGGGGAGAAAGAGAAAGGAGGAGGAGGAGGAAATGGGTGGGTGGATGAATGGATAGATGGATGGATGGATGGATGGATGGATGGATAGACTGGAGTGTGTGTGTGTGTGTGTGTGTGTTGTGTGTGGTGTTTGTGTGTATAAGCAATTTGGTATGGCAACTTTGGATGAACCTATAATTTGTCAGAGACTGAGTGAGTGTGAGAGAAAAGGGCAATATGGATGGAAAGTGGTGGATTTGCTGGCAGCAGTCTCTTACTCAGCAGCACGGCCGCAAAACATGATGAAAAATGTTGCTGTGATAGTGTGTGTGAGAGAGAGAGAGAGAAACAACAATCACAAACATAGAGCTCACAGAGAGGCAAGTCTGACACCTAGAGGCTGGTTCTATGTAGTGATCGCTCCCACTGTAGCTCCACTGTAATGTTGAAGGTCTTTCACACTGTACGGTCAATTGGTTGCAAGTTATTTCAATTTGGGAACACAGAAAATGTAAGAGTGGTTCTTAACTTTGGCTACACATCTTCCCCGGGGGGGTCCGAGTCAATTAAGGGCTTCAAAGGGATTTTAAAAATTTTATTTGATACACAAAATGACTCATTTTATATTTTTTGTTCCTACTCCTTTTTAAGAAATCGATTTCCAGAATTTTTTTTGTTTTTTGATGGTACAGGACAACACATAAGGCAGTGGTTCCCGACCTGGAGGTCAGGACCCCCACTAGGGGGTCACCAAAACTTCACGGGGGGTCGCGTGGCCTTCTTAATTTTAAGAAGGCGTAAGAAAAAGGAAAATACACACAGCAGGCCTAAAGCTCCGCATTTCATCCTACAAAGTTTAGGTGATTATTTAAGATCTAAACGTATTATTATTAATATTATTATTAATATATACACCAATCAGCCATAACATAATGACCACTGACAGGTGAAGTGATTATTATGTTTTTATGGCCTATATTCTGCCCTTATTATTGTATTTTGGTTTAATTTTTATATTTCTTTAAATTTTGTGAATCAGGATGATGCTTTGTCTATTGAAACACTTTGTAAACTCTAACTCTATTATACTAAAATATGATTATAATAAATCCCAGAAGTAGGCATCCAAAATAAATGAAGAACAAAAACAGCAGAGTTCTCTGAACACTGTTTTCATCAGGTCTCTTTTAATAAACATTTCGTGTGAGAAGCTCATCAGGCCTCTCGTCCATCGAATAAAGGTGGTGGCGGTTTGCGATTATGAAGAATGAGACGCCCAGCCAGTCCCGTAAAGGTGAGAGCCAAATGACTCACAGTTTTGCTTTTTTTTCTACGTGTGAATGACTGGATCCTCTCAGCTCTTCAGGCGTCTACAAATCCTTTTAAATGAAAGAGCGAGCAGGAAAAATGACTCTTCTTCTGAACCGCTGACAACTTGATTTTAACGGGTCATGAGCCAAAAAGAACCGTCAGAAGCGACTGATGTAGAGAGACTAACACTGACTCAGAGGAGACCCAGTATATATACCCAGTAGGCACGGTTATGATGAATGATTTTCAGGTCAAAAGACATTTTAGAAATTTTAGGTATTTTAACAATGGATTAAATAAATATCATGTAAAAATGTGTTGCCTGAAGTTACGATTATCAGATGACTCTCAAGTTCTCGTCAGCTTTATGGATATTTTTTTAGGGTCTTTCAGCTTATTGTTTTGGTTTTACAGTCCCCAGCTGTTCTGATTTTATTTAGTGTCACCCGCTTTCATCAGCATCGTCTCCAACTGCAGCAGCAAAAAAGCTCTCAAAAGCACGCTGTCCTCTACCTGCCCAGCCATAGTTATG
The DNA here is from genome assembly GCF_905237075.1 of Dicentrarchus labrax. Classification (NCBI taxonomy): domain Eukaryota; kingdom Metazoa; phylum Chordata; class Actinopteri; family Moronidae; genus Dicentrarchus; species Dicentrarchus labrax. Next base: position 21,352,416 of record NW_026136708.1, read on the forward strand.
CCCAAGCTTGTAAAGGGAAGCAACAAAAACCAGGTAGTTTTTGGTTTGATCAAATATATATACAGTATATGAGGAGCTTGGATTTCCTTACAAACAACAATATATAGGTGACTATAAAGGAAAATGACAGGTGGATGCTGCTTAAATCAAAGAAATATAAGAAAAAGAGGACTATAGCATAAACAGAAAATGGAAAGAAAAGCCTCACTAACTAATTCTATACTTAAAAACCTAAACTAGTGTTTCTGAATGAATAGGCCATGCAGCTTGTTGCACTGCCCCCAAGTGACCAGGAAAAAGGGAATCCAGGTTTAAATAACTACTAAGGAGGAGAAACAATCTAAATGTAATACCGATGTCTCTGTATGTCCATCAGTGAGAAGATTGGCTGTCTAGTTATTCTTAATTACGTCGGATTCCCCTCAAAATCAGCAGTTAAAACACTACCGCTTTTGTCCACAGGGGTGCGCCAGAATCAACACAAAAGTTCTTGTTGCTGCTTTAACGACGTCTATATGTAATGTTATAGGTAACATGGGCGTTCAGACAAATGTCAACACGCTGTCAGATTAATTTGAGAAACCTTTAACTGTGTTAGCTTTCCCAGACGTTTCCCAGGAATCTCTGGTTGTCACTCTATTTATCTTTTGACCTGTAAATCACTAAATCTCTAAAATATCTCGAGAAAAAAAAGAATATAAAACCCAAATTCTCTTGGTTAATTTCTGTAAACACGCTGGCGTGATTAAATATGACCACATCATGTTTTAATCATTTAAGATCAAATAGTTTCTCTCTGCAGTTGGATGTGATTGGATGACGGAGTGAATCTCAATCAATCTGAGCCAGTTGACCTCACAGAGACACAATCTGGGCGGAAATTTGTATTTCAAAACACTTTATTAATCTGCTCTTGTATTTCATCAGCCTGTAGCTCTGGCACTAAAAGGCCACACACACACACACACACACACACACACACACACACACACACACACACACACACACACACACACACACACACACACACACAGGGTCAAACATTTAGACATACAGTATAAAAGCTTTATGTTACACTCACTGTAGACTTACACTTTGTATGATATGTGTTGACATGCAGATTGTTCGTTATTGGTTGAGTTAACCTCAGTGAGAGTTTAGTATCATTTTATAAAATATGTCGTTATTTATTTGGTTGGTTTAAAAATGGAAAATAAGCCAAACTTCAAGATAAACGACTCATAGCTGCAAAGACGTGCACAAGGGCGGACTGAAGTTGCACAAGCGAACAGCCCGTTTGCTCTCTTTGGCTCAGCTGCCCCCTACTGGAGGAAAAAACGAGTTTTATTTCAGCCGTTGTGGCTGCGTGAATACAAATTAAATCACTATATCATCCAAACTTTTATTACTTTTTGTTTGCACCATCATTGCCCTTTTATATTATGCAAGCATATGAACCAATCTTAGCTGGCTAACATAGGCAGCAGGCTACATGCAAAATAACCAATATTGCACGACGTGACCCAAACGTGACGAGTAGCGCGTTATTCTGAAGCATATGTGGAGATTCATTGATAGAGAACTGAATTTAAACATTGTAACAGAAGAATTTGAGGCTAACCTGTTGGTTTCAGTGCATGTTTTTCACAAGATAGGACAAAATTCTGGTATTGAACCGCAATACTTCTTAAGTACCGAACAAACTGTGTCCGTAACACGTCATTTTAAATGAAATTTTATGAGAAATTTGGCTTTTTTGTTGAACAGAAAAATGGGTTTGTATGTATTACAGTATGTTTGTACTGTCACAGAATCTCAGGCATCATATTGGCACCAAAAGACTTGAAACTAATTGTACCTGAAGTGCCAGCGAACCTGCAGCTGTTTGAGTTTGAACATGAGGTTCAACTCGTTTCTGTAAAAACTACAATCTGCTGCCAACACTGAAATGGGAAGTCAAGGTCAATATAATAACACTTCTAGTTAACTAGCAAATAAATAGCTTCAAAAATGAGGATCTTATAACTAATCTAATTTGGAAAATTTGATAAAAATGATACTTTTGAACAACGTGAGCTGAGTAGGTAATCCTGAGTCTTAGAAAAAAAATGAAATCACCCGTTGGCCTCTTGTTTAAAGCTCCCGACCCGTTATTCTTTAGAGACATTTTATTAGTATTGTCCCTCTTAGTTTCTGTCTACTGCTCTTATTGTGTTCCTTCCCTTGTAACAAAATTACATAAAATGTGCATCGCTTTGAATATAAATAAATCCAGAATATTAAACAACTCTTAATATATTCTGAATCGGTAACTGTGAAGCAACGTCACCAACTATATTGATTAACATGAGAAAATATGTAAATGATCTCCAACAGCGAACAAATAATTAAAACGTGTTCCTTTGGTGTAGCCGGTAGTGCTTCAGTTAAACTACCTGCAGTTTTAAATGGAGTTTGGCAACTTTGTGACACTGGTGTTGGACTCGCAGCGTTATCTCAACTGTGTAAACAAAGACGACTGTACTGCTTGTTCGTGGAGCCCCGGGTGTTGGCTACATGCGCTTTAAATCCAACAGTGACACCTGGCACAAGCTAATCTTTGAAGTAGGCCTTGGGTCTGTGACAAGTTCGACTCAAATATATAAACTCTTTCATTCATACAGTGCAAAAAAAACTAATTTACCAAATGCTAACACACGTCACCATCCAAATCTTATCCACCCATTTCAGAAACAGTGAAGATATAGGTCCACAACTTAAATATATATATAACCTCTGTCATTCAGACAGCTACTAGGGATGCACAATAATTATCAGGGCAGATAAATAAGCGTCCGATTATGGGATCATTTAAATTGTTATGAGTTATCGGGATAATTAAATCACAGCCGATGGCTATGGAACAATTAATCGTCCATCTTTGCTCGCTTCATCTCTTACCATCAAGTGTGTAAAAACTACAGGTTACAAACTTCTTCTTTAAAATACAAAAATGTTAAATCATCGGTTATCTTATTGGCCACAGGAAGCAGGTAATTAACAATCCATATATAGGGCATCCCTGGTTTTTACCCAACGCTAAAATATGTAACCATCCACCCATTTCAGCAACTTTTGTTTCACACAAAAAAAAAAAAAAAACGAGGAAAAGTGAAAAAGACTGAAGATATAGATCCACACCACACTGCATGAATAAATTCATTAAAGTGCTCAAAAGAAAAAAGAGAGAGTAACAGCTGATAAACAGAGACGGACTGAAGCTCGGATGAAAAAGCAGACTGAAAATAACACAAAGCAGTAGTGTTAGTGGGTTGGTATCAAAAGCATTAACGGAGAATGGCCGCCATCCTGAGTGGAGCTGGCACATTCAGAAGCTTTCACAAGGCTGCTCGTAGCGAAAGGTCAGTTATTCAGAACGAGCCAAAGAGCTCAGCAATATACCTTCAAAGGCCTCACTGAGCCTCCGGTCTCATGAGCACACCGTATATAATATAATATATAATATATAATATAATATATAATATATAATATAATATATATATAGAAAAAGGTTTTTAGTCAGGGAGAAAGTGAAATAAAAGAAGGGAATTAAAGGGGGGGTTGAGCTCGTCTCCTGATGGAAACTCTTTTGTTCCATCTCTCGTAGAAAGCAGTCGGGTTGGAGATCGACCAGGAGGAGCGGAGACGTCGACGCAGGTTACAAAGATTCTTCAGTGCCCTAATAAAGCTGAATTAGAGGCGGGCGGAGACAGACTTCTGAGTGGGGAGTTTTCCTCCTGGACAAGAAGAGACAAATTTGAGATTTAGTTTAAAGGCCGAGAGAGAAGCAGAACTCCATTTATTCCAGCCGGGTGTTCAGAGTCCGACTGACAGCTTGTTTCTTACCTAAAGTGTCTTCCAGCGAGTTCACCATCACCCTGTTGACCTTTAAAGTCCCCGGCTCCACTCTGAAGTTAAAAACACTGGGGGTTATTTTCAGCACTAGAGAAAGTTGGAGAGCTTTCTGTGGATTAGCCAGAGTTAAAAGGACATTGTTTCCTAATAGAGATTGCTGTTGTCATTTGATACAATTAGAGCTGAGTGAGAAAATGTTGTATTTTAACCAGCTTATTAAAGTTTAGTGTTTTTATGCTTCATAAAAACAGATTTGCAGTTTTTTAAATAAAGATTCTGTTTTTGGGGGTGTTTGTCCTTAAATGGTGCAAAAAAAGAGACAACAAACAGACAATCCTTAGATCCTCAATACACATTATCATATATTTATCTCTGGTTATACATCCTACTGCTTCATATGTATACAACCTTCATATGCATAGCCTTTACATGATATATACATACATATTATCTTACTTTATTCTATAATTATGTTATTATATTATACCTGTACTCTGCTCTTTCCAGGATGTGTGGGAACCCTGTCCACATTTATATTTCATTTAAATTATACTTTACCTGTGCAATTATATTTATTTACACAGTGAAACTACCTCCTGCTGTAATCTTTCAAGGTAATATTTTGTAAAATAATCTGTGACATTATGTCTCTGCAATGCACTGAACATATCTGTATATATAAACATTTCTATTATGTGTGTATTTTCTTATCTAGCACTCTTTTGGTTGTATTTCCCCGGTGTGGGATCAATAAAGTCTATCTTGTACATAATAATAATATTAATAAACTTAATTTTTGTCTCAATATATAAACTCACTTTTGATGATCAATGAGTGGAACATTTCTTTTACGGCTCAATCAATGACAAAAAGTAAAAATAACTTTAAAAAAACCCAAATTTAAATCTTCATGTCAGAAAAAAGTTCAGTGAAAGTTCCCAATCATGATTTAAGCGTACAGGTATCTGTATTCACACTCCTACTTCACATACTAAATGTGGATGTTTGATCGTTTATATTCTGGATTTTGAATATTTTGATTTGATTTTATTATTATCAGTCCAACCAACCAGGGACACAAGGATGATGAAAACCAACATACCCCTTGATTTTCCGTACAGCTCCCAGTCTTTGCAAAGCTGCCAGAGCGTTCTTCTGGAGGTCGGACGACAACACCTCAGCGTATCTTAGCCTACCTGGATAACACACACACATACACACACAACATTAGTACAGTGTTCTGTGGAGGGTCGACGTACAAACAGAAAAACAAAGAGAAACTCTTTAAAGACAGAAACCTGCTAGAAGATGGTTGACGATGAACTTGCGGACGGCAGGAATAAACTGTTTTTCTGTCAGAGTCTCAGTGTCCTCCTCACACAGGAACCTGCAAACCACCTGAGAACACACACAGACACAGACACACAGCTATGAAGATTACTGATGTGTTAACAGCACCCTCTAGAGGACACCAGCACTTTAACACCCACAAACAACAGTTCTGATACTACAAGATAAAGAATAAAGCATGTTTGTACTTTAACTCATGTAGATACTTTATGTATATGTGTGTTTGTGTGTATCAGCCTTAAGACTTGTAAAATAAACAGTTTGGTACTGCAGATGCATGATGTACTGCTTTTTTCTAGTAATTACTAACCCTGTTTTTATAAAGAATTTACATTTAAAGCTATAATGTGCAACATTTCTGCATTAAAATGTCTGTAACCACTAAACCTATATGGCGTCATATCCCCTTTGTGTCAGCGTCAGCGTTGTGGTTGTCTGTCAGAAGCTGTCATACATAGACTGTTTATCCAGTCTGAAGCCACATTGTTACCATCCACTGTTTAGATCTTGGTGCTTTTTAACTCTAGATTTGAACCGGATGAAGGATTTTAGTCATCGGACGTCTGGATCTTAAGTTATCAGAGAAACAAGCTGAACTAACGTTAGCAGCAGCTCGGCTCGCAGCCCCTCCGGGACGTCCTTTGTCTGTCCAACAGCGTGGGAGAAGCAGTGGTGTTTAAGGTGGAACTGCTTTATTCAGTGTGTTTAGTGGTTTTAATCAGCGGGTCTGTTTGTGTTGGAGAGGAGGAGACCTCTGTGGATCATTGGGCTCCCGGTAGAAACCTCCTGAACCATGAACACTGAAGGAATCCTAACCGGGAGAAGCTGACTGCAATGACGGCAAACTACTTCACCAAGTCATCAAACTTTGTCTTTTGTTACGGTTTTGATGTGAGCGGCAGAAACGTTGCCTGTTTTAATCCAATGTGCAGATACAGAGAACGTCTCCCTCACCTGGTATCCCTGTAAGAAGGGATCTAGCATGCTGGTGAGGAAGGCCAGCGTCCTGTGTCCTCTTTCTGTTACCAGAACCTCCTGCTGGGTAACCTGCAGAACTCCGGTCTTCACCAGCAGGTAACAGGCCTCCTCGAAGTCCTGAAAGAGACGATGAAACCCGCACTGAAGGTCTGAACGGTCACACAGTCATTTATTTACTGCTGGGTTAGTCCCTTTTCAAGTACAGCCGTATTTACACGTTGTTCCTCACCTGCACCGTAGCACCGGGACAGAGGATGAACTCACTGGAGAACATGTTTCTGAGGAAGCTGAAACTGTTAAAGACCTCCTCTGGAAACAAAGAAACACATAATAATTCACACATAATGAATAATGAGTGAGCTCAACCAGCACTGAACTCACTGAAAGGCAAGAAAAGTTCCTAGTTTTTGTGCCTTTATTTCTTGAGGTAAAAAGAAAATTACATTTAAATTGAATTAAGATTCTTGCTTTTCCAAAAGTTTCTTCTGTTTTTGTTCAGCTGTTTTTTAAATTGGATTTTATGAAGGATAGAGATTGTGAGGGTCTGTTTGTTGTATCAAATCAAATTGAACTAAATTAAATTAAATTCTTCACTCATACAGGTTGTATTGTTTCAGCAGGCAGGAAGCAGCACACGTTTAAAACAGCGGCGTCAGTCTTACGTTTCTGGTTGGAGGAGGCGATGTGGATGGCCGAGGCCAGCAGAGCCGGTCGGACGAAGACGTGCAGCATCTGGTTCCTGTATGAGGCGCAGGAGAGAACGACGACTGCCTGGCTCAAGAGCTCCTCTTCTGGGGTGACGGTGCTGCGAGGATCCCCCGGTCCGCCTTGTTCCCCTGCGATGACACAAAGAGAAACATTAAATACATGTTCATAAAACTATAATAGAGGTGTAAGCAGAAGTGTTTATTAACATTTATTATTGTGGAGGCTGGTGTATGAAGAGATAATGAACAATGACAATAAAACAATATCAAATAAATCTTCATAGACACTTTATATCTGCTTATAACTACATCATAGAGTGTTATAAACCATGTATTAACTGTTACTAGAGTATATACAGGTTAGATATACATGTTACTTGCACTAAAGAAGCAAATGGACGTTGTAATTATATTTTATTGAATGTCTTTCAAAAGTTTGGTAACACTTTATTTGGACAGTCGGCCTACAGACAGTTTATAGACTATCCGTAACATTTAACGTTTATTAGTCGAGCTTTTCTGATACTGAACCACTGTGGTTAAGGTCTGGTTAGCTTTAGGCACAAAAAACATATTGGTTAGGGTTTGTCACAACTGTCACATATACTCTGAAGATAATCTGTTACACATCTACAGACAAAAACTGTTGAAATTCTCTGTACTGTAAAAAATATACAAATAAAGTGTTTTAAAAGCTTTGATGACAATTTCACAAATAAAAGTGATTTGCCATTTAACTGGAGTGACTCATTTGTTTTCCAGACTTAAACACATTGCTCAATATGTGTTTTCTGGGCGGTTTATTAATTGAACTACAATTTAATGATGTAAAAGAGCCAATGATGCTTGAGACAACTGACAAATGTTCTTACAAATGAGTCTAAATTAACAGGGAATTGATAAATAAAAGAACATTTAGCTAAAAAACTCAATCACAGATGTGAACTTCAAAAAGTTTAAATGCATTTAATAAAAAATTAATTACACAATCTCACCTCTGTCTCAAAGACTTTTCTTCAAGCACACTGAACTTAAAGTATCAGTCTATGATCACAGGAACTATAAACTGGACTGTGTTAGAGGCAGGTCGATGCCTTAAATGCACTCTGTATCCTACCTTTGAAGCATTGCCCTCATCTCTAACAAATCAACACAAGAAACTCAAACAGATAGACACCTTGTTCCACTGCCAGCTGGACTCTGCCCTCACAGACCCTCACTAAAGCTCGGTGCAGGGAAAGACCGGAGGAAACTACCTCTGATGGAGACGTGTGGTCTGAAGGAGAGGAAGAACAGAACAGACAAAAACAATGTCAGTTGTGTGTAAAACCAAAGGCCCAAGTCACAGACAGACTCTAACAGCAAGGTAAACATAAACCAAACTCTGGACTGGACTCGTACTGTACCGGGCCAGTGCAGGAAGGCTCCGTACTGCCGGGAAACGTCCCTGAGCCACACGGCCTGAGTCGTCAGCTCGTCCAGCGCCATCCCCGGTTTCTGCCCCGCCGCCCGGTTCTGGTGGTGGTTCTGGAGCAGCAGGGAGGCCAGGAGGACCCACGGCTTCAGGACCATGTTCTCCTCCTGGGCCCTCACCAGCCTGTAGGCCGAGTCGTTCACGAAGCTCTGGATCTCCTCGCTGGGCCTCCTGGGGATGTGTCTGGAAACGGGAAGCTTACTGATCACGCCTTGTACTTTATACTTCTACTCCATTACTTTTACTTGACAGCTTTAGTTACAAGTTACTTTGCAGATTCAGATTATTACAAAATAAAAACAGACTAATAACTGATGATATATATTGTAGGTCAAGCTAACATGCAGTGTTTCTGTGTGATCTATCCTCCCTTTATTGTTGTAACTACCTTTAACAAACAACTCATAATCTGGTCTGAATGCAGCTCCAAAATATTTCACGTTACCATTACTTATTTTATCTTATCATTACTGTTTTATTATATCTATTTATTTTGTGCAGTATCTCATAATTTGTTTTCTTTTATTATTTTAACTACTCACCTTTTACTGGCGTCTTATTTAATTTACTTCTTCTCTTTTTATTGTTGTTTCTGGCGTGCACTGATCTCTAAATCCTGTTTTAATAATTTGTTTTTCGTCTTAAATTGTGCCATATAAATAAAGGTTGATTGATTGACTTAGTGGAAGCCTGAAGAAGACAACAGCTCTACTGATGCACAACAGGACATATGAAAGGAACTCTAACTTCTCCTACTGTACATGGTGCAGTAAGTATTCTAGCAAGAGTTACGTACTGTGTTGACAAGACAGACATGAGACCGGTACAGGATGTCTAACGGTTCGTTCGTACCTCGGTACCAGGTTGAACTGGCAGCGGTTAACTCTGCCCTCAGCTAAACTCCTGACAGACACAGGTTGACCGAAGTACACGTGGATGCTGCCGTAGTCTTCACTGAGGACCTTTCTGGCTTTAAACAGACCCTACAAAAAGGAGAGAAGAACCAGAGCAGATGTAGTGATGTTACAGTTTTATCATTTATAAAACGAGTCCGAGGTTTAAATGACTCACTGAAGTGGACTCTTTGGGTTTGGGTACACCCAGAAGTTCTCTGGCGTAAAGCGACTCCTCCAAGATCCTCTCATAGCTGATACTGACGGGGACCACGTTGACGTCAAACACCTCCCCTTTAAGGAACGGATCCATGACGATATTCAGCAGACCTGGAGGAAGACGGGAAGATGGAGGGCGTCAATGAAATGAGTCACAGATCACTTTTATGTTTTGACTTTGCTAATTATCAGTGATGCTGGGATTCACTTATTGTACAATATTCTGACTTTTTTCCTTTTTTAAACAGATATATTTTACATATTTTTGATTTTAAATATTATATATATATTTTATATTTACGATAAACTTATGGTACTTGTTTATTTTATGCACCAAAATACAGAGGCAACTTCCTCATATGTTGAAAACTTAATTGGCAATAATCCTCATTCTGATTCTGATGTTTTTAACAAGAAAAACAGAGTGCAGACGTTTGACAGGTGTTTTTCCCTGTAAAACTTGTTTATAGGTGCTTTTTCTTGGAACTTACCCAACTTTGGAGTCAAAGACTTAGAAGTTCGACTCCTGGTCCCCTCAAGGAAAAATTCAACTGGTGCATATCCATTCTGAAGGGAAAAACAAAGAGCTCAAAAACTAAAATAATCTCTACTACATCTCCAAGATACAGAAATAATAACATTACATAACTTCTATGGCCTGTGTTCACTCTCTCAATGAAGAAAATGGCTTTCAAACAGCCACTATTCCTTTATACAACGAAACAAACAGCATCCTGACCTTCAGCATGGTCTTGACGTACTCCGAGAAGACAGACCAGTACAGTTTGTCTCCACCAAACGACCTCCGGATGAAGAAAGCTCCAGACATCCGCAGCATCTCCCCGACAAACTTCATCCCCATGAAGTCTGCAAAGACACGCAAACTGAAGGTTCAAACCTGCTGTTTGACTCTATTTATAACAAAGAGAGTTATACATATTCTCCCCCTAATTTAATGAACTAAAACATTAAAATATACCACAGTTTACATTTGAATTAACTTTTATTGCTGCTGCTTTTATTTTGTATAAACACGATTATTGCTGGCCTCCAGAAAAAAAGCTTCACACTTTTCTTTTCGGTGCTCACCCATGCCGGCAGCGATGACAGGCAGAGCCACGTCGTAGGTGTACAGGATGTATGACATCAGCAGGAAGTCCATGTAGCTACGGTGGCTGGGTAGCAGGACTACCGGGTGCTCCTGAATGGCCTGTTGGAGCTAACAACGAAGCAAAGAGAGAACACATCAGGAGAGTGTTTATACGCGTCATCAGACATCTTAACAGTGTCGCTCACACTTGAGTGTCTAACACGTTGCGTATTCTCACCCTCTGGATGCCCTCCTCGTTCACACAGATGCTCCTGAACAAGGTTTTAAAGACTTTGCTGAGCATGAAGGCAAAGAAGCGAACGGTGCTGAGCTGCAGAGAGTGAGCCATCTCCTCCAAGATGGCCGAGGCCTCCTCCCGGACATCGTCAGCGGCCCTGCCCGACTCTTTAGAGACCTTGACAGTTCAACAGAAAATAAATGATCCCGTACAGTAGACGCAATAAAACCCCCTTAATTAAATGAAGTTACTGTGTTTTTTATTAATTTAGAAAATATATTTGATGTTTTTCTTCTTCTTTTTCTGCTTTGTAGCATAAAAATGTTATTTTTTAGTAGCTAATGTAATATTTTAGGACAGTACTGTAGCAGGGCACACATATATTGAATAAAAACAGAATAAAATGAAGGTTTTTAATATTCTCTTGCAGTAAACAGATGAGATCAGCCTGTATATATTGTGTGTAAACAGAGTGATATTGATTAGTGACAGGTTTCACCAAGAAGCAGCTGATCTTCTTATCAGAGAAAGTGAAACCAGTCACATGATATACGAGTCGATGGCCAGATGTGCTTTGAAGCAGCAGCTGGAGAACAGTCGGGGAGCTGGTTTTTCTGCAGGCAGCTGAGACCAGAGCTCAGCGGTGGCATCAGAAAGCGACTGAAGCTCAGTGGGCTTTATGTAAATGACGTGAGAGGCAGCCAGGATCTGAGCTGAGTCCCATTCAGACCATCTGACAGACACAGATGTGCGCTGCCGTTCATTGGAGGTTGAGAACCAAAACTAACTGTTGTTGGCTCACCATCGTGTGGCTTATTGTTCACACAAAGAGGCAGTCTGTGAGCGAGGAGACGTTAAAGTAACTGCAATGGACTGTCGGGAAAAGATAAAACACGACTTCGACTTCTTTCTGGAAATATTTCGACTTTTTTTCCTCTAAAATTTTTTACTTTATTCTTGAAATAAATAAATCTCTCTTAATATTTTTACTTCTATCTCCTAAGAGAAGCCCTAATACTCCGCCGTAATATTTACTATAAGTAAAGAAACTATGTCCTGTTAATTAGGTATAAAAAGATATCTATACAGACTTGAATATGGAATACGGCACTCAGATAAATTATCTTATTGTTTATTGTGGCGCTGATGATGGTTTATAGCTAAAAGTGTGTTTATCTGAGTCCTGGTATCCTGTTTGTTTTGTTAATAATCAAACTTAATATTAATAATATGGTATTAAAAATTGTTTCCCTGTGAGCAGATAAATGATTTATGTCAGCTTCATAAAGAACAATATGAAGTTTACGCTGTAGTTTGCACAAATGTGCTTTCACCAGTTCTTCTATGTTGTATAATTGATGCATAAACCTTCAGTAAAGACTAGAAAACTACACAAAAACATTTAAACTCATTGTTAACTGACCTGCCAACTTTTGAGCGTAATCTTGAGACCACATCAATCAGGTAAAACCAGAAGCGCAACCCGCTGTCAGTCAGCCTTCCACTTTACCTGATTGATGACGTAGTGCAGCTGATCGGACTGCAGCACCATGCTCTTCAGCACGCTGGTTTTACAGGGCGTCACGCCTTTGTACAGAACCGGCGTGTAACATCTGAGAGCGTATCGCAGGTCGCTGGACGTCCTCCTCTCCTCCAAAATGTCCTCAAAGTCATCTCTTTTCTTCAGCATCGGGTCTTTATGCTAGAAAACACAATCACACTACATTAGAATCAGACTTGTAACCATAAAGTATTTTAATACACTTTATTGTTGAGAAATTCACAGTACCAAACAGTGACTGAAGCCATAACTGGATGGGATTTATTCTACAACATCTACGACACTAGATTTTACTACGACAAATAAAAATATTGACAGGTGTTATTGATGTGTTTAATCCGTGGTGTCCACTTTAAGGCAGCTGTAACTGTAAGTAAAGTAGAAATACTTAAAAATCTACTTTAAAAAAAGAAAATGATCATGTCCCTTTTTGAGGTTGAAGCAGATGTGAACTGCTTTATAAAGTGCAGTTTAATCTCTTACAGCACTACAGATGTTATTTGTTGCCCATCTTAAATGTTAAATCCTGTAAAAGTAAACAGCAACTAAAGCTACCAAATAACTTTAGTGGAGTAAAAAGCACAATAGTTCCCATTATGCAACTTTATACACCAAACATCTCAGAGGGAAATCATTTTATTTACATTCCTGACTTTTACTTAAAGATCCCCTCTAGACATTTATTAAGAAATATACACAAATAATCTACTTGGAACAACAATGTGTGTCTGATTTCTGCAGGGGAAAAAAAAAAAAGGTATAATTTCCACATTTAAAAAGTCAAATACTCCTTTAACTCATTACAAATCCCAGAATATATTAAATTAAAAGCAAAAAAAAGTCCTGCTGGACACAAGATGCCTCCATTCTCAGTGTCCGTGCACTGAAATTAACAACAATTAACTGAACACTGAAACTACGGCGGACGTTAAAAAATTTAAAAAAAAATCTACAGCCAGTGTTTGGTTTGTCCGTTCTGGGCTACTGTAGAAACACGGCGGCCTCCTGTAGCTCATTCTAAAGTAACTATAACACAATATAACAATACTGAGGCGCTTATACACTAATGTAAAACAACAACGCATCCAATAGATCCTCCTCAATGTTTCACACTGCAGCTTTAAAATCTGATGTTTTCACTTTCAGCAGGAGAATGTGAAAACTTCATTCTGCTGTCAAACTCTGCAAACATTAAACTGTAGGAACAAACTACAGACTCAAACACTAAACTGTAGGAACAAACTACAGACTCAAACATCAAACTGTAGGAACAAACTACAGACTCAAACATCAAACTGTAGGAACAAACTACAGACTCAAACATCAAACTGTAGGAACAAACTACAGACTCAAACATTAAACTGTAGGAACAAACTACAGACTCAAACATTAAACTGTAGGAACAAACTACAGACTCAAACATCAAACTGTAGGAACAAACTACAGACTCAAACATCAAACTGTAGGAACAAACTACAGACTCAAACATTAAACTGTAGGAACAAACTACAGACTCAAACATCAACCTGTAGGAACAAACTACAGACTCAAACATCAAACTGTAGGAACAAACTACAGACTCAAACATTAAACTGTTGGAACAAACTACAGACTCAAACATTAAACTGTAGGAACAAACTACAGACTCAAACATTAAACTGTAGGAACAAACTACAGACTCAAACATCAAACTGTAGGAACAAACTACAGACTCAAACATCAACCTGTAGGAACAAACTACAGACTCAAACATCAACCTGTAGGAACAAACTACAGACTCAAACATCAACCTGTAGGAACAAACTACAGACTCAAACATCAAACTGTAGGAACAAACTACAGACTCAAACATTAAACTGTAGGAACAAACTCTGCAGACTCAAACATCAAACTGTAGGAACAAACTACAGACTCAAACATCAAACTGTAGGAACAAACTACAGACTCAAACATCAACCTGTAGGAACAAACTACAGACTCAAACATTAAACTGTAGGAACAAACTACAGACTCAAACATTAAACTGTAGGAACAAACTACAGACTCAAACATTAAACTGTAGGAACAAACTACAGACTCAAACATCAACCTGTAGGAACAAACTACAGACTCAAACATCAAACTGTAGGAACAGGAACAAACTACAGACTCAAACATCAAACTGTAGGAACAAACTACAGACTCAAACATCAAACTGTAGGAACAGGAACAAACTACAGACTCAAACATCAAACTGTAGGAACAAACTACAGACTCAAACATCAAACTGTAGGAACAAACTACAGACTCAAACATCAAACTGTAGGAACAAACTACAGACTCAAACATCAAACTGTAGGAACAAACTACAGACTCAAACATCAAACTGTAGGAACAAACTACAGACTCAAACATCAACCTGTAGGAACAAACTACAGACTCAAACATTAAACTGTAGGAACAAACTACAGACTCAAACATTAAACTGTAGGAACAAACTACAGACTCAAACATCAAACTGTAGGAACAAACTACAGACTCAAACATTAAACTGTAGGAACAAACTACAGACTCAAACATCAACCTGTAGGAACAAACTACAGACTCAAACATCAAACTGTAGGAACAAACTACAGACTCAAACATTAAACTGTAGGAACAAACTCTGCAGACTCAAACATCAAACTGTAGGAACAAACTACAGACTCAAACATCAACCTGTAGGAACAAACTACAGACTCAAACATTAAACTGTAGGAACAAACTACAGACTCAAACATTAAACTGTAGGAACAAACTACAGACTCAAACATTAAACTGTAGGAACAAACTACAGACTCAAACATCAACCTGTAGGAACAAACTACAGACTCAAACATCAAACTGTAGGAACAGGAACAAACTACAGACTCAAACATCAAACTGTAGGAACAAACTACAGACTCAAACATCAAACTGTAGGAACAGGAACAAACTACAGACTCAAACATCAAACTGTAGGAACAAACTACAGACTCAAACATCAAACTGTAGGAACAAACTACAGACTCAAACATCAAACTGTAGGAACAAACTACAGACTCAAACATCAAACTGTAGGAACAAACTACAGACTCAAACATCAAACTGTAGGAACAAACTACAGACTCAAACATCAAACTGTAGGAACAAACTACAGACTCAAACATCAACCTGTAGGAACAAACTACAGACTCAAACATTAAACTGTAGGAACAAACTACAGACTCAAACATTAAACTGTAGGAACAAACTACAGACTCAAACATCAAACTGTAGGAACAAACTACAGACTCAAACATTAAACTGTAGGAACAAACTACAGACTCAAACATCAACCTGTAGGAACAAACTACAGACTCAAACATTAAACTGTAGGAACAAACTACAGACTCAAACATCAACCTGTAGGAACAAACTACAGACTCAAACATTAAACTGTAGGAACAAACTACAGACTCAAACATCAACCTGTAGGAACAAACTACAGACAAACATCAAACTGTAGGAACAAACTACAGACTCAAACATCAAACTGTAGGAACAAACTACAGACTCAAACATCAAACTGTAGGAACAAACTACAGACTCAAACACTAAACTGTAGGAACAAACTACAGACTCAAACATTAAACTGTAGGAACAAACTACAGACTCAAACATCAAACTGTAGGAACAAACTACAGACTCAAACATCAACCTGTAGGAACAAACTACAGACTCAAACATTAAACTGTAGGAACAAACTACAGACTCAAACATTAAACTGTAGGAACAAACTACAGACTCAAACATCAAACTGTAGGAACAAACTACAGACTCAAACATTAAACTGTAGGAACAAACTACAGACTCAAACATCAACCTGTAGGAACAAACTACAGACTCAAACATCAAACTGTAGGAACAAACTACAGACTCAAACATTAAACTGTAGGAACAAACTCTGCAGACTCAAACATCAAACTGTAGGAACAAACTACAGACTCAAACATCAAACTGTAGGAACAAACTACAGACTCAAACATCAACCTGTAGGAACAAACTACAGACTCAAACATTAAACTGTAGGAACAAACTACAGACTCAAACATTAAACTGTAGGAACAAACTACAGACTCAAACATTAAACTGTAGGAACAAACTACAGACTCAAACATCAACCTGTAGGAACAAACTACAGACTCAAACATCAAACTGTAGGAACAGGAACAAACTACAGACTCAAACATCAAACTGTAGGAACAAACTACAGACTCAAACATCAAACTGTAGGAACAGGAACAAACTACAGACTCAAACATCAAACTGTAGGAACAAACTACAGACTCAAACATCAAACTGTAGGAACAAACTACAGACTCAAACATCAAACTGTAGGAACAAACTACAGACTCAAACATCAAACTGTAGGAACAAACTACAGACTCAAACATCAAACTGTAGGAACAAACTACAGACTCAAACATCAACCTGTAGGAACAAACTACAGACTCAAACATTAAACTGTAGGAACAAACTACAGACTCAAACATTAAACTGTAGGAACAAACTACAGACTCAAACATCAAACTGTAGGAACAAACTACAGACTCAAACATTAAACTGTAGGAACAAACTACAGACTCAAACATCAACCTGTAGGAACAAACTACAGACTCAAACATTAAACTGTAGGAACAAACTACAGACTCAAACATCAACCTGTAGGAACAAACTACAGACTCAAACATTAAACTGTAGGAACAAACTACAGACTCAAACATCAACCTGTAGGAACAAACTACAGACTCAAACATCAAACTGTAGGAACAAACTACAGACTCAAACATCAAACTGTAGGAACAAACTACAGACTCAAACATTAAACTGCAGGAACAAACTCTGATTTCTGACTGGAGGAGGAGGTTCTGGTTGGGGGGAGGAGGAGGAAGAGGAGGAAGAGGAGGAGGAGGAGGAAGAGGAGGAGGAAGAGGAGGAAGAGGAGGAGGAGGAAGAGGAGGAAGAGGAGGAGGAGGAGGAAGAGGAGGAAGAGGAGGAGGAGGAGAAAGAGGAGGAGGAGGGTTTTAATAAAGTAAAGAACCACTGGCCCTTCAGATATTCTCCACCTCTGCAGGATAAAGCAGGAAACACTGATACAACTACAGAGTTACATCTTCCACACAAACACTTTTATTAAAGCTCAATAAACAATAAACATTATAAACATTATAAACACTATAAACTATAAACACTATAAACAAACAATAAACACAATAAACACAATAAACACTGTAAAGGGTTGTGGTTGGATCACAGAGCCTGCAGATGGAGAATAAAGACACAAACAGTTTCTACATGAGAACAGATGTTGAGCCAGCTGATAGCGTTAGCTCCCCGTTAGCTCCCCGTTAGCTCCCCGTTAGCTCCCACACATACCGAATAAACTGCTCCCGACGACATTTTATCCGCGTTTACAAACACAGTCAGTCCGAAGGGACCCGAGCACCAGAGTCCGCGCTGTTCTTCCTCCTGTTCTTCCTCCTCTTCGTCGACAACGACGCCCGAAGAGCTGAGCATGGGCGTGTGTGCGCAACTAGCACTTCCGTAGCATTTCCGCAACTACGGCAGCCGGGAAGTGACGTTCGCCCGCCCCACGTGTGTGTTTCGCCGTTTGTTTTTTCGTTCTCCGGTTCTTTAACCCGCTTCTGCTCAAACATGGACTCGGAGACAGACGGAGGACAACAACAACAACAACAACAACAACAACAACAACAACACGGAGACAGTTTGTTTCTCGAACACGTTTTGGAGAAACTGTACGACTTCGGTGAGTAGCTGTTAGCTTCGCTGTTAGCTTCGCTTTTCTAGCAGCTGACCGTTCCCTTCCTTATATATATATATATTAACAATAGATTTATATATTAACATTATATATATAATGTTAATTAATATATAATGTTAATCTACACTAGCAGTGTAAAGTTTGGACACACCTTCTCATTTAATGGTTTTTCTTTATTGACTTTGTGGATTCTCACTCTACAAACTATGAATGAACACATGTGGAATTATATAGTAAACAAAAAAAGTGTGAAATAACTCTAAATGTGTGTTTTATATTTTAGTTTCCCTTTGCTTTCATTACTGCTCTGCAAACTCTGGATGAGCTTCCTGAGGTTGTCACCTGAGCTGGTTTTGTCTTGAAGGAGTTCCCAGAGATGTTCCCACTTGTTGGTCCTTTTGCCTTCACTCTGCGGGCCATCTCCTCCCAAACCATCTCTCTCCTTCTTGGTCCAATAGCCCTTTCCACAGCCTGGAGGTGTGTTTGGGGTCGTCGTCCTGTGGAAAAATAAACGATGGTCCAACTAAACGTAAACCGGATGGGATGGCATGATGCTGCAGGATGCTGTGGGAACCGTGCTGGTTCAGTGTGCCTTCAATTCTGAATAAATCCCCAACAGTGTCACCAGCAAAGACCCATCACACCTCCTCCTCCATGCTTCACGGTGGGAACCATACATGTAGAGACCATCCGTTCACCTTTTCTGCGTCGCACAAAGACACGGCGGGTGGAACCAAAGATCTCAGATTAGGACTCATCAGACCAAAGCACAGATTTCCACTGGTCTAAAGTCCAATCCTTGTGTTTCTTGGCTCAAACAAATCTCTTCTGCTTGTTGCTTTTCCTTTAGTAGTGGTTTTTTTAGCAGCTATTTGACCATAAAGGCCTGATTCGTCTCCTCTGAACAGTTGATGTAGAGATGGCCTTCATCTGGGCTCTAATCTGAGGTTCTGTTAACTTGTGATTTCTGAGGCTGGTGACTCGGATGAACTTCTCCTCAGCAGCAGAGGTGACTCTTGGTCTTCCTCTCCTGGGGCGGTCCTCATGTGAGCCAGTTTCGTCGTAGCGCTTGATGGTTTTTGCGACTGCACTTGGGGACACATTCAAAGTTTTTGCAATTTTCCGGACTGACTGACCTTCAGTTCTTAAAGTAATGATGGACTGTCGTTTCTCTTTACTTCGCTGATTGGTTCTTGCCATAATATGAATTCTAACAGTTGTCTAATAGGGCTGTCAGCTGTGTACCAACCTGACTTCTGCACAACTGATAGTCCCAACTCCATTAAGAAGGCAAGAAATTCCACAAATGAACCCTGACAAGGCACAGCTGTGAAGTGAAAACCATTTCAGGTGACTACATCATGAAGCTCATTGAGAGAAGGCCAAGGGTTTGCAGCGCTGTCAACAAAGCAAAGGGTGGCTACTTTGAGGAATCTAAAATATAAAACATATTTAGAGTTATTTCACACTTTTTTGTTTACTATATAATTCCATATGTGTTCATTCATAGTTTTGAGAATCGTCATGAAAATAAAGAAAAAACATTAAATGAGAAGGTGTGTCCAAACTTTTGACTGGTAGTGTAGATATACACTGTTAATTGTTTTTGTCACTTTGAGTCTTAAAGGCGATCTATAGTTATTATTAGTGACTCCTTGTTACAGTTCACAGTTCATAAAGTTACATTAGTCCCTTTAAAGTCTTTCAGGAACAGCTGGGAATGAGTCTGTAGGATTCCTGCAGGATAAAGAGTGATAGATAATAAAGTACACATGAAATAAAATATTAGATATAATAGAAATTAGAAAATGAGAGTTACACACACTATAACACCTTTTTATAGGTTGTTGTTGCACAGTTTAAATAAATATAACTGCACAACATAAGTATAATCTAAATTATTTTATATATGAATAATATTAACTGTATTTGTTTTTATTGGTACAGTACAAAAATAGGTAGTATACACATAAAAACATAAACTTCTGCTACACTATACAATATATAGCATATACTATATATAATAGTAAAAACATACTTATGTAAGTAATACACTGTTTTTAATATGAGGTACACCTGCACATAGAAAAACCCATCTGTAACACCTTCTCTAACTACAACCTCAATAATAAACATATAATTAAATTAACAACTAGAAGAGGTAGAAGTTGTTTTATTGCTTCGTGTAGATTGTAAATTAACTTCAGAGATAAACGCTGACTCCACATTATCTCCTCGTTCAGAGCAGTTAATCAGACATTTAACGCTCCTGTTGCTTCAGGTAACGGACCGGCATCCAAAAAGAAGCTCAAGTCTCAAACGAAGAAAAAAAGGAGAAGAGAGGAAGAAGAGGAGGATGAAGAGTTCCCCACAGGCGATGCCATCTACGGTGACACTGAAGACGACAGAGCCGATCACGTTGAACTCGAGCAGACTGAACACACAGGTAGACTCGTTCTCTTTCCGGGACTCGAGGCAGGAAACTTTTCTACTGATGTTTAGAAATTTGACACTCAAACTAATCAATAATTAATTGATTATCTTTGTACAGCAGCCTCCGTACACACCGCCTGTATATCTGTCATTAAAGTGTGTCCTTTAACCTCCAGTCTTCCTCCTTTTCGCTCTTAATGTCTCACGTCTTGCTCAGGTCCAACCGTCCAGCAGGTGAGCCACGTGGAGGTCGTGACCTTTCAGGACCCCAGAAAGAAACTGAAAACCAAGCAGCAGACGCCTGCGCCCGACAGAACGCCTGTAAGTCTACATAAAGTAAGATACTGTAAGACTCCTCTGTGTACTTAGACGACGATATGAAGGCCAGTTAATGTCTCTGCTGCATTCACTGTTAGTGGTAAAACTCTGAGTGGGCACATTACAGATCGTTATATTCTGCTTCAGTGTGCACGATCGAGGCCGAGTTGATCTGAGTCAGTCTGGGTACGTTATATGGTCTCCTCATAAATAGGGTTTAAAGTGTTATTTTCATTATTAATTCATTTCCCAGTTATTTTGTCAATGAATCAAATAATTGTTTGGTCAATAAAAGTCTAGAAAATAGTAAAAAAATGTTATAATTTCTGAGAGGATGTATTCAACATATATGTTGTTTTTTTGACCAAATGTCCAAAACCCGAAGATATTCAGTTTATATGTAACAAAAAAAATTAAATCCTTACATTTAAGAATCTGGAACCACTCAAAAAATGACTAAAACTGTTAATAAATCGTCAAAATAGCTTCTGATTCCTTTTCTGTCGATGGTTTCATCAATTATCTACCAATCGTTACAGCTCATAAACTATATATAAATATAAATAAATATAAAAAATGAATGATGATTTGTTCCACACAGGGTCAGAAAGAATAATCCAGAATATAAATGTAAATTAGATTTAAATGATCTGGACCCTTCATTATCCATCTGCACTGAGAAAATCATCTGCTGTTTGCAGGAATATATAACAGAAAATATTCCTTTACAGGATAAAACTGTGGCACATTTTACAACCAGTGATCTATTTGACCTTTTTGACCTCCTCCAATGTGACCTCTAGTTAACCTTCCTCTGTTTCTGTTCTTCCTGTCACCATCCATCCACTTCACTCTCCCCTCTCCTCGTCTCTGTGTTGCCTCTGGCTCTGTGCCGTCTTCACTTCCAGGCCCCTCAGACAACGGAGGAGAAACAAAGCGAGCAGCCAGAAGTGCTCAGTTTGGAAAAGGTGACGGTTTTATCACAGTTTATCTTTATATATATATATATATTAATATGTTTGCAGCATTTACATTCATGATGCACAATTTTAATTTCAGGTTTCAGTCTAGCAATGTGTGAATTCATTTCATTTTCAGGATGTTTGCAGACCTACATTTTCTTTTAACAGCATGGACATAAAATAAGTCTTAAATTTCATTCATAATGGTCATAAAAAGTCTTTAAAACGTCTTTAATGAACCGTGAAACCGCAGAAACCGATTTTGTTGCTGCCAACCGAATTAAAATAAAGATCTATTATCTGGGTGTGTTTAAGTTCCTCACACTGTATTTGTGTACGTCCATCAGGCTCGTCTGGAGGTCCATCGCTTTGGAATCACCGGCTATAAAAAGGAGCAGCAGCGCGTCTTTGAGCAGGACAGAGCGGTCATGCTGGGAGCCAGAGTAAGAATGCTGCACATATTTAATTCTCCTCATCACGGCCTTTTTAACAGGCGAGTGACCATTTCAACTTAATTATTGTCTCTCAGCCTCCTAAGAAGGATTATGTCAACTACAAGATGCTGCAGCAGCAGATCAAAGAGAAGAAGCAGAAGGCGAAGGAGGAGGTTCAGCCGGTAAGACCTAACGCCCTCAGCTGTAGTCCTGTTCCAGCTTTACTTGCATTAGAAAAAAAGATGTATTTTGGTAGTTTTCAGGGTAATTTTTAATCTGCCTGTTCTTCTTTGTTGTCCGCTGCGTCACTGCTCTGTAGGACCTGAAGAAAAAGAAGAAGCAGAGTAATCAGAGGTGTGTGAGACGTTTCTGAATATATCTGCAAACATTTAGTATTGAAACTAACATCATCAAACGTTTTCTCTTTATAAGTGTTGTTGAATCTGTATATTATCAGAAGTAGTTCCTAAGATGCATAACACATCCTTCATTAACAGTAAGTCACAATATGTGGAAAGATGTGAACAGTGTTTAGCATTAAAAACGAACAGATGTGCGTATACAGTCTGTCTTGTTGCGTCTCTGTGGCTGAAACCTCTCTGTCGTCTCCACCAGGGACAAGAAGAAGAAGAAGGAGTCCTCTGGTTCTGGTACGGCCCCCTCGGGACAGGTGGGCCGCTTCAAGAACGGGATGCTGATCCTCAGCTCCAAGGAGATCCAGAAAATCAAAGGCAACAAGCGCCGCAAATAGGTGAGTGTGTGAGTGTGTTCTTGTACTTGTAGAGAGGAATTCAAAGTCAGGACAGCTGCTGTTCTTCACCTGGGAACATTTTCAGGTTTGTTTTAGAACCGCGTTAATCGTAAGTTAAAGGGACAGTTCACCCCAAAAAAAGTGTATAAAGTAAAGTGTGTAGTGAGTTGCTGAGTTTTGGAGATATCTGCCTTCTCTCCGATATAATGGAACCAGATGAACGTTTGTGGTTCTCAAAGCACCAAAAAATACTTTTAAAAAACTAAACAGCAACGTCTCTCTCCAAAAATCACAGATCTTACTGTGAGCAGTTTAACATAGGAACTATTTTCTGTCTACGTATCACCGCGTAGAAAGAAGCGTGCATCTCCTCATGGATGAGAAGCTCGTGACAGTGCAGGATGTAAACATTAATGACGTCCTCCTGAGCTGAGCTGTAACGTTAACAGGCTCACCTATCACCACGGAGACGGCTAACGTTCAGCTACGGTTGGCGGATGTTAAATAGTTCCTACATAAAACTGCTCACACAACAAGGTCGGGGGAGTAACCGGGTCGTGATTTCTGGGAAGAGACATTGTTATTTAAAGTTCTGAACACCACAAGCTGACCAGAAAGCCAACATCTCCAAAACGTTAAACAGCACTACAGGTGAGAGGAGGAATATGTATTTCTGATTGTGGTTAAACATTTGGTGATAAGAATAAAGAGGACTGAATGTGTGTGTGTGTGTGTGTGTGTGTGTTTGCAGGTGAGCGATTCAACCCTCCAGGATGGGAACAGATAAGCCGACCAAGAGGAAGAACTGCTTTCCATCAGTGACTCAGCTCACTGCAGGACGAGAGCAGGACGTGAGCTGACTTCCAGAGTCGCCGCTCCGCCGTAAAATATGAGACATTTACTGCTGACAGACCTGCTGAGTCAAGAATCCACTTCATCGATCTCCAGAACGGACCCCGAATACTCGATGTGGAGCGTGTAATGCAGGAAACCGGAGACTTTAGTCAAATCATATTCCATCACAATTAATTTATTTTGTTTTTATAAATGACCAAAAAAAAAGAAGACGACATTGGCATTTTTTTCTCTCGTGTTTTACACTGTAAAGGTTTTCAAAGTATGCAGTTACAATTCATTTTTCATATACAAACCATGTAGTCGTACAAAACATTTACATTTACATTGGCTGGAAGGGAGGGGGTCATAACAGGACAGATGGGGGGGGTAATTATTAAAAAAACCAACAATGTACACACAAGTAAAGTCCTGGCAGACGTTTTCATGAAGAAACACGCGTACAAACACTCAGACTGGACCGTGAGAAAGCAGTTTTTCTCCCTTGTAAACCCTTAATGTACACGACCTCCTGACCTCCTGAGGAAGCGGCGCTCTAAGTGTAAACATTACAGATCACTACAGAAACCAGTTCGTCTCATTTCTGTTAAAGGGGGGGACGTAAAAGCTGATGGATTCTGAGCGACGACGATGAAACGAGAGGCGTGATCTGGCAGTGTGCGTCTGGGTGAGGTCACAAATTCTCACACCGATTTCTTGAAGCAGCTTTTGAGTTGTTTTTTTTTTTATATATATTTAAAAAAAAGAAAAGAGTGTGAGGAAATATGGTCGGTGTACTTTGCAGCCAACAGATTCCTGTTTTTAAAAATAAAAAACAAAAGAGAATTTAAAAATGACCTGTTTTGTTCCACATATTTATAAATGGTAGTCGGGGAACAGTTTGTTTTCGGATTTTCTGATTTCAAAATAAAACTCTGTTGGCCACAAAGTCCGCTGACTAAATATGAAGCTTGTCTGCAGCACATCACGTGTTTCAAGCTGTAAGCGAATCTGTTGTCTGTTGTCTTTTTTAACCTGCAGCTGTTGGCAATCAACCAGAGACAGTTCATATATATTTATATATATATAATCAGCCATTTAACTCTTATACTGAACACATTGAAGAGGGCGATATACAAAAAGAAAATAAATATGTAATTAAATATATTTACATACTTTATAGAGTAAATAAATCTGCCATTTGTTTAAATAGCGAACAGCAGTGACATGCTTTCTTCCCCCCAGCACCATCCTGAAGTAAAATATCTCACATTCATGGGTGGGTAAGTGCTGGGGTGAAGGGACACGAGCACTCTTACAATACCATATCTAGACAGTGTGACTCGTTCATATATGAGATTTATGTCTGCATCTGTCACATATTGATATTAATTTGATATAAAAACAGTGTATTCGGAAAGGAAAAGGCGTAACCTCATTTTAGCTGATACACTGTGTGACTTCCTGAACCTGTTTTTCCCTCCAGTCATCATTTGTTGCCATTTTAACATCAACACAGCCCGCAGACACGTAACCCCAAATCCTCCAGACTGTCTGCAGGAAGAGTTCCCCTCTGGTTCTATGACAGACGCCTCACTCTGCTCCTGGGCCTACAATCTATTCCCGGTTACAGCGGGAGTCGACCTCAGGGCAGCTTGACTTTGCACCTCTCCTCTGGTGTGGGAGGGCGGGAAGCAGCCAGAAAGACACACGTGATGCTAACGTAGCCCTTAGGAGGTGGCTGGCAGTCTGGGGAACTGAGCTGTTGCTTTCTGGGTCGGGAGAAACTGGTTCAGATCCTGACTTTTACACTAACGCTGCATTTAAGTCATATGGGAAAGGTAGTAAATGACAGTTTCAGTTAGAGCTGCACGATTACGGAGCAGTAGGAGATGTTCACCAGCTGGGTGCTAACTGTGGCTGCTTTTCAGTGCTGAATACATAGGTGGGGTCGTGGTGCCTTGCTGCTGTAAGCAGCTGCTTGCTAGAGCCGAAAACAGCGCTGAGAGAGTAAAAAAAGTAAAGTTAAAGGCCTGAAAACCAAAAGAAATGAGGTGAAAGACACTAAAACGCTCCGTAGAGCTGAGGGAACTGCAGAGGTTGGTGATAATTCTCTGCAGGTTCATCACTACGAGCAATTCCTTTCACACATACTATTGTTATTATAAAAATATAGCTTCAATAATCTTTCCCACACATTTTGAATGCAGCATCAAGTGCAAAAGGTCAGCTAAGCTAGTTGGGTTTTTGCAGACTGAATGGGAGCTTAACATACTTCCTGCTTGTTCCTAAATAAATAATCCCTGTATCCCAAAAAGGCTCAATCATAATTAAGTAAAATGTAAAGATATTAGCTTATTATACCACTCTACAATTAAATAAACTCTGTATAACACTGTATAATGTTTGTGCTGTTGAAAAGGAAAAAAAAAGGAATAATAAATACTTTAATTCATGTGTATTTCTGTCCAGTCAAGGTCAAGTGCTGCCTGATATCATAATTAAAATCATAGAAGCTTGTCAATGACTGCTGTTTGATGTCCCTGATTGAATGCTTGAATATAATGAGATAGCTGATGATAGAAAGAGGACGTCAGCGGTTAAAGGTATGAAACCAACAGGGTTGAGCTGAGAGATGCATTACTCCTGTTGTCGCCCCCGTCCACCAGCAGGGGGCGCGCTGTGGTAGCGGTTGGCTTTAACATCACTCACTGCAAAGACAGTTTAATACAGTACACTATTTACAATACAGCTTCAGATATTTTGTAAACTTGTCCGATGCTTAATCCATGCTTAATATCACGCGTCACAGTATTTACAGTTCACACAGAAAACCCCCGATCTCTGTATGGCAGGTCTGTCTCTACCTTTAAATAACTCTCTCTCTCTCTCTCTCTCTCTCTCTCTCTCTCTCTCTCACACACTCACTCATTATAGGGAGGAGAAATATTCCAGATATTGTGAGATTAAATAAGATTAAATGATCTTTAAAACGCCTCCGTTCTCTGCTGCATTAAGATAAGTGATGGAACATACATTGGTCTTCTATCTGTAGTCACAGTGGTTTGGTTGAATGTTGAAGCTACTGTCCCCTACAGGCTGCCGTATCCAATCCCAGATGAGAAACGTAGCTTTACCTGATGTGACTTTGAGATCATTTTCAGTTTGACAGATTAAAGGTGCCCCCCCCCCCCAAAAAAAAGCCTCTGACTGAGAGACGAGCGCAGAATGAAATTACCCATCAGACATTTTTTCTACTTCTATTGGTCTTAAAACAGAAACAAAAAAAAGTTAAATTTCATTTCAGCATTGTCTGACGCTGATCCCTCAAGGTCTTCTTGAGACGGGGGGTGGGGGGGGGCACGGAGCCCGGGAGAGGCTGCAGGATAGAAACATCAAGGCGGGAAACGTTCCTTCAGGCGGTTTATCGACCTCATTCACTCGCTTTGATTAATTCAACAGGACGAGGTACAAAATAGTTTGCACACATTTCTGTAGTTTTGGCAACCAAATTAACACGAGCGTCCCCCCCCTCATGCTGCAAGCATATTTTAACCTCTAACCTCACTGACACGCCGGCGGTTTAGTCATTACAAATTAATGCCGTGCTGCCAAATATTATGCAAACACACATAACTGGATTTTAAATTCCAGTGGAGATCCAGAAGTTTATAAAAATGCCAGATAGGTCGGGATGAATATTCGGTGCAGCCATTAAAAGTCTGCAATGTGGACCTTGAAGCTACTTCAGGGGGAATTTAAAGGGGAAAACTGGCCAGCTGCTAACTGTATATTTAATGGACGGACCTAAGAGATGTTTTGATTTTCTCTCCTGCCAAGAAACTATTCCTTTAACCGCTTCAGATGGCAGAATAAAACTCTCTCTCTCTCTCTTTTATTCGACCACTTGAGGCAGACAAGACATGCGCGGTGCAAATAAACTGTGACTGGTGAACCACAGTCTATCAGAAACTCAAGTGCAACTAAACTCCTCCCTTCTTCCCCGATGAGAACTTCCGAATTACTCAACCGATCCTAATCGAGACACCGCTGGCTGCTAAAAGACGCAGCAAAATGAATTCACCTCTTAGGATTTAAAAATAAAGCCTTTCCCCTGCAGGGTGGCCTCTCCCGGCGCTGCAGATGTGTCACTTTACTGAGAAATGAAATGTAATTAAGCCAATGTTTCCCGGCTCGACCTCAGTGTGTAAACCTCTTTGACGAGAGCACCAAACGATCTTTATGAACGAGACGGAAAAGAACAAAGGAGGCAGTGCTGTCGGAGCCACCACTGTTATAAAAAGTTTAGCTTTTTAAATATTTCACGAGTGAAACATCCCGCGGTGCCACTACAGCTGCTGTAAACAACTCTCTTCGTCTGGTTTTACCTTGAAAGCTGTGAACACACCTGAGAGAGGAGCAACAGGAAGCTGCTGTTTTCTGATGGTACAGCTTAAATTAAATCCCTAAAAAGCTCAAGACCTTTTATTTTCTAGCACAGTGTGGGAATCTTCACCTTTGATTCTGCAGAGAGGGTCGATTAGTTTAGTCTCAGGCCTCGAGGAGAAATTTCAGGCTCTATTTTCCTTTAAATGAACTGGGAGCTGAATAATTACATCAGTGTTGTTGGTGTCCTGGAGTTCACAGGGCAACAAAAAAAGGGGTATGAAAAAAGTATGGCAATCCACAGTAACTCCAGTCCTCTCTGTAGTGATGTCCACAAGCTCCATCAATTTATTTACAGCCAATAATAACTCAGATTTATTCCTTTGTCCCGAATAATGGAGCAGGGTTTCACATTGGATCCACCGCAGAGGGCACCTTGAGCGGGACGGTGAGCCGGGTTAATGCCGTCTGACGTGACTGGAAAAGGTCTGTGTGCGAGCGAACCGAGGCTGACATCGTTGGTTGGTTGGTTGGTATCCAGGGCACGCTCGGAGGGGAGGAGGGATGTCCTACTGCTTGGTATTCTTTGGCACCTGCAGGCCCGTCAGTAAGGTCACCTGAAAGGGACAAACAGAGCAAACGCTCAGCGAGATCGTCCCTGAGGGAGAGCGAGGGCACGCTGGGAGGAGATCAGACAGGGGTTTAAACATTTTTTGAAACACAAGTGAAATAAAAATGAGATCAGAAGGGTTGACTCCATCGTTAGTCGATGTGAAGAATCTTAGTCAACGCAGTTTTTATTAGTCGGACAGTCGCAGAAAAACAACGTTAAAATCACCGGGACAAAAGTATCCGAGGATTGTTGCAACACGGACCTTTTCTCTTGTAACACAGGGAGTCAGGTACAGGTGCACTGCTGCCATTTAATGCTTTTAATTGAAGTTTTGCATATAACCAAGAGAGCAGGATAAAATCAATTAGTAGTAAACTAATAAAACAACCGTTAAAAAAACACTATAAAAGGTCAAATAGTAGAAAATTTTCATTCACTTTTTTTAACAACTTATTGATGAATCAGTTCTTCCACTGCCAAGACCGACAGTTTAAAAAGATACAAGACAATTCAACGCTGCACTTTTTACATCAGTTGCTCTGAAGCGTCGGCGCTCTTTGACACTTCCTGTCTCGGCTTGGCAGCTCTGACATCGACAAAGAGTTCAACCCTCCCTGTTCCAATCTCTGTCTGCTCATTCATGCAATCACTGTCTCATACAGGACATACATACACTGAAGATTACATCATAGCTACCACCCCAACACACACACACACACACACACACACACACACACTGACCTGTACGTTTCTGTTGAGGCTGACAGCAGGAACAAAGACCCCGTCCAGGCTCTCGAAGGCAGTCGGTCCGTGCTGCTCCTTGTTGATGTAGAAAGTCAGTGTGTGGTTGGTCAGATCCAGCAGGACCCCCACAGTCGAGCCCTTAGTGATGCCTCCCTCTGCCCTGCACGCGCACACACACACACACACACACACACACACACACAACAAATACATTAAATAGGTTCATTTGTGGTATATATGAAGGCCTAACTGGCAAAGTGGACCAAACTCCACTCGAGAAGTTTAAAATATTTCTGTTTTATTCTACAAATGAGCTCTGAAGACGAAGTAAAGCATTAAAAATCCCACATTCAATAATTTAATCATTTCTGTTCATAAAGTTTTGAGCTCTGTTTGTTTTTTACAAAGTCGTCAAAACTCTAGCTCACAGCAGTCTATGTGGTAGGGTCCTGGTTCCCAAACTGGGGGTCAGGACCCCCACTAGGTGTCGCCCAAGCTTTGCAGGGGGGTCGCAAGGCCTTCTTGATTTTAAGAGGTTAAAGACTACTTTACAAAATATATATACAGTAGGCCTAAATCTCAGTATTTCATTAATTTCTGTGAACAAAGTTAAATGAAATTGTTTCATTTAAAGTTTAGATTATTATTTAAGATTATTATTATTATTAAGGAACTTTTGATATATCCACAGAGGCTTAATTTTGTGTGTCAGAGAGAAGAAAAACACTGAATTTGTCAAAAAAAGAAGCCTATTAAGTATTTATGATTGTTAAAAATTAAAAATATCAGGAAAACTCTGTCTACAGGAAATAAACTGCTCTAAATTCATCAAAGCCGATATGTCACTCAGTTCGCTCAGTGATAGAATGGATCATTTAAGGACAAAGGTTGGAAACCACTGTGGTTGGGCGATACAAACGGACACAGAATGGTGTGAAACCAACTCTCTTTGTCTACGTGCACATGCTGCCTGCTCGGACCGAGCACAGTGAGTAATGAAGCAATCAATATGTGGTAAATAACACAGACGTGACATGATTAACGGCATGAAAGCGAATGGCACAGTGAATAAATCTGCAGTCTGGACGGACCGTGGAGGAGAAATAAAGTCACATTTCAGAGAGTCGACTTCTTTTTTCGTGTGAAATAAATTTTCTTTTAAATAAATGTTTAATGAGGGTTTGATAGCTTCATTGTGACAGAGATGGTTTGATGTCTCCTGTAGTCTTCTTCTACTGCTCCCTGGTGTGTTTGTTAGTTGGTATTGTACGAGCCCCCGGGGGTCCCCTGTCATCCTGTGTGTGTGTGTGTGTATCCGTGTGTGTGTGTGTGTGTGTGTGTGTGTGTGTGTGTGTTTGACTGGAAGAACAGAGTCTCAGTCTCCTGCTGTTCTTATTCACATAAAAGTTCTGTTTAAAATATAAGAACCACTTTATAACAAGTTTGAACTAACTGATTTATTTATTAATGTTTAAATCGTCAGTATGTGACTGCAGAAATACTTTAACTCTTACTAACATTAATAACTGCAGATCGTATTGCTGTATTGATAAAGGTGTATTCTACATTATATTATATATAAGTAATAAGAATTTGTACAACCTGGCAGTTCAAACGTTGTTCTTACAAATGATTTATCAAATGATGGATTCATTATTGAAGCCACCAGTGTACAGACCACTGACAGTATGGTTCACTGAGGATCTAGAATATTTAATAAGTTAGAAGGATTTTAATGTGGAAGTTTTCAGACTCACATTGTTCTACCAAGCAGACTATTTGGTGGAACAGCCTTCTGCCTTTTATTAAACGTTGCCCTCTACTAGACGTACTGTACATGTTTTCTTTGTCTTTCGATTGTTCCTAGTGGGTTTTAGTTGTTTTTTATCTTTTATTTCATATTGTTTAACAAGTCTGTCTCTGTTTTTAAATTTGTGCACATATTAGCTATTGCCTTATATTTTTTTTGTCTTTTATTGGCCTTTATGTGCCTTTTTTTTTTACAGATGTGCCGTCCACTTTAATTTGTTCAGCACTTTGGTCAACTTAAATGACAAACTCAACGTGCATTAAATCTCAATCTCTTCACTTAATGAATCAGTCTCCATCTACAGCTGGAAGGGTGTCATTGAGAGTAGTGCCTGGAGTACATTAATACATTATAGTCAGTGTAATGTCCTGTTTTTGTGTTATTAGGAGGTTATTAGGGGTCTAGGATGTGGGATTGGGGGGGATTGGGGGTACAAACTGCTAAAGTTATTGAACACTGACAGTCTACCGACCTGTTGGTGTGGGAGTTGTTGTGCATGAACCAGGAGCGGTTGTTGTCCACGTACATGGCCCACGCCTTGTCGTCTTTCCCCAGCATCATGTCCTTCATGGTGTTGATCCTCGCCACGCCGAACGCGGGGTCCGGGTGGTTGTCATAGCGATCGATTCTCACCTCCCAGTAGTGGGTGCCCTGAGATTCAAGTGGAAGTAGAATACATCTTAAAAATCTGGGTGTGGAAAGTGATTTGGCCGATCACTACGACAGTGACTGCAGGAATCAATAACAACAGATAAATGTGAAATCAGTTCCAGAGTGTGTTCACCTTGGAGAAAGCGGCGGTTCCCAGAACCACGCGGTCGTCGTAGCTGTTGCAGCTGACAGTCTGGTTCTCGTTGGACAGAACGATGTCGCGATGAGCCGTGGTGGGGTCAAAGGTGAACCAAGCCACTGTGGGAAGGAACCAACAACATGATTACTACATCCGCCTGCTCATCTTCAAGACTCAAGATGTTTTTATCAGTGTCATGTGTGTGGTTCTCATTAACTGATTTTACAGACACGTTTTGCTGCCACAGTTAGAATAACAACAAGAATAACATCCTGTTGTAAATATATATTTTATAATATTACTTATGTTGCTATAATAATAGAAAAGAAGAAGCTTAACATGTTTAAATGATTGAAATTATAAATTAAAATCAGCCAAAGCCTCAAAAAACAGAGCAGAGTTATATTAATCAAATATTTTAGACCAATTATGACGAAGAAATCTAAAAATAAACAGCAAATACAAACTTTATCAACAGCTTAAATGATTCGTTTTGATCAATAAGACAGACACATTTTGCTTCCACAGTAAGAGACAAAACTCATTAATTATGTCACAATAAAAGCTCTAACAACTTATTTTCCTCTAACAGAGAAAAGAAGGAACTTTCATATGTTTAAATGATTTAAAAATGTCATGATGTAACTTCCAACAACTGCAGGAACTGCCTCCACTTTGATGCTGCTATATGCTGCTATATTAGATTAATAATATAAAAATAGAATATGAACTGACACGAAGTGATAGTAAAGAATCATTTTTAAATGAATTGATTTATTTGATTAATTTAATTTTGTTTCTAAAACGAGCTCACTAAGAAATTCACGTTTCATTATTTATGTCACAATAAAAGCTCCATAGTAAACTTATTTTTGAATAATAATAATAAGATTAACTTTATTAATCCTCAAAGGGGAAATTATTTTTTCACTCATTTTTCACACAGTCCCAAAATACAATCTTACACACACGCACACACGCACACATACGCACACACACATGCACACACACACACACACACACACACACACACACACACAGGGCTTATAGACTTAGTAAAGGTGGTAGGGTAATGTACTGCCACATAGCAACACCAAAGCAGCAGTTAGGGGTTTGTTGCCTTGCTCAAGGGCACCTCTGCAGTGCCCAGGAGGTGGAACAGGCACCTCTCCAGTCCACACTCCATACTGTGGTCTGTGCTCGCCCCCAAAGAGTGAACTACTAACACTTATATTATGCACTTTGAATATTACACACTGGATAATAAGTGTAGTAACAGCTGGTTCCCTCCAGACAGACTTACATATGTAAATCCATGTCTGACAATTTTATATAACATTATGGCTGGTGAGCGTGTGTGTGTGTGTGTGTGTGTGTGTGTGTGTGTGTGTGTGTGTGTGTGTGTGTGTGTGTGTGTGTTTGTGAGTGAGTTCAGCTTCAGGGTAAAAGCACACACACACACACACACACACGGCACACACACACACACACAAAATCAAACATTATACAACAAAATGTAATTGTTTTTGTGCATCAATATCAGTGTGTGTTTTGCAGCCAGAGCCTTTTGTCGCCTGCTCTTTTACTCCTCCGTGTCGCTGTAAGGAGCTCCAGTCCTCGAGAAAGGAGGAGGAGGAGATGAAGGGTGAGAGGAAGAAAAAGAGGTCGGAAGAAATAAAGACGACTGAGGAAAAAAAGAATAAAGGAAGGCGGGAGGGATGAGCGGTTATCAGTCAGAAAACAGACTAATGCCCATTGTTACTGCGGTGTGTGTGCGTGTCCCACTGCGGTTATGGAAGGTTTTGTCATTGTCCCCTTTTTCCCTTCTTTTCTTCCCATTTCCCATCTTTCTCTTCCATTCTCCTCTGCTGTCTCCTCAGTGTCCTGTAGTATAAAGCGCTTCCTTTTTATTCTACCTTAAAAAACCTCCAGACTCACCAGAAGCTAATCCGTTTACCATGGTCTGAGTGAGTGTAAGTCATCACACACATAATACCAAGAAAATCAAAGGACATTATTCTAAATCAGACATATGTTGTCCTTTTCTCTTCCAAATCATATTACATGACAAAATGTATATGGTTTTAAAGCATTACTTAAGAGGAAACTTAATTAATTAGTACTCTAATAATATAATAATGATGTTTATCTGCTGTATGCTTGTCTTTAAATTGTGTCAGTTGTTATTGTTTTGTTTACAGTAGACCTACTTTACAATGTGTAAATGTCAGTATGTATATTTGTATTGTGACCATGTAAAGTGTGGCTCCCAGGAAGAATAATGGTGTTCTTAATAAACAAACAAACAAACAAACAGACTCAGTACCAACTGGAAAAAAGCTAGAACACACAAACAAACGTATACAACGCACCATCAGAGGTCTTCAGCACCACGGTCTTGCTGTACGGCCCCACGCCGATGGCATTGTAGGCTTTCACCCTGGCGTTGTAGGAGCTGTTGAAATGGAGGCCGTCCACCGTACACACTGTCTCCTTCCCCACATACACCTCCTGCTTACACACACACACACACACACACACACACACACACACACACATTTTAGTTTAATTATTGTGTGTAGATCAAATGCATACCTGTTTATTTTTGCTGCTGCATGGACTAGCAGAGAAGAAAAAGTATGCACACACGTTTACTGATGGCACATATTTAACTACACACACACACACACACACACACACACACACACACACACACACACACACACACACACACACACACACACTCCACCATCTGCTTTAGTCAGACTTGAGCAGCATATGGATTATTAATAATAAAATAAAAAAGCAACAGAAGAGACATCATTTATTGCATTTCAGATTAGAGTATGTTCTCTGACTGTGTGTGTTTTTTTGAGACACCGACCCTGTACTGCCCTCCGTTGCCGTCGTCCAGCTCCAGGATGTACCCCTCGATGGGGCTGCCAGGGGGCGCAATGACCCTCCAGGCCAGAGTTGCACTGTTGTTCCTGGTGCAGCACTTCTCCAGCTGCAGGAGGGGAGCCACCGGCACCGAGGGTCCAGACTCCACTGCAGGGAGAATATGAAACGAATGAGACATAAAGATTGTAATTGGGGGATGGGGGATGAGAGGAGGGAGAGATGAAAGGGTGGACGGATGAGGAGAAAAGGGAAGACAAACAGGGAGATGCCATCAGCTGGCTGGTTGCCTTTAAACAAACTGAAGGGAGAGAAAGAGGAGCTTTAATGTGAATCTAGTGGGAGATAACGTAAAGCCTTAAAGGTGAAAGAGCTAAAGGTTCATTTACAGGGCAACAGCTGGGAATCAGTGGAAGCTTTAAATAGGCCATGTGAGGACATTATATTGAGGTAGCAGTGGTACATAGGGTTAGACCGATATAAGCTTTGAAGATATAAGCTTTGGCTTATTTCTTGCCAAAAAGTCCCTCCTAATTAGTATTTAATGTAAGTCACGTTCTTGGAAAACCTATCCAATGATCTGTCTTGAGCTACAAAGTCCCAATTGAAAGACAGTCTGATGAAATGGTTTTAAATGAGTTAAGTCAGAGCAGGAATCTCAGCTGGTTAAGAAATTCAACAAGGGGGCAACCAGCATCATATCAAAGGATTTTCCTATAAATAAAAAGACATATCTGTCTAACCCTCATGGTGGTAAAACTAGTGTAAACAAACAAACGGGATAAAACTGCATTCCAAAAGGAGCTGAAACAAACACACAAACGACCGAAAAAAGGGTAAAAATAACCACTGAACACACAAGTGGAGATCTCAGGGTGATGAAGTCTGTTTCATATCATTTCTTTATTTGTTTTCTGATCTTTCTGCACCAAAATTAGAGTGGTGAAGACACAGAGGAAAGGCGGCAGTCATGACAGAGGGAACAACAAATTCCATATTTTTCACAGCATTTGTAGCCAAAGTAGTTCTTTGATTCATGAACAACCACAAGATTATAAAGATTATTATTTATGTTTTCATAAAGTATATCTAATAATTTAAATTCATCTTCATACATTTTTATGTATATATTCAAGGAATATTTTCTGTTTATAAGTTGTAATAATTCTCCCTGCAGCAGCTTGTTTTCCTTCCATAAAAACAGAATTTAAAAAAAAGTTCAGTCAAATAATGGTAAAATTATTATTTATGTAAAAAAGTTAAAGAACTGGTAACCAAACCATAGCATGGGAAACAGAGAAGTACTTCAGGCTACAAATTTCTGTAACTGGAAACTTTGTGCTCCAGTGAAGGCAGCACTATTCTGCAGCCGTGCCATTCATTGGAGAGGAGCTGGAAAACAATAACCATGCAGAGGAGAGAGACCAGAAAGACGCTGTGGGACAAAAAGATCAGTGCGTTTCCAACCAGAATGGCCGTGAGGACTATCAGGGCTGAGGGACGAGGAAGGAGAGACAAAACAGAGGTTTTTTTTACAGTGAAAAGTCTCTGAAATACCTCCTGGGCTCTCTGTCTCCATCTCAGCCTCACCACTGTCTGCTGCCTGCATTTGTTTCAATAACGGATTCTCCTGCACATCTGGAAATATGACGTTGGTTTGGAAGTCTTAATACGAAGGACACATGGACAGAAGATGGCGTATAAAGCAGTGAGACCAGTGGAGAAATGTAAACCGATTGCATTAGAAACATATTTACTGAAGCAGTGAAGAACGTGAGCTGCTGTATCACCAAAATGATCAGAAAGTCACGAAAGGAAGTCTCCCTAATGGAAGTCAAAAGATATTGTCCTTCATATGCAAATCTCTACAATATTGACTTATAGGTCAGACTATTACTATAATTCATTAACATTTCATATCAGAAAATCTGCTTATCTACTCTAAGTTATTTTAGAGAGATTATGTAAACACTGTAGAAAGTTTCATCAATATAAAATGAGGTATCATCTGCATATTAGAACATGACAGAGATTTTCACCAAAATATCTGATTTTAGATCAGAAAAAACTATATAGAGACTTTAAAGTACAAACATGAAAGTTTGATCACAAGTATTACTATTTGTGTGCTTAGTGCTCTTTTCAACAATGTGATGGTATTTCAACTTGATTTGCATATATGTTTTAGTCACTTTAACTCAACTAACAGTTATAACAAAAATGTAACAATTACTTTTGTGACCTTTCTTACAGTATTTATTTACAAGTTGATTCTTTATTAAATAGTTTTGGCCATGATTCCACTTCAAGATTTAACTTTACTACAAACTTAAGCTGCTGATATACAAGAGAATTTACCTTAAATCTGAACCTCAAATACAGAGTTAGGAGGTTTAAATTACAAATTATCTTTACCTTAAGTTTTACCATTTCACACTGGAGCATACAATGTTACATAACCATATAAGATAACCTTAACTAGATCAAATCATTATAAGTTAGGACACTGAAGTCATGTCCTAACTTATAATGATGGAGAATAATTTCAGGCTTCTTGTGAATCCTAACACCTCCGACACTTCTGTTGCTGCTCAGGATGTCAAAGACTAAAAATCAAAGACATAAAATCAAATGGTCTATCGTTTAACTCTATCGCTTTGTTCCAGATGATCACTTGGATGTGAAGGTGAGCAAACGTACAGATGTGTTTCATGTCATCGGCCTTGAAGAACAAAGGAGGGACGACCAAAGCTTCTCTACTTCTTATATGCTTATTCGGATTCACTTTACGGGAGCTCAAATTAGAGAAAAGTCTCCTTCAAATACAGCTCAACCTGGGCCATGACCTGCAGATCTGGGTCACAATCTTTATTAACAGGCTTAAACTTATCTCACTTTTGAAGAATGTTTTTTAGAGATAAAAAAAGGTACCATAAGGCATTATAAGCATATTACAAACCCATTATTAGCACATAATCAGTATAATCCCACCATGATATAATAAATATTAACTACACCGCATTAAATTGAATGTCATTCTTATTATATGATGATAATATTGCACATGCTGTTAATGGATTTATAATGGATCACAGTGCATTTTAAATGTATGCCGCATTACAACTCATGAAGCAAACAAAAGCCTTAATGATTGATTGCAAAGAATAACGTATTGTTTGGTATTTTAGCAAGGTTGAATCCACATCTGCAAAGGAAGACACCTGATCTTTACTTGCCTCAGTGGCGCAGTATCAAAATAAAATATGCATAGTGCTGATTACATATTTAATGTACATTAACAATACATCTGGGTAATCTGCAGCGGTATGAATGTGAACGATGCTGTGTTTACTCATGCACGCCAACTGGTAGCTGGGTAGCAACAGCCAATGAATAGCTAATCAGTTGTGCACATTGTTGTACATCTTGAAGAAGCCTCATAAGTAAATGTTGTTTATGGGTTATCCAATATATCATCAAGGGGCATTTTCAAGCATGTTTGTGTTTGTTATTTCATGTCAAGTTGATTTATTTAAAGGGGTGCTCCACTGATTTTACATAAGTTAAGTTTACCCGCCAGCCTCTGTACACGGCTTTATAAAGTCTTCTGTGGCTCAGCAGGAAGCATTTAATACTAAGATATAAACCCTAATTGAACCTCTTGTTATTCTGACTTGGGAGTGTTCAAGCATTATTCCGTTATTGGTTACCCCTCTCTGCTAGCCTTGTAATTATAAAATGTAAATAGCCAAAATGAGCAATTTTTGTGTTATGTATTCAAATCGGTTAAGTAGCTGGTCAAAACAGATACAAACAAACTGTATCTCCTTTAAAATTAACTGAATAAATTGTGTTCATTTTTTGATTTTTATTTTAATGAAACTGCGAGTGATGCAGCAAGTGTTTGTTGACACCTACATGTACAGTATGTAGTTCTTTTAACCAAATTTTTCCACTTTGGTTGCACATAATTAAAGTCTAAATAATATTATGTTAACACGCCATAATGACATAACTGAGTACCATTATGGGAAAGGTAGGATGGAGTGTTTTTGGAGTTTGGCCCACCCAATATACTTTAAGTCAGGAAATCAACTACACTGATTTTGAGGTTCTTTTTCTAGCGGTATCCTGTAGGACACCCATGTTTATGAGTGCAGTACCCAAATGATGCAGTACTTTGAAAACAGCAAGTGTTAATGAATACAGCGAAGTTAATACAATTAAAGAATGAAAGGCCAATAAAAAGGCATATTGCAGAGAAACACATACAATAATATAGAGTCTAAGCAATCCTGTAGCCATTCCTCTAATGCAGTTTTAAGATGGGTGTTAAAACAAGGATATAAACCTGCAAACTGAAGGGGAAGTGTGTGCGTTTGTGTGGTTACCTTTGCCCTGGCAGAAGTCCAGCATCAGGATGGTCTGGAGCAGCGAGTCGGTGTTGAGGGTGAGGTCATACTCAGGGCCTACTTTTGGCTCCAGGGCACCTTTCACCCACTGGTCCTGAGACGATGTCACCCGCTTGATGAGAGCGTCTGAGATCTACACACACACACACACACACACACACACACACACACAGACAAGATTAAAACACACATGTATACAGCGAAGGAAGATGAGCATAGGAAAAGACACGTACAGTCAAAGACTGAGAGCATCTACATTTGAATATGCTTGCTAGGCTGCGATACCCTCCTTTTCATAACAGCCTCTCTGTTCTGGGATCTGTCCCATTAGCCTGGCATCATTACATTGTGTCTGACAAGTGAAATGAGGCACGCATTAGTGCAGTTCAAATATTTAAGGCTAAGAATTAGACCCCCCGCCTGCTCGTAAGAGCTTCACTGCCTCAGGAAAAATAAGTAAAGTGAATACATTAAGTTAAACTCAACTGTGATTGCAATCTTCACTAAAAGAAAAACATGAGCCGAGGATTTTGGAAAATTCATCCTCAAGCTATAAACACACTTCATTTGGCTTCATTTCTACATTTTAGTTTAGGAGCACTGTAACGTTTGTGAACTTACATTTAGCACTAATATCCACCTTGGACTCCTTAAAAAGCCTCTAGTTAGGATCTAGGCATTGGCAACCATAAAGAAACCACATAATCAATACATTATAAAATATTCAGATGAAATGGAAGAAAGGGTGTGTGTGTGTGTGTGTGTGTGTGTGTGTGTGTGTGTTAGTGTGTGTGTGTCCCTCAGGAGTGTCTTTGATCTCTATTTCATCTCTGCCTTTCACCTTACTCCATTACTACCTCTCTACAGGAAGAGAAATGATTCATAATCAGGAGCAGAGACGAGAATTTCATCTCATATAATTCGATAGAAATCCAGAGAGCCATAAATGCAGTTATAGAGCTCGGAGAAGTTTAAAAGATTGTGTGTTCTCTAAGGTTTTGTTTTCTGTAGGAAATATTTCTACATCGAACAGACAGTCTTACCAGAGATATTATATGAAAGGTTATTCTCTCAGTTTGCTCACAACAATTATAAAACATGATAAGAGAATAGAAAGAAGGTTAATATAACTGAAACTACAGTCAGAAAACAGTCAGAAAACAGAGCCATGGGCTGGTGGA
Organism: Dicentrarchus labrax; assembly: GCF_905237075.1. Taxonomy (NCBI): domain Eukaryota; kingdom Metazoa; phylum Chordata; class Actinopteri; family Moronidae; genus Dicentrarchus; species Dicentrarchus labrax. The sequence continues at coordinate 21,393,207 of NW_026136708.1, forward strand.
ATTCATTGCCAACGCATTTTGCAAACAAAATGGATGATTTAAGAAGGTTATTCAGACAATGATTCAGCATTTATTGATTTAGTACCATTTATTTGTATTATATCATGTATATTATGATCATATATCATGGTATGTATAGAGTATACAGTATAGAGTATTGGGATATGATATGTTGGTCACACTGCACAGCCCTATGTGAAGTACTGACCTGATTAAGCAATGTTAAGTGTGTTTCCTGAGCTGTTAAAGAGGAACATTAGGGTTGCACTTCCTTCTACTTTCTCCACCTCTCACATTTGACCTTTCTCAGTTTGACCTAACATGCACGGATCAATAACTATCGATCAGCTATCGAGCATCTGAGCCTGCTAATAACCAAACACCTCGGGTCGATTAAAAATAGATCATCTGCAGTATTAGTGAAGCAAACCAGATGCATCCTGCCGGTGTGTGTTTGTGTGTGGACGCAGTATGTTGTTGTTGTTGTTGTTGACTCTGCAGTGTTTCTAGCTGCTGGTTTCAGAAACATCAGAGGCTCCCTGCGAAGCTGATTTCTCCTCTTTAGTTCAAAGGAACTAAGTTGTCACGCTTCCTCCTCCTTTTTAAACTTCAACAGATTTACATTTTTGGTTGCAAATACAGAAAAAGTTGATTTATTTTAAGTGTACAGTGAGACTCCACCCCCTACTGTGTTTGCCTTGTGTATAATCTCTGCAATTTAAGGCTTAACTTAAGTAGTTTTAGAAGAGAAGGATGGTGTTTGTTTATGTTTTTCATGCTCATCAGTTTCGCCCTGAAGAGACTAAAATCAAGAATAAATGAATTTTGCAACAGCCTGACGTTATTTTATACCATTTTATATTTGATAATAAGTGCAACAGCACAGAGACTGCAGCTCCATGACTCTACTTGTTAGTAGGGTACATATACACAGTAGTTTCGTATTCATTATTATTATATTTAAGTACATTTTGTGTATTATTATTACTATTAATTGCTGGTTTTAGTATCTTCATGAACAAATCTCCAACCTTATTCTTTAATATACGTTCATTTGAGTTTCTCATATAATCTGAAGTATTACATGTTTCCTTTTAAGTTTTACACACACGCACGCACACACACACACACACACACACACACACACACACACACACACACACACACACACAGTGGTTCAGGTACCTGGAGGAATCCACTGGGATCGTTCTCTTTGAGGACTTCCAGGCAGAACTCCATCATGCCGGTGGTCTGACGGAGCTTCATGGTGCAGTGGGTCATCTGGTCACGCACCACCTGACAAAGAGAAATGAGATGTTACAAGTTACGGCACAGAGCAGAGATTCTGTAATGTTTTCAATGCTTTTAAAACTCAAAAAGATCAGATGATGAACCTAAAGGTCCAGTGTGTAACATTTAGGAGGATCTAGAAATGGGATATAATATTCACAGGTATGTTTCCATTAGTGTATAATGACCTGAATATAGGAGTCCTTATGTTTTGTTACCTTAAAATGAGCCTTTGCACTCCAAAACCCGACCACGACATGTGCCAGTAGTATTTTAAATTAAGTCTAATAAAAACATTTTTCACACAGCTTGTCATCTAAATCCATCTGAATCCAAATAGAAAATGTTCTGTAGTGTCTTTGACAACACTCACAGGCTTTAAAAAGATTAAATTAAAGTTTATAACATCATCTCTTCCACGTGCTGGGGCTTGGTTATCAGCAGGATTCATACCGTCTGCCTCATTTGCCGCCTGCACTCTATTTAAAAAGGAATTTCCCCATTTCCCTGTGTACAAAACAGAGCAACAAATGGAGCCAACAAAAATGAGTAATATGTCCAAAGGGGCAAAAGCTACAGAGCTCAGTGTCCAGAGGGCAGGCAGAGGTCAAAAACTGAATGCAATGAAACACACTAATGCTATATGGCTGTGAGTGCGGTGGTGTATAGTACGCTGTATATTAGCACACAATGCAGGAAAGTCATGAATGCTAATGTGCTAACATGTGACAAATCCAGACATTTAACAGCTTTAAAAACTTGGACTGCATCACTTTTGGATTGCTCTTCCTTCAGGCAGCGTGTGGTTATATGTGGACTATAATGAGGGGGACGGGGAGCAGGTGTGCAGATGGGCGTGGATCATCTGGCGGGAGCAACATGTGAGTTAGTGGCTGGCAGGCAAAACAGGCGGGAAAAAGAGTGCAAAGGTATAACACAACTATGGTTGCCACCTTCAATGTGGAGAAATAAAGTGACACAATGTCAGCGGTTCCCAAACACTTCATTTCTTGCATTCTGGTGAATTTCTATGCACCAATTTGTGTCCCCTGCTGAACGCTGCATCCACCACGGGCAACAGAACATCGTATTTAATACTCAACGCTATGTCTCATCAATTATTAAACCTTAATCCTTTAATATTCCTGGCCCACTATCACCAGTAATAACCCTGCGTCATGTGACGTAATGGAAGGAGAAGGAAGGAAGATGGAGGTGAGGTGAGGTGAGGTCAGTATTTTACACAAACACATTATCAGCCTTAACCAGACAAATGTGACTCTCTAGCTCTTTGGATGTTTCTCTCTCTGTCTCTCTCTCACACACACACACACACACACACACACACACACACACACACACACATCTGCTGGCTGAAGTCCGAGCCGGAGGGAAATGCGATTTGGACGGGTGTCACAACCAGCCGTTTGAAGCTAATTGAAAGCCAGTGAACTGTCACGAGCCTTTTGTTTCCATTCATAATACCTGCACCACATTTCAACTGATCAGAGATTTCTTTAACAGAGACGTGTATTTAATATGTACTGTACATATATTTATACGTACGTTATAAATAACATAACATTTTCAAAGGTAAAGCAGGAGATTGGACAGAAAACGTCCTGTGATGTTGGTGAATCGATGATAATTAATTACACAGTTAACCAACGGACGCCTAAATGATTTGGCGAGTTAATGAGACAGAGTCGTGGAAATTAGTCCCGTCGTTTATTTGGCGGTTAATGAGATCACAGTTAATTATTCACCTGTCAGCGGCTGAATAAACTGAAATATGAAGAGCGTGAAGAGTCGACTGAAAGAGGATCAGAACCATTTGCAGTCCGAGAGGAAGGTGTGTGTGTGTGTGTGTGTGTGTGTGTGTGTGTGTGACGGGGTCAGAGGTCATCACCTAATATGAAGAGGTAAACAGCAGAAGTACCAGATGAAAATACAAATATACACTTGATTTAAAAAAATATTTTTATCTCACATTTTCATATTTTTATATTATTTATTATTATTTTATTGTGTCAGTATTTTCGTAAACCGATAAAATTACCGATAATTTCACATTTTCGTATCTTAAAAATAAATTTAGTTGAGCATAGTTTTACACATTTGGTGGACAGGTTGAGATGTAGTGCGTCCCTACTTACAATGAACCAAAGGTTTCAATCAGAATTATATTACCCGTAATTATTATATAAATATTTCTATATTTGGTTGTGTTTATATAAAAAAAAGTCTTTTGTTTGTTGAAGGGTTTCGGATTTGCGAAGGAATCAAAGGTCAACAAAAGGTCATCATGCTGCAGCTGGAAAAACACACAAACAGTGAAATTATTTACCGAGCGGAAATTAGCTCTTCAGTTCAGGTCGGCGTACCTCCGCTCTTATCTCCAGTGTAAACAACATCAAGTACGAAAGCACGAAGCCCGAGCACATCTCAGATTTATTTCAATTTCTTTCAGACTCCTGGGACGTACTTCAGCTCGCTCCCCACGCGCTCCGGCAGCTCTGGTTGAAGGGCTTTTTCCAATATGTTCCACAGGCATATGAAGTGAATTCGAGGGTGTGAATATTGAAACATGTTAATGCCCAGATTGGAGATAAGCAGGCACACATGACTCACATCCTCCACATCACAGTCTGAGCCACATTTCAGTTCAGGTTAGAGAAATATTTAGATATTTAATGCAATGTTGCTTTAAAACTTCTGCTTAAATGTTCACTTTATGTGCCAGCTGTGTGTAAGTGAAGTGTTAACTCTGTTTAAAGACACTAATCAGCAGCAGAAAACTGACAGTTCGGATCTAAAAGAACAACAATATGGGATCGGATGAACACTAATCTCATTCATAGAGAGACTCAGACACACACTCATCCGTAAGGGTTGGAGAGAAGTGAATATTAATCCATCAGCTGCTGGATTATGACCACAGTGTGTCTGCGTGAACGTGGCTGTATGTGTGAAAAGTGGGACATTTTTAACTGGTCTTTCCTTCGTCTGTGGGCTGTTTGAGGGTTAAGACTGTAATAATTGGAGTTACTGTTTCTGCCAATCGTCTAAGGCAGTAGTTCACAAGCTTTTTCCTTTAGGGAGCCCCTTTCTATCATTGAGTATACTGATGACCTCTGACTGTCTTTAATGGATATTTCATATTATATTCAATGTATAACAATAACAGTAGAGAGCAGTTGATGAACTGTACAATGAACCCAAACAGGGACCACAATAACTGCAGGAAAAGAGCGATTTGATTGAATTTTGAGCAGAATATTGATCAGAGATGACACTCCCTGATCTGTTAATACAAATCTGTGTCCGTATTATTTGTTTCTTAAGTTTCAAATCACAGAGTGAAGTCTCTGTGAATAATAATAATAAGCTTGTGTTGAGATCTACAAAGTTTAGATATTAAATAACAATCTTACAGCGCTTTGAGTGGTCCAAAGACTATAAAGGTGCAATCTAAGTACAGTCCATTTAACATTTAGAAAAACCTAATTTTTATCTATTGAAATGTTTCCAGTTTAAGATAAAATAAGATATTTAAGATTGACTGACAACCCAGGAACATACACCAGACAAATACAGCGAGTATTTCCAGCTGTTCTTTGAAAGAGAAAACCAAAATATGTTGCTTTTAACGGATTAAACTGGCTGCGGTGAATTCTATAAACATCTGCCTTTCTTGGTGTAGACACAGTCTTTAGATTTATTTTTTGATTTTGTGTCTGGCTTCAGCTGTACCTACAAAAACCGATTAAAAGGGTTGTAAGTGCTTCTGAAAAAAGGAAGAGGGCAAAGGGTTAGTTCCCCGCCAGAAAATACGAAGATCATCTTTTATAGCTCGAACCTTCCTCTTCCTCCTCTATATGAAAACCTGCTCTGCTTTCTCGGAACTGGAGTTATGTAACTCACATTTGGGCCTGAAGTCATCCAAGAACAAACACAAGCTGCGTTCAGTCAGTTTATTTGTTGGAAAAGCTGCATAGTTGTGGAAATAGTGTGAAAAACTGCGACTAATGTGTGAAGATTCCTGGTTAAAATTAAATTTGCACAATATGACATCCACTTTTCAGACAATTAAACATAATCCAATGTTGTTTGTTGCCAAATTGTGACGTAGTTTGGAGTTTTTAGAGGAATAAAAAAAGAAGAAAGCTGTTTGGTGGATGTTGCAATAATAAACACACAGAAAACTAACGCTGATTAATACAGATTCTGGTTCTTATTGAACTCCTCTAGATCAGCATCGGTCCATGTATGTGCCTCATGCACTGGCTTTGAAAATCAGGTCTTGACAGAGTCACACAAGCTTTTATATCACTGCATCAACTGTGCTCCGGGTTTAAGCCTAAAATAACTCTCATTTTGCCTCCAGAGAGCAGCCGCAGATCATCAGTCAGGGCTCAACAATAAAAAATACGGTAAATATAACAATCTAACAATATAAATCATTGTTTCCTGAGCGGATGATGAAGTAAATCTCTGTTGAGAGCTGCACATCTGACAAAGTCTCAATGTGAGCATTTCAGTGATCCTGGAATCAGTGAGTTTAGTCGGGTGGCGTTAGAGGAGGAAGTTTGAGAGTAAGGGCGGATAAAACGGGATTATTATTCCAGAAAAACGCTGCTGGAGAGACACAATAAGAACCGACGTTCGCCCGCCATGTTAAGAAGGTCTTTGTTGTTATTTAAACATGAAAAAATTAAAAATACATAAGTTGTGTCGGGGCAAGTAAAGATTGACTTCGCCCCACTTACCCGACTGGGTTGTTGTGAAGTCCTGGATCAAGAGTCCGGGAATCAACCTGAAGATCTGAGGTTTGAACAACCAGTGACATCTTTTAAAATCACCTAAAAGCTGGTTTTATTTTCCTACTTCCACAATGTTTTATGAGTTTTTATTATTTTACAGGTTTTATCTGATTCTCTGTTAAATGTTTTACTTTTATTTGCAGAGTCTTTTAATTGTGGTTAATTTGTTTCCATGTAAATCACTTTCTAATGTTGTTTTGAAAGCTTCTGTATAAATAAAGTTTATTATTATGATAAATTCAGAGAATTACATCAGTTTTTCTGTTTATATTGTTTGTCAAATCTTTAATTTCTGATGAATCATAATGGCTGCTGAATGTCTGATACAACAGGCCTCGCAGATTCTGGCCTCGCAGATTTAATGCGCTTCTATCGTCTATTTTCTTTTGTCTCCTCATGAATAGGAGTGTGTCATTTCATCAGTTCGAGATAAACAGAGTCCGGAATATTAATTCATGTAAAAATGTGCTGGAGTTTATCAGCCATCTACAAGCAGCTATTCCTCTCCTGTTCCAGCTCTGTCGCAGCCTCCAGCTCTTTGCCCTCTGGCTGAATCTCAATCCCCAGCCTGCAGATAATGACAACAGCTGTCCTTGGGGCTTCTGTCCAAACCCCCCCCAACCCCACCACCCTCCTCCTTCTCCTCCTGCCCCGCCATCAGCCAGACGGTCAGTTGGTCGGTGGGCACGTTGAGGCTGGGCAGGCGTCCATGTGAAACACCACGACTTAGGAAAACCCCAGCTGTGGATTTACAGAGGAGAGTTTTAAAAATAAACTGATAGATAGAAATAATTTAGAGCTGAAGTTTGTTTCCAAGCTGCCTGGAAAATCCGGAAAATTAGAGAACAGTTTTCCAGTCACGGAAAACACCTGGAAAGGTTTAAAATGACCAAATATCCTGGAAATAATCTGCATTTTTATTGTATTTCCGCCCCTCACTCAGATCACCATTGTAACCCATATATTTTGTTTAAAACTCAACCGTTGGTAGGATAAGTTCAGCAGTTCCATTCACAGCTAAACAGAAATACAGTCTATGTAGCCGTTCACACCAGGACTTAGAAACAAAGGACAAGCAGCTGATTCCCATTCAGTTTTAATATCAGCAGTTGGGTTTGTTGAGAGGTTGGGTGAACACACAGCTGACAAACAGAGACAGATCCATCAGTCCCACCTTTAGCTTGTACTCCTTCTCCTTGGTGACTTTGGTGAGCAGCTTGGCTTTCTGTCTGGTGAGCGCCTCGATCAGAGAGTCACACTGCGCCACGAGGCAGGCTTCGAACTCCACGCCGTTCTCCTGAAGCAACACACACACACACACACACACACACATAGTTAGACTGCTGCACACAAAACATGAAAATAAACAAGTACTGAAGAAACTGGTCAAATAATCGGTTGACAGAAAATGTTTGTGAGCATTTGATGGTTGCAGCTCCTCAAATGTGAAGATTTGCTCATACTTTTGATGTATTTGTAATAATTTTAAAGGACTGGACTGTCGGTTGGATGAAATAAAACATCATGAAGGTGTCACTTTGGTCTCTGGGTAATTGTGATCTATTGTACATTGATTATTGGAGAAAATACTAAGCAGAGGAATCCATAATGAAAATAATCATTAGCTGCAGTCCTGTATAAAATAGTTCAAAATCAGCTCCATCTCAACCAACTACAACAGGAAAATCCTGCTTTTACATTAATGAATGAGTCATAATAATCTAATTATATCATATATAAGAGTACAACAGCCACAGGGACATACTCCTGACTTATATTTACATGCTTCCACTTAAAGGTCCTGTGTGTAAGATTGCAGTAGAAATGCAATATAATATTTATAGGTACGTTTTCATTAGTGGATGATGACCTGAACATATGAATTGTTGTTTTTTGTCACTTTGTGGCCACTGTAGTTTCTCTGTTTGGAGCGTGAGCAGTATTCAGTTGGTGGCAATCAGTAGATGGCACTTAATCCTACACACTGGTCCTTTAAAGCAGCTATGAGGAACCTTCATTTTGGGTTGATTTTGGCGCCCCCTGTGGACAAACACGGTAGTGTTTCTACCCTTGTTTCATTGATTTCAAGGGGAATCCGATCCCGGTGGTAAGTGTTAAGAATATTATAATAAAAAGAGTTAATCTTCTCTCTGATATAGAGGCTTCAGTGTTAACTTGAGATGGTTTCATGACCAGTTAAAAATATTTTTACAGTATGTTTTTTGTCCTTTTATTTAAGTGAATACTTCCTCATTGTCATTATTGGCCAAAATAATAAATAAAACCAGCGCGGTGACTAAAATAGATCTGTTGGTGTGTTTTACTTCATTTAGCAGCACGGAGCAGCTTTGTGTTTGTTGTTATTGATCTGTTAATTTACCACACAGATCTTTTTTCTATTTTAGTTTCCAGCACACAGACAGTATGAAGGCTTCATTATCTCAACAGCCTGCAGACAAAAATGAGTCATACATCTTATTTAACACCTGCTCGCCACCATTTTCCCCTCAAGGCACACAACCACGTAATACATCATAAAAGATACAGTTTACATACAATACATGGCCAAATGTATGTGGACACCCACACCATGGGGCATTACAGTGACTACAGGGAGCGTTTATCACAAGATCTTAAGGTTTTTATATAGGAGGATCTATCCTTTTACTTATAATGAGAGATTTACTGGAACAGACATCAATTAAATTGTGTTTTTAGGAACAAATTCAAGAGAGAAAATGAGAAAATATGCATCAATGACGGCTGATATTTTGCATTCTGCGATCTGTTTCAGAGCACTTAGTCAGCAGTTAAACGTAATATATGTAATTTCTGCCTCTAGGGGGTCTCTCACATCAAAACAATAAAAAAAAGCAGCATGGGATCATGGGAGTTGTTGTCTTCACCACCATTGGCGTCATTGCAGTCAGCTGCTCCCGGTTAGGATTCCTTCAGTGTTCATGGTTCAGGAGGTTTCTACAGGGAGTCCAGTTATCCACAGAGGTCTCCTCCTCTCCAAAACAAACAGCTTGTTTCTCTGATAACTTAAGATCCAGAAGTCCGATGACTAAAATCTTTCATCCGGTTCAAATAATAATATAATAATGTGAGTACTCAACTACATATATAACATAGGTTTAAAGTTTATAGAGATTTAATGAGGAAATGTGTCACATATTACAGCTTTAATGAAGGGACATTGTGTCTCTACATTGCGCCCACATTACGAGGGTCTTAGATAATAGAGATTTCCAATCAAGCTTCCTCTGCTCATTACACAGTTCAGATCTATAAGAGGATGAGTGCTGGAGATCTTCTTTCCTCACTCCCACACTTCTCTTTCTCTTTATCCATCCATCTCTCTCCCTGCCCTCTGGCTCTCAGACTGAGCAAAGTAGTGCTCAGAGTTTGTTTTTTTTACTTAAATCAGTCCTCTTCATTTTGCAGTAAGACTCTTAATGCCTGCTTGTTGTGCCGCAGCTGACAAGATATGACAGTGCAGACAGTGTGTGTGTGTGTGTGTGTGTGTGTGTGTGTGTGTGTGTGTGTGTGTGTGACTGGCAGATGATGTGGGAGAGATCAGCTGCACAGCAGTGCTGTCCACAGGCGAAACACACACACATATACACACACACTCCACACATTTGGCTGATATGGTTTGTTTTACTTTGGATTCAGTGGATTTACCTCCCTGCTGCAGTGTGAGGACTCCAAATGTTTCTCTGTGACGGATTTATCTGGAGCTTATTGCCCATTAGCAGCAGGTCCCTCAAAGCAACATTTATTTAGACGACAAGAACATCAGCGGTGGCGTAAATTATGTAAAAACCTCCACACGTGGAGGAAACTGATCTGGCATGGATATCAGTTCTGGTACAATCTCGCGGAGCCAGACCTTCATGGAGATCCTGAGACCGGAAAAAGAGATGCTGCCTCTGGTTCCAGTTCCACCTGCTAAATATCAGCATGCTAACTGCACATTGGGATTGTTTTCACATATTTTAAGGAATGCTATATGATTCACGATGAGTGGGAATTATAATTATTGCATCACAATTTTTTTTTAACTTAAAAATGTGTTAAACATTTGTCATACTAAAGGACTGCATCAGGATTGGGAACACAAATCTCATGAGAGCAGTTGATCAGAAAGTAAACAGGATTTAGTTTGCGCCCACCCGAAAGTGCTGAGAGGAAGATTAAAGCAAGTTTCTACAAAACAACAGCAAAGCAAGTTGTTGACATACTAAAATAATGTCTCCAGGAGAAAGGAGAAATCTGTAATGTGCAGGAGTCAGTGGTCAGAATGCTTGCAGGAGCAGGCGGTAACAGTCAGAAATTCATTATAATGCTGTTTTTCACCCACTTTACTTTATAGTTTACAGTTTTTTTTGCAACAAATTGTATTAATAAAACAGATTTTTTTGTTTCCAAGATCCTTCTGAAGCTGTTTCGCTACACAAAATGTATTTAGGGTGTTTCCAGCTGTGAGCTGAGCCTCTCGTGTGAATCTTTTTCATTATGCATAGCCTACTTTTTAATCATACTACTATAATCACACACTGCACACTCAGAAACCTGCAACTACAACAAACATCCATTCAGTTTTTTTTTATCCGTCTTTTGTGCTTCAGTGTCCTCAAAACAGATGTCTGCCAATTATTATCTGCAGTGTTGTGATAGACCACTCCTCTCACATTTGCTTTATAGCTGCAGTGCATTGTGGGCTGCTGGAGGAGGAATTGGTATCTGCCTCTTCCATTATAAATTCCTCCCAGTACTCACAGGATTTGATGATGTTATGGGAAAAACATTTCATCCTATCAAACTTCAAACATTTACAGTTTTACAGAGAGCTGCAGACGGGATTAGGAAATGTATATTTCATTACATATCACACAGAATTAAAAGTATAATATGCAACATTTTGGCATAAACATGTCTAGAAATGCTGGAGTGTATATGTTATATATGTAGTTGGGTTGTTTCCAACAATGTTTGAACCCAGAGAAATCTGTAATTTTATTCAGGTAATGGTTTGTTTACTTCCCTCGTATTGCTATAACTTCCAGAAAAACAAGGAATGTGCCAGAGAGTGAGGAAGGAAGGAAGTCGGTGTACATGACTAACAAAGTAGCTTGAATAAAATATTTTCTCTCAGTTTTCCTCAGCAGTGGCGGTTGTTAAACAATGAAGACAACAACTCCCATGATTCCACGATTGCATTATAAGTGTACAGGTGTTATACTGTACAGTGGGGTTACCTGTATCTGCTGCAGCATGTTCTTGAGCTGAACCAGGAACTCCTTCGCATCTTTAGCTTTGTCTGAGACACCGTTCAGGGCCTGGGAGAGCTGGCACTGCAGGAAGACACAGAAAGAAAGAAATTTAACAATTAAAGTACATAAAAAGTGTGACTTTCAAGGGCACTTCGGTCATCTTAAGTACTTTTGAGAGTGTCGTGTTTACTTCTGAATATCTACAGTCTGCTACAGTCAACCAGCTGTTGGAACTCAAGGTATTTTATACTTTGGTAGAGAAAACTTTGCAAACTGCAACCAGTACAACCAGTACAACCAGTAAAGACACACCGAGGCTGTGAGGCTTCTTTTTAAGTCATCGGTTATGTAATCATTTAACCCTACAGACCATTCTCCCTGGATGCTCAGATTACATCTGATTCTGACCCACTGCGTTGTCTTTATAATGGGGATTAACGTTATAATCTAGATTAGAGAGATCAATCTTTCTTTATAGCAACAACAAGACTTCAAGACTGAAACAAATAAAGCAGAATAAATAAAAAACTAATTTTAGAGCTAAGAATCTATAATAAAAATAACACCAAAACGTAATTTAATCAACAATCTGAGCCAAACATTTAGTAAGAAAAGGCTCAGATCTGAGCGCTGCCACTAATGCATCTGACACTCTTTGATCCGCACTAAATTGTCTCTATTTACTCTCTCCTAAATGGAGCTCTTCCCCCAATTTTAATTTCCATAGAGCAGCCACAGGGGGCGAATATTCACACTGTAAAACGTTGTCAGTGTCACTGTCGACAGCCGCCTGCGTCCTCTGTCTGCTGCTGCTTTCGCACTGTCATACTCAGTGAAGTCAGGGAGCCTTAATAACCCGTTTTAAATGAGTTTGATGACGAGCGTTTAATTTGGCTAGCTGCATTATCTCGTCCTGTCACTCACTATTTAATTCCCACACATAAATATGTGAGCAGTGTGAGCAGATATTGGGGGTCTCAGGGGGTTTAAGACCTCTTCATTAACACCTAGGACCCCTTGAAAAGCACAAAATAAAGAAATTAAATTCAGATTAGTTTATTATTTTCTTTACTGGTGAGATAATTTGCATGCTGAAAGATGAGCAGCAGCACAGACTGAACAAGAAGCTAATGTACGGTGTATCCCGGTCCTGCAGCTGCTAGCACAGATAATACTGGAGCTGTGCAAACTATAAACGTAAGTTAATTAACATGTTTAACCTCTGCAGTCCTGCTTCTTCTCCGGGTATTTTCCTTTAAAAGTCTTGAAAGTCCAACAAACATAAAATGCTTCAAATGCAAAAGTCCTTTAAATAAAAAAAATAATGATCTAACTGTTCTTGGACTACTTTAATGTTTATTCATCAGATTTTTGAACAGTTTTAGTAACATTTGTTATGTTTTTATGACGTATATAAAGTTTAATTGTGTGAATATTTCACTCACGGAATGTAAATTATGCACAATTCATCAAAATATTATCAGAGTCAGAATCTGGCCAAGTACAATATCCAAATTGCAGAAGCTGCAGTTGTTTTAATGGGTGTAAAATATCTAATAAAACAGTATTATAATGAAGAACTGTGGAGCTGCAGAGATGGCCTGGTCTACAAATTTTAAGAAAACATATTTCTTTGGTACAGACACCCAGAAAATGTCCCACCATCAGGATTTGAACAGTTTCTTTCAGTAAAAATTGAATCTGTGATGCAATGCAACCAGACTCATCCGACAGAGCTGATGACCTCAGGGGACGACGGAGGAAGCTAAGAAAAGAGAAGGAGAGTGAAGCTGCCAGTGAAAGAGTGAACGTGGGACCGGCTTCCAGTCGCTGGCTGAGAGCTCGGTGAAATAAAAGCCTGCAGACAGACGGCGAGCTGGCCTTCATACTGCTGGACTACAGTCAGTAATATTAGCTGGCTCGCTGCGTCTGGTGTTGTTGCACTTGCTTTAATGTTTGAATCATAGTAATCATAACAAATGCATGTGTGCAGCTGTCCTTATTTACCACAGCGGGATTCAAACTGGGAGCGCCACATTGCAGCAAATACCAAATATATATAAATATTATGGACAACAGCACGATTATGGCCCTAAACTGTGGAACTCCCTGCCTCAGAATGAACTCTCTCAGTGTTTTTAGAGGAAAGATCTTTTTAATCTAGCTTTTACTTTGGAGTAATGTTACAGCCTCAGTTTTTTTAGGTTTTAATCTTCTGTATTTATTTAATTATTTACTTGTTTGTTTGTTTGTTTGTGTGTGCATCAGTCACTGGTAAACGAGAAAGGACAGGACAAAGGAAACACACACACTGTTACACACATGCCAAGCTGTGATGAATCTGCTCCTCTTTTGCCACACCCACATTCCCCACCTGCTCCTCTTCCTTGGAGCACGCGCGCCCACACACACACACACACACACACACACACACACACACACACACACACACACACACACACACACACACACACACACACACACACACGCACACAGAGCCAGAAGGCGATAATATGAAGTGGGCAGACGTCCTTTTTTGTTTATAGGAATCATAAATAGCAGCTGTATTCGCACTGCTGCCACATGCATCACGTTAGAGAAACCAACAAAACTGTAAGAAAGTGCTGAAAAAGAAGATAAAGAGTAAAAAAAAGACTCCTTATTACAGTTTTTTCCAATTGCTAACACATTAAAATGACATGCATAGCACGGTTATTTAAACTAAGACACACAGAGAGCAAAACCTCTTCTCAAGTCTCCAAAACTCTAAACACAATTTCTGCTTTACACACATTTTTAAATGCACTGAACACGGTTCTCTGCATAAGACACAACAATCTGACATAAAGTCACATACAAATATATCTGCTGTGACTTGTTTGGTGAAAAATCAAAAAATAAACGTTTCAACAGTGTGTGTGTGTGCGTATCTGCAATTTTTCTGTGCATGTGAACAATCTGAAGAATTTTCTACAATTTGAACTGTTGTAGTATTAAAGCATACTGAAGATGAGAGTGTTTTTCATTACGCCCAACAGTGTGTAGTTGGTTAGACAAAAATCTGGTAATATGAATGAAGTGTGTGTCAAAAGTTTGATTATGATAATGCTATATGTAGTTTTGGTTGCAGTGCTTCATTTTGCAGGATATATGAGGTATTTTGCAGTTTGGGTGTGTGGTTTTGTGAATTGTGTTTAGTATTTTGATAAAACCAGCCTAGTTTGCAAAATTGTGTTTTAGCAATCAGAAAAAAACTGTAATGAATGCTAACGTAGCTCTAAGAAACCATTAAATGTTAGGCAGCAGGAGGAATTAATATAATGCACACGTCCATTGAGCTCTATTACAGTGTGTGTGTGTGTGTGTGTGTGTGTGTGTGTGTGTGTGTGTGTGTGTGTGTGTGTGTGTGTGTTTTAATTGTAACTGACTAAAAGACTGAATACTTAAATGATCTTACTTGTCAATAAAACATCTGAGATTTAAAAATAGGATTCTGTGAACGATGAAGTAGTGTTTGTCTGACTGTGGCTTTATAAAGGTTTATAATGGTTTATTCTGAAATATTTTGATTACTGCGGGATATAGATGTAACCATACAATCAACTCACAATTTGATTTCTTTTTTTTAACAAGATGAGATTGCAGACAAAAATCTACAAAACATATTTCCTTTATAAAATGATATAATCTTTATTTATCTCTGAGGTACGATATTTCCTTTAGTGAAGTGAACCTGAAGTCTCACAGATTGAATCTAAACTGTCTCTGTTTACTCTCTCTCTTTATATTCCTGCTGCAGGGTTTTCTTGGTCCGACAAAACAAAAAAATATATTTTAAAATTGTTGTTTTAACACTTTAAACTGACATAAATACTCAAAGTTCGGAAATATTTAAGAGATATTTCTCAAATGTTCTTTTGTGAAAGAAACAAAAGAGTTACAGCAGTTGTTTAGCTAAGGTATTAATCAATCAATCAATCAATCAATCAATCAATTAACCAATCAATCAATCAATCAATCAATCAAACTGTATTTGTACAGCACCTTAGTTGAGTGCAGTTCACTGGCAATTGACAAGATGATAATAAGACAGAAGTAAAAATTAAATAATGTAGATTTAAAAGTAGAATATAAAAATATAAATATAATACAATCGATACAATCTTATACAGGTGTAACAATAATATTTAATAAAAGCTTTACTAAAAACTAAACATACTATAAGGAAATAGTTAAAATAAATTAAATGTACAAAAGAAAATACGATAATTGAATTAAATATAATAAATAATGTCTAAAAATATTCCTTAGTTAAAAGCTGAAAGTAGGTTTCATATATGACAAATTCATATCATACAGGAAATTAAAACCTGTTGTAGTTCATCCGATGTTTCATAATCATAATCAATAAACCTTAAGTAATCATCAATTGACCTCGTATTAGTGTTAATATTAATCATTGCTTCCCTCTCACTACTCCCATGGTTATATATGAAAGTAAATCTCCCACCACACAGTCAGCGCCACCGTATGTATAATCCCCTCTCCACAATAACCCCCACACACACACACACACACACACACACACACACACACACACACACACAGTGATCCATCCCTCTTCTATACACGTGCTGTCCGGAGTCGGGGGGGGACGTGTGGAGGTCATGGTTCATGAATCAACCCAACCTTTCTGTGGAGCTTCTCACTGCTCCTCACCAAGAGGCCATCTGGCCCAGCAAGCTGTCCTGTGTGTGTGTGTGTGTGTGTGTGTGTGTGTGTGTGTGTGTGTGTGTGTGTGTGTGTGTGGTGTTTGCATGCCAAGATGCTAACAAGGGGAAGACGGATGTGCCATACGAGGGCCGTCCTGGCACATCCCCTCCTTTCTTATTTGCGCTGTCTGCTTCTTTATTTATTTAACTGCGGCGTTGCTAATCAGGTCAGAGTTCTGGGCGTCCGACCACCTGCTCTTTCGGTTGGACCCCTTTTATTCATTCATTGATGCTCTTAACCCAACTGGTTGTTTTACAGGGTGGTAGGGAGCTGGAGTCCCTCCCAGCATGCATTGTGTGGAAGGCAACCCTCCCTGTTTGAATCAATCTAAAATACAAACTATAACGAAGAGCCGAGAGAAGCAGCTAAAACATGGAAATAAAAATGAGTACAAACTGCGAGTTGAGCTGCCTGGTTTCACATTACAGATAAACAGTTGAAAATAAAATAATAATAAAATATGTTTCTATTCTAAATAAGGACTTTAGACTATAAATAGTAACAGAATCTGGATCCATATCTGATCAGCACTGCCTAGTTTGACAGTTTGATCTGAGTTTGGTGCGTTGAGCTGGACGGACTCACTGAGAATGAGCTGTCAATCACAAGGTAGCCCCGCCCTAAAGCATACCCTGCTTTATGGTCTGTTTTACTCTAAATGGGACCATCAGTTACTAAATGAACATCATGCTGTATGGAAGAAGACTGAACCTACAGACTGAGACCATAAACTCATCAGGAAACTGTTTACTGAGCTCATAAATCAACTGAGAAATCGGCTAGTTTCTCTATACGGATCAATACAATCAGACTTCTTTATTGCAACCCATGGAGCTGCCCCCTGCTGGCCATTAGAAAGAATGCAGGTTTAAGAAACTTCTGCGTTCACTTCACAGACCTGGATGTTCTGTACACTAATTATATTGTGTTCTGTTAATGGTCACAAACTAAAAGAGAGCATAAATAATTAAAAGTTAAAATATGTTTAGAAGGAAACATAATAACATCTAAAATATAGTTTATAATGTAGATAAAAACGGCTCAAAGGTAACAAAAAACACAACGATTATTTATAACACATTAATGAAAACATACCTATTAATATTATATTATATTTCTACCAATAGATCCACACTGGACCTTTAAAGGAGTCCACACCTCATGTGGTCTAATTAATACTTAATTGAGCTGTTTATAGATTACAGCACTGATCACAATTCTGTAAACATAAACAGATCGAGGCTTTTTATTCGTTTGTCCCTCAGTGGGATTCTTCTTTCTTTTCCCACAAAGCAATGTGGTTAAATTAACCTTTTAATAAATCAATGGCTTGTTGTTGTTGTTGCTGTCTTTTTTTTGTTAGTGCAGATAAAAGAGGCCACGTAGCAAAATTCAACATCATGTGTTTTACTTTCATTTTAAAAATAACATTCTGAGCTGATTTCCTTTATAAAATGCTTCCAAAATGTAAAAACCTTCTTTAAAGAATCAATATTTAGAGGTTTTTAAAATACCAGACCATGAGACACCTCTTCATACCAGGCCTGACAACACTGCCACCACAATATCCGAGTCTAAATTCGGCTCCAGTTACATGTCAAGCTACAGTAGTGAAACTGTGTATAACAGTGGTGAAATGTGACAACTCTGCCCTGCAGGAAGAGGACCAGCGACGAGAGATTTGGAACAAAAAGGAGAAACATGAGAAAATCATGTAGACAAAAGGGGAAAAAAGAACGAGAGATAATAAGAAATTCATCTGAGCAACGATCGACGCACCTGCAGAGCACAAATGTTCACAAATCCAATTTCTTCCCTCCTTTTGTGTCTTTTGTTCTCCTCCCTCCTTGACCTTTCTCATCCTTTATTACTCCTCCAAACAGGAGTGTCATTTTTCTTTTCCCCGCCGTCAGCACCCTTCAGCTTCTCCTCTCAGACACAAGTGCTATTATCTCATTATCTTATTACAGGAGCAATGGAGGACCATTTATTCAGCCTGTGACATTCAGAGAGACCGGTGACATTCACACAGCTGCGTTAGCTCGCCGATACGTTTGGATGCAGGAAGAGGAGGCAGCGCCGAAGGCAGGGCGAGAACTTCCAGAGACTTCCCCAAAACCCTGAATGTGCCTCCACAGACCAGACTCAGTGTAAAAATATGGGATTATTGTTAAACAACTGCTGGAAGTGTAAAGGATGACGATGATAGATGTCTTAAGGTACGGTCGCATTATCCTTCAGTCAGCAACCGAAACGTGATGTTAGAGGTTTGAAGAGGGCAATAAATCTGATATTCAGCAGGGCGATGCTGCGTTTTGAACTCTGGTAATGCAGAAGAACACAATAACAACTCTGGCTCACATGAATTACCCTAGGGCTGAAAATGTATCACAATAAAATGTTGAATTTCAGTGGATATGGAAAATGATTGATCGTTTTTAATGGCCTGTAAAAAAGACCAGGTGAAAAAAGGTTGTATTACACCACTTTATAGGTAATAATGTTTTGTCATGCAGTGTTGTTGCTGAGTATCATCGTGTACGTTAGACTTGACTTCAATGCCATGAGCTCTTACTTGATTGAAGACCCAGCAGTAAGTTGCTCCGCCTCCGCACTATAGACTACAATCATGGTTGTTTCTGGAGATGTAATAGATGGAGATTGTGACTGACTCACTCATTCAGGCTCCATTATCAGAGGATGTGATGATGCTGTTTACAGGCCTGACGGAGTAACAGATTACATGTAAAGCCCGCTGTAGGACAGAAGTAGAGGGAGTTGTTGCTATGGAGACGATACACTGTCTCGTCCACCTGCACTGGTGTGAACTGGCAGGTTTCAGGATGCTGCAGACCGGTCGGTGTGCTGCAAGTAGCTGCAAGTTTCAACTCGTCAGAGAATCTTTGGTCTGAACTGGGCTTCACAGATAATCAGGATCCAAAAAAAAGTGCAGTGCAGTATCTTTTGTGACTTTGAGACGGGGCAGATAGCAAGAGATTTGGAGTTTTCAGCAGCCAGCATCCATTGTTTTGTGTGAACATGCTCCAACTTTGCAGATATGTTCATCAAATAACCTAAAAATGTTGAACAAATTGAAGTTATTTGACTTTTGAATGTCCCTTTCAGGCATATAATTTCAAAACACCTACATAAGATCATGTTCTTACAAACTATCTTAGCATCAACTACAACATGTGGTTTTAAATTTTGAGTGAGTGTTGCTTTTGGAAACAATTGTGGTGATGGGGGGGGGGGTTACTGTGAACCACAGGAGAACAATGGGCAGCTCTCATGTGTTTGGCTGTCAGCCGGGGAATGGTTGATGGTGGTGTTGACCTTGTCAAAATGATACCCAGGGGACATGGAGGAGGGGCTGAACCCCCTCGTTTACGTCCCCCACCTCCCCTTTTATTCATTCTCATTTGCATTTATAAGCCTTCGTCCTCCTCTGGATCTGTTTTCAGGGAAACACTTCTACCTCTTTCGCTCTCTCTCTGTTGGTTCTGACGATTTTCAACATTTATAAATCTGACCGTGTTCCCAAATAAATAAATAAATATCCCAAAGAGGTTCTCGGATTCTACTTTTCTGAATCAATAGTGCAAATGTTACTCTGAATTTAGCCCTGACTACAACTATTGATTATTTTAGTAATCAAGTATGGATTACTCCACTGATTAATCGAGTAATTAGATAAGAAATACTTTATTAAAGAGCAATAAAATATAGACAGAGACAGATCTCTTAAAGGTCCAGTGTGTAGGATGTAGTGGCATCTAGCAGTGAAGTTACAGATGACAACTAACTGGACACCACTCGCGTCTGTATTTGACAACCTGGGAAACTACGGTGGCCACGAAACTCACAAAAAAATGCAAAAGGCCCAATCTACAGCCAGTGTTTGGTAGAAACATGGCAGCCTATATTTTCCATGGATAAACAATTGTTGCTGCCAACTAGCTTTTGTTTTTTTGTTTCGGCTTGAAATGAACCCAAACTGTGGACACTTTCTCTCGTTTCCTCCGGCCTTTCTCTTCTCTTCACCCCTCGCTATCTTCCCTCTCTCCAAAGCCCGAACCCTAACCCGAGGAACCGTTTCAGCCCTCGTCCTCCCCAATCAAATCACCTCTTCTCCTCCCCTAATAAAGATCTGCACCGTGTGATGAAGAAAGCAGCAAAATGAATCCACCTCTCCCTTGTGTAGAATCGCCACGGGTAAAGATAAAGCACTTTGAATTAAACAGAACAGTTGGTCGACACTTTGCTCTGGTGCTTCGAGACTCAACACATGAAGAGTGAAAGTGAATCAGCAGCAGACTGCAGGGTGAGCTACAACCACCAGACACTTCCTGATATGGATATGGATGATATGACAGAAGCTGCAGCTGCCTGCACGCTGTGTGTCATGGCGCACACTCACAGCTCTGTCAATCACTGTCTTCATCAAATTACAGGATCATCCTGATGAAGCACTGATATACCTTTGAAAAGTGTGTGCTCATGTGTGCATGTGCTGGTAAAAACACACAGTAAAACAGCACCGAACACAAGCCTGTGAACCCTGTTTGCACCATCATGGGATAATACAGCTTTACATAGTAGCTACATATATCTGATATTAGATTTCATCACCTTAGTTAAGTATTGATAGTGTATGTGATCAATCAACTGTGTCATCTTTATCAAATCATAGAGAGTCTACAATGAATACCTGAACTAATTCTTGATAAAAGCCCAGCTCAAATTGGTCTAACAGCATACATATATATATATATATATATATATATATATATATATAACCGGAACAATCAGTGTTTCCCTCCCTCGGTCTAGTCAGCCAGCTGTGTTACAGTATTAGTGTTTCACATCTGGTGGAGGTCAAAACCAATCTCCTTTCCCCCGTCCTCCTCTTCATCCTCTCATCCACCCTTGCACAGCCTCCCAATCCTCCGCTGCACTGCTATTACACAGCCATTTTAAGGCTAATACACCAGGGCCGACTGCCACGCAACGGATTCACTGGTTACCATACTTGCACATCAACAGTTCAAGCATGAACCGGTAAAAACGAGTGCCAAATTACTGAACCGAAGTTTCAGGGAAGACAGAATGAATTAATAAATGTCCCCAGATTGCTCCGTATTGTTCATGTTTGGTCATAGAGGAAAATCACTGTAAAAGATACACAGCTGTACATTTCTATCTGTCATTTATATACAAATCAGATCCAATACTGAAACCAGGACGCACAGAACCCACAAGAGATCACAGGCACGCTCGCAGCTCTGTGAGGCTGTACTTTGCTTTGAGCTAAATGCTGATGTTCTCATGCCAACATGCTCACAATGACAATGTTGACATGTTCAGCAGATGTTAACCCAAGCGTCAACCTCTGTGGCTGGAAAATGAAGCAAACACGGAAACAACAAAAACTGCAGTTCCTCAAACGGCCACTAGCGGCCGGCTCCAGCAGTGAGTCTCCATAAGGCCCCATATTAAAATGACCCTAAACCATGTTTACAGCCTGGTACAAAGCTCGATAGCATGGTAACATTTACTAATTAACACTATACACAAAGTACAGATGAGGTTAATAGGAATGTAATTTGCTAGGCAGGTATTTCTACATAAACTAATGTTTTCTGTATTAAATTCATTCCAGTAGTTGTTGAGATTTTTCAGTTTGAATGTGTTTTGCAAGTGTTGCTAAACCAGAAAACCAATATGTGGAGCAGAAGATATACTATTCAACCTGCTACAGGAAGCTTTTTAACCATCTGTATGTTAACCATCAATATTTATG
Organism: Dicentrarchus labrax; assembly: GCF_905237075.1. Classification (NCBI taxonomy): domain Eukaryota; kingdom Metazoa; phylum Chordata; class Actinopteri; family Moronidae; genus Dicentrarchus; species Dicentrarchus labrax. The sequence goes on from NW_026136708.1 coordinate 21,415,175, forward strand.
GCATATAGAGTTGAGTGCTCAAACATCGTCAGGTGCAGCTGTGCAAAAAGGAAGTGTTAACTTACACTGCTGCTGGTGCAGATATCGCTCTGAGTCAGCACATTTTACATATTCAGTGTGTCAGTCTCTTTTATGAACCGTAAAATATATTACTAATACATTACTGTAAAATGTGAAACGCCAGTTCAACTTTATGTTCCTTTATTTATCAATAAATCAAAAGGCAAGTCCCTGCAGAGACACAAAAAACTGCTTCAAATGCTTCCACTTCTGCCTCTGATGAGACCTTTCACAGTTAGCCACCCAACCAGAGCAACAACAACACTGTCACATCCTCTCCAGTCGTCTAGGATAAACCGTAACAGGGATCAGTGGCTACAGCCAGAGAGAGCTGCCTGGAATGAGCTCCAGGAGGAAGGAGGAAGCATCGTTTTATCACCCTGACTTTTTCCTCGTGGGGGTTTAGCTTCCGAGGCGAGTGCGGCGAGGCAACAAAAGTGCTGCAAAGCAAAGAAGAACAGCCCCTCGGATCAATAATTGATCAGGCCATCTTCCATATTAATAAATGCAGAGGGTAGGTAGATTGCCGCGGGCGTAATTGTCATAAAACGAGTGCAAATTAGGTTTGTTGGAGATGATAAATCTATTACCGACTATCATGGGGCAAGATTTTAAAGCGCTAACAATTCCTACACTGTTACACTACAGCGAACGCAACGTAGGCTGACGACTGCATAGAGGCTTGGCACACACGCACACGAGACTCATATATGAGCATATTAATCTGCTGTTTAATTTATTGGGCTTCCTAATGAATGAGCACCCGCTTGTAACCATGGCAACGATGCTCATTGTTCCACTATAGGATGTCCACACTCTCCTCTGAGGTCTGGCATCGGCACTCGTTCTGTTACCAAAAATAGATCACAGATTCTCTCTGTCTCTCTCTCTCACACACACACACACACACACACACACACACACACACACACACACACACACACACACACACACACACACACACACACACACACACTTACCCTTTCATGTCTGCTGCCAGAGGAAAAGGAAGGGTAGTAAAGTGTGCATTAACCTACATGTAAAGCACAAGTCCAGTAGCACAGCCTTGAGTTACTGTGCCACGGTGTGTGTGTGTGTGTGTGTGTGTGTGTGTGTGTGTGTGTGTGTGTGCTATGTACTCATGACATTGTGAGGACAAAAATCTGTTAACATGGTCTTATTACTGGGACTGAGCTCTCATGTGGGAACAAAAATCCAGTCCTTACAAGGTTAACTATTTATTTCAGGGTCAGAATTAAGATTAGATTCCACATCCTTCATCCTCCCAAAACTTCTGTAATCTAAATCAATGCAACAGAAACCAGAGATATCTTCTTTTTTTATTCCACGACGTAGACTTCCTCGTCAAAACATAGCGCCTGCATTGCCCACAATGCAACTCAACAGTACAGTGGGAGATTCTGGTGTCAAGCAGGTCAACATGTGCAGTTGTACTCACCTGTAATCCTGACCTGTAATCAGACTTTGATAAAGCACTGAAGTTTGCATCAGCTGACTAACTTCATTCATGCTTTACAATCATCAGACCAGCTGACCAGTAACATCCAGTCATGTTCATTATAAACTGACACTTCACTCCCAACCTCCTCCCTACGAGCTATATTTGGTATTTAACTAAGATTTAATATTTATATATGTTTGCTTTGGGGGGGATTAGCTCTTCTAGCAAAATCCTCATTGTTGCTGGATTGTATCTCATTTAGTTCGTCGCTTTGGACAAAAACTTCTGCCAATTGAATACATACATTTATTTACATAATGTAAATTCTTTGAGAGCTTTAGTCTTTTCTACCAAATCTGTGCAACTGTTTGCATATTGATGATGAATTCCTTATTACATGTTAGTTTTCTTGAATCTTTTGTATGTATTAATAATTAAAGAAGTCCTAGTTTTCATAGAGAGAATAAAGAAAAGTATAAAACTGATGTGGAGTCATGGTTAAGGTTGTTATTATTATATCACCTAAACATGTATTTAACCAGGTAAAGACGCTCATTGAGATTAAAACAAATGTTGGTCAACAGAATGTCCTCAGAAGTACTGAACTACACATTAGTGTGTGTTTCTGTGTGTGACTGGGCCTGAGGTAACAGGCGAGTGAGGCTGACCTGACATGGTCGGCGAGCTGCCATCTGGAATGAGGTTAGTCAGGCACGGCGCAGTTCAGCACTCGCTCTAAATTACCTCAGTAACAGCGTCTCTGAGGGATGAAAGCACCTATTTTTACGATTAAAATTGTAGTAATGTCTTGTAATACGGCCCGAGGCACTGGATTCAATTTCAAAGGACATTTTAGATATTACAGAGCAGACGATCCATATTACACAGTGCAGTGTTTCCATCCTGTATTCCTATTAAGACATAAGGTTACCTGGTTTTTCTAATAAGACATAAGACACTTTATTTGTCATTGTTAACAGCAGGATCAATAATAACAAGATACAAAACAAGATGATGAATATAAATATAAGTATAAAGATGACAAGGGAGGCTCTTGGATAAGCAGTTAAGCAATGATAGTGCAAACTGTCTATCAGTATAATAACAGAGACATGACATGTAGAGTATATGTGCATTAGGGATGTCATAAGAACCGATACTTTGGTACCAAGTCGATGCCTAAATTTTGAAAATGTTACAGTACTCAGTTTTCTACAGTACTGTAGGTACCGGGGATGTAATTCTTCTGGATCTGACAGGGCAGCAAATACGCCTACAAATACTGTATTCTGCCTGTAAATGCCACAGGAAGAAGCACATCTGTACAGGTGTTTCACTTCACCGCAGACATCGTCAACTCTCTCCGCTGTCTGTCTCTCCACACTGCTGAGCTGTGTGTGAGACAGCGGTGGAGAGCCGAACAATAATTTAATAATGTAATCTACGCAAAAGATGTACAGACGAGGAGAATAAACCTTCACTCTCACACAGTTCACTCCAGACAGCGACAAGCAGATGCTCAATGTTAAATGGGGATTGGGGACAACAAACTTGATCATGACGTCCCTATTTCTTGTCGTGGTATCTAATTGATATTGAGAATCATGTAATTTTACTGGTATGGGTCATGACTACTACATTTCTGGTACTGAGTATCTGTAGGAAATAGGAGTTGATAATGTATTACTGAAGCATGAGTCACATAACAAGTCATTATTTGATGAGATGATATTAATGGCTTTCAAAACTCGCTTTATGACTTATAATCAGAGATAAAAAGCTGCTTCTCTGCTTTTATATCACAGCTTTCCTCCCACTGTGTCAGATAAATACCGGTACTGCGCTTTCCTCAGTGATGTATTGAAACAATTTGCATTTGAAACAGAGATTATGAAGTTAATCTTATACTCAAATGTAAAAGAAGCTAGATGTGTTAAAGATCTGCCAAATATTCCATATGTACCAACGTTCAGTATCGCTAAAAATACAGAGAGTTTGAGATCCACATAAAAGCTTCATGAACAGGAATAAACCACATCACAGATCACAACAAACACGCGGCAGGAAACTCGGATAACATGCTTGTCAAAATGTTTCGTCAGAGTCCCGACGGACGAGAAAACAAGCGAGACGAAATGTTTACTGTCAATTTTAAATGATGTAACACGAGAAGAAGTGACAATTCTAGCGTGGGACAAAGTGTATGCACTGGATGTGAAACGATTCATATCTGGAGATAATCAAAAAACATGTTCCTTGCAGAAGGGCGACATACACATTTTGTCTTCATTGATCATCTTCTATCCTCCTGATTGATGCCAGCATGGTGTCACAAATCAGTGAATCATGTGAGTGTTTGTTTCCCAGGATAAAATAGTTGGTATGAACCAGGCTTCCTGCTGCCCCAACTGTGTTACTATACCAGAATAAATCTACATCATCTCTTGACGTCTTAAAGTCAGCCGCACGCCCACTGACCATCTGAATTTCTCTCTTTCTCACTACCACACACTCGGTGATGCCACATTTAGAATTTGGTTTAAGATCTTTTGTGTTAATTTGTGGAGGTGTGGACTCGAGTTAGACTCCCCAATTTGATTATTTCACACCAGACAAAACCAAAAAAGACTCGCAAGTCCACTTAAACACCAGTGACTTGTGACTTTACTTGGACTTGAGCCTTTTCACTTGAAAATACTTGATATCTTCCTCGAAGCCCAAAGATTATGTTATTTAAAAAGCCATCAATTCTTTACCTTTTATTCCCTAAAACAGCTTTAACAACATTTACCCTATTCACTTCTAGCAAGTCAACACTTTTTCCCCAGATCCACTTTGTTTGACTGGGGAGGCTCGATGATATCGACACGTCATCTATATCGGACAATAAAGGTTTTAAAATGAAACATCGGCATCTGTAATTTCTTCCGATGCAACAGGCCGATTAGGTGATGTCTGAATTATACAGTTAACTAGACTAAATGCTGGATGCTGTGTGTCTTAATGTTAATATGTATAGATCTATTTCATGACTGCAACCATAAGAGTAGGCATAATAATGTGTTAATTCCACTACAGGAGAGACCTGATGTTTTCTGTGATTAGATTGAAAGAAATATGTGAATATATCGACATCAGCAATCAGAAAAAATGAGCTGGGAAATATTAGTTTATCGGATATCAGCAAAAATCCAATATCATGCATCCTAAATTTGAACCAATCTGACAGCAACCAATCAGGTTGCAGGAGGGAAACATAAAGAACTAATGTTACGTTATAGATCGGCAGTTGGAAAAAATTATACCAAAGATCACTTGTTGTTGTTAAACTTGCATTATATCCTGTGAGGAACATATTATGACTTGTTAAGGACTCAAAACTCAATGTTTGGGACTTGGGAAAACAATGACTCGGTCCTACCTCTGTTAATCTGTCACACCTTCTTTATTGCACGTCAACAAATCTTAATAACGCGCTTTACTTAACATCTCATTGTTCACATGAATTATAAAAGAACTGGAGAGTGAATTGATTGATATTAAATTAGTTGTCAGCTCAAATTCCACTGAGAGATTTAAGTCTGGAAAACAACCATGAGAATCAGTTGAGACCAGCAAACTACGTCTGGATGGTTTATGTGCTGGTCGACTACTTACAACAAAGCATCAATTTCATGGCCTATTTGTCACATGTAATATATTAAGAAAGAGTTTCCAGTGCATGGAAACTGATTGTGGTGGTGAGTAGTTGTGTCTAAGACAGCCTCCAAATGTTTCCCATTTTAAAACCCAAAGTAAAATCCAATAATTCAATCCAGTCAAGAACAGAAAAGGTTAATGTTTCAGCAAGAGACAGAAACTGTCTGTCCACTAATTTGGTTAAAGATTGATCCAAAATCGTTGTGGTTCACATGCAATGATGCATTTAACCCAAACAGATTTTTTCAGAGCCTTTCCGAGTCAAAGTGACTAAAATTTGTGGACTGAAATAAGCCAGAACAATCTGAGCTTTAATAAAGACAATCCTTATACAATATGAAGGTTGAATCATCAATTAAATGATAATGATAAACATGACAGCAGGTGACTGAGGTGCAAACAGACAGGCACACACAGACAGAGTCTGGGGAGGTGAATGTGAAACAAAAGTTTCCTTCGCTGTCTAAAACAGGACAACAACAACAACGACAACAGTTGACTGAAAAGGTTTCAAGACTTGAGAACACGTCCCAGCAGAACAACATGAAGATAAATCAGGTGACAGGAGGAAGAATAAGGAGAGACATTGCAGGCTTTCCAAACAGCCTCTTGTCGGAGCAGATCAAAACACAGAGGGAGCAATTAAATGTTGCTGCTGTATACAGATCCCACATCGCTCCACATTCAGTGCTGGTCCAATCTTTGAGGTACCACACAGAAATCTTAAAAAGCCACCAGGGCAAAGGAGAACATAGGCTAACATCTTGGGAAAAAGGGATATATTTTGTTCAAGGCTTATCTATAACACACAGAAAGACACAAGCCTACACTTGCCAAAAAAAAAAAAAGAAGCAATTACAGAAGAGCCAGACGTGTTAAAGCACACATTGTTTGATCGACCAAGTTGAAGGTGTTTTGGAACCGTATGGATTTGTCTTCTCCAGGAGGAGGATGTGAAAGATCTTTAAAGGGAGAGTTAGAGGGATCCAATCTGTACGCACTGGAGCAGATGAAGGCGAAGACATTGCCTTTATACACTTCTAATTTCTTTTTGCCAAATAGATTTTGATGGGAACATAATTGCTGCCTAGATTATGTTCACGGGGAGAGACCAGGGTTTATACCCCGAATCCTGCAGGTTTATGAAGCATTTTAGGTTGACTGGGGTTTTGTTTAAATGTTAATAAAGGAATAGGGTTGCAACGGTATGAGATTTTCACTGTATATTACAATCTTTATTATTAATTTATATCAGTTATATTGAACCTTAAAGGAATAAAAACAGAAGGGTGTTTTTAGGTTGAGTATTTTATTATAATTTTTACAAATTATATGGTAGATTTCTATACGATAAAGCAGTAAAATGTATGTTAACCATCTATTTTCATACCACGGTATACCCTGATATCTGTATACCGCTGCAACCCTATAAAGCAGGGATCTCAAACTGTCGGCCTGGAGGACATTTGCATTTCCATCCCCCTTCCTCTGGCCCATGACATTTCTCCATGTCTGTTAGTCTGATTGTTTGTATAGTTTCTCACTGTCTGGGTCTAGTATTTTGTCATGTGCCATTCTTGTGGAGTGTAACATTGAGTGTATAACCTGTATGAACTGAAGAAAGGGAAGATTTTCCGAATATTGCGCTTTCTTGGTGTATTTAAACGTTGGAGTGGCCGTCCTATGAGTTGACAATACCGTCACTGGCCCCAAGACAATCTGAGTTTCAGAGATTACAGTTCTCCCAAAAGATGTCCGCTGTTGTAATTTAATAGTGGATAAATATAATTTCTTGAACGACCCTTGAACTCGAAGCTGTGTTAAAATTGAAGTCGCCAAGGACGCAAAACGGCCGTTATCTCGAGATCACAAGTGAATTATTCGGTTATCTCAAGAAAATGACCCTTGTTATCTTAAGATAATCAACCTGTTATCACGAGAAAACAAAAGGTTGTTTCCTCTTTATGTTTATCGGAGATCAGCATGCATAGATTGCGTATTATAGATTTGCATTGGGTCACCGTAATGGACAATGTATGGAGGGATGACAGACGACGTGCCAGTTAATTAGTTAACTAGTTAGCCAGGAAAAACAGCATGAAAATAATGAGCTCATTCAATAAATCTCCTGATATATATTGTCAGTACTTCATTAAATTGCCAGGAAATGTATAGTTTAAAGGTCCAGTGTGTAACATTTAGGATGAACTATTGTCAGAAATGGAATATAGGATTCTTAGGTATACAGACGCTGCGACTTCACCGCTAGATGCCACTGAATCCTACACCTCCTTTAAGATACCAGCCTGTTATCATGATCTTAATTATATCCTGTGATCTCGAGAAAAAACAAAAGACGTTTTCTAGTGACAAATTATCTCATTATCCCTAAAAATCTGCCTTTTATTTCCTCGAGATAATGAGATAAATTAACTCCTGATCTGTGAGATAACAGCATTAAAAGCATAATCGCAAGCACGGCCGTTCTCAGCTTCTGTAGTTTCCCTCATATTCATGACTAAAACAATTAAGGAGGAGGTAGATAAGAGATAGCAGATCCATATGCATCTGATTCCTTCCCAGCATCCCACTCTGCTGGTTTGGAGGCTGTTCTGACCTAATTAGCGTTAATTTTCCAAGAAACATTAATTGTAGATAGATAAAGTTCCCTTTTTCTCACATTTTAATGGCACAAAACATTAATTAGCAGCTTTGAGATAGCACATACCTTTGCTACTGTGCAGCACAGATGCGTATATATATCCCATTTAAAATGATCTTAAGATGACGGTGCAAACACTGAAACACACCCAGCAGCAAAACCAGCAACTCTGCATCTGTGGGTTTTTAATATTTAACTCAGAGCAGTGAGAGAGCTAGCTGCTTCATGCCAGGTCACATATATACGCACACTGAAATGCACGTATGGACGCACATACGCGTGTATGTGTGTGAGATTTAAATAGACTGTGTGTTTTCTGCTCGACTGATTGGATGAAACTGGATCAGTGTGTCTTCCTCTGCGCTTCCCTCGGCGTAAGTTCATCCGCTTCACTTATGCATATTCATGCCTTCCGAATGTGAGTGAGTGTGTGTGTGTGTGTGTGAGTGTGAGTGTGTATGTGTGTGAGTGTGTATGTGAGTTGAATGTGTAGCAGTGGGATTGTCACCCCCGGGGATGCATCATGATGTATCCAATGTTTGATTTACAATCCAAATGTCTTTCCTTGACATCTCTCTGCGTTATTGAATTCTCAAATATCTGATTTGTAAAGCATTAAAAATAACACACACACACACACACACACACACACACACACACACACACACACAAACACACACTCGTGCTGGTAAATGAACAAAATGTTGCAAAAAAAGGACTAATTATATATATTTATAGCTAAAACACACTCACGCACACTCATGCAGCTGCTTCACTCCCCAAGGAATTTGAGTGACACGTAAACCCCCAGGTTACACACAGACACACAACACACACACACACACACACACACACTGTAAACACAGTCATCCTTTGCTGAGTCATGGCAGCCATTCATCAGTATGATTTGGAGCTACAGCATCACGTAGGTTTTTTTTATATATGTATATATTTTGTGGGGGAGCTTTTTGCCTTTAATTGACAGGACAGCTCAAGTTAGACAGGAAAGGGGGAGAGAGGGGGGGGGGTGACACGCAGCAAGGCAACCCAGTATCACATGTATTAATACGTAAACATTAATCTGTGGACAGCCGGAGGTGGCAGCCAACAAAACAAACACACAGCAGTCAGTGAACCAACATTTCTCTTCAGTAATCACAACATGAACTCAAGTCTCAAATATCAATATTAGCATCATCCTGAAATATTCAGTATCAGTCAACTGCATGTTTTCTTCTTCAATATGTGGACTGTACTGCATGATCTGTTTTGTGATCATCTTGGTTGTTGTTGTTGTTGTTGTTTACTGTCATACAGACTTGATCAGTCTACAGAGGGATCAGGATCGTTCAGGGAAAGCTTCAATAAAAACTCCCCAAAATCTGGTCCTTCCTGAGAAACATCTGTTCGCCGCACAAACAGAAATAAGTATACGAACTAAAACAGACTGAATGAAGAAGATGGAGAGAGCTCTGCAGGGCTGACCTCGCTGAGTGACACTTCAAAAACCGAGAGGGAGAGAGAGCGAGACAGCCAGCCATCGATCTCCCTCGACGTGAAGGACACCGTATTAACTAAGTGGCAACCATCTCTTATTCATACGCTGCTCGTTACTTATCAACGCCCTCTCACTCCTGTACTCCTGATGGGATCTTCACAGTCCATTTATGGGACGGGGGGGGGTGATAGGGAGGAAAGGGTGGAGGAAGGGCGGGATGTGGAGAGAGAGAGAGGGTGGGTAAATGAGGCGAGGGGAGAAGGAGGAGGAGGAGGAGGAGGAGGAGGAGAGGGTAAATAAGAGGCAGTGAAGGAGAGGTAAAAGGGTGCAGACGAGGAAAGAGTCAGAAACGTGTGACGGGTGAACGACGAATGGAAAGACTGGAGGCTTCCAATCAACACAAAGAACGAGAGATTAGTAACAGTGACCCACTCAGCAGGAGACGGACAAAAATGGCTTTTAATTCACACTCAGGACGTCTGGGTGTGACGATGATGATGATGATGAAGGCTTCCTGAAATGCTGTATTAAACACAGGAAGTGGTCTGATTAAAAAAATGGCTGGTCCTGCTACTAGTATTAATTTTCCTTGGATTCCTGCCCCTGGGGGCTTTTTTTTTAAAAACCCATAATCTCATAATTAATATTGTGATGATATTGTGAAAATACAGTTAAAATGCTGCTGGCATCCTGTCAACCCTTTCACAATAAAATCAACGTTTTCTTCAGGAAAAAATACCCAAAAAAAGGCACCAAAAGAAAATGTAATAAAGTTTTAAATATTAAAAGCAAAGCGGTGTCGCGCTGTAACCTGAGAGGACTGAACTTGAGTTGACCCCCCCCCCCACCACTGAAGCAGACTTTTAAATTAATGAAAGCATCATTACAAAAAATGAATTAAATCATAAATCACTTTAATCATCCTTTAATGAAGCAGGCGGGTGATTTTTGGCAGGCGGAGGGAGAGTCGAGGAGGGATGAGGTTGGATGGAAACACACGGTGTTATCTGCAGGTTTTTTTGTCCCAGTAGATTGCGCAAGGTAATTAATGATTCTCTTTATTTTTGTGTCATGAATGCAACTAATGCTCCAAATTAATAACATCAGCCAGATCCAGAGCGCTGCACACCTTCACACCTCCTGCTACGGCTGCACGGTTTTCACTGATTTCAGCTACTTTCTATCCAAAGTGTTCACAAGGATACAAAGCTCACCCAACAACAGAGCCATGAGGAGTAATTCGGGGTTCAGTATCTTGGTCTTAAAGACCCACTTTACCACCTGAACCAGGCTCCTTAGTTATCAAACTTAAACCCTTAAAGAAAACATTAATATCCAGAATATTTCAGGGTTTTGTTGAGTCATTTCTTGGAAAATGAATTATTAAAGTATAAAGTCCTTCAGAAATACCAATTAGCAGCAAAATGGACTTAAATTTAGTTTTATTTATCGTCCATATTAATGGAATTTTATTACTGATTCATCAACTTGAGAGCAGCATTGTCACTATTTTATACACTGTTGTTGGTTAAATATACAAAAACACACATTTCATACACTGATCACCTGTTTTATTTATGAAATCTTGATCTTAAAAGTAACTAGTAACTATAAAAATAAATGTAATGGAGTAAAAAAGTACATTATATCCCTCTGAAATGTGGTGGAACAGACGAATAAAGAAACATCAGATGGAGAAACGACCTTAAAACTACCTAAATACACCACTGTTAATATAAATATATATATAAAGGTAACTTTTATAACAACATTTCCTCAAACTTGAATAAAAGCTTAGTTTCCATTTTAAAAAATCCTGATTCTGCCTGAGGAGCTACACCCTCCTCCTCCTCCTCCCTCCTCCTCCTCCTCCTCTTCCTCTTCCTCCTACACTACAGTCACTACTCACATCACACACACATACAGATGTGGGCCACTGAAACAAGAAACACCAACACAACGCTGTGTGACCTATTCAAGAGATGATTCACACACACACACACACACACACACACACACACACACAAGGGGGGGTTTAGCCTGCAGTAATTATTTCATTCATGTGTGAATTAGTCAGGGTTCTGTAATTTACGATTTGGCCCAAATACAGTAAACTCATCACAGAGTGTGTGTGTGTGTGTGTGTGTGTGTGTGTGTGTGTGTGTGTGTGTGTGTGTGTGTGTGCTCTCTCACCTTGTGTTGTTTCCACATCACAGCCAGCGGTTTGACGTCGTGTTTGTTGTGTTTTCCCTCCTCCAGACACTTCCCGCACACCGGAGCTTTGCAGCTGTAGCAGTACATGTTGAAGTTTTCCGCCTCGTGATCCACGCAGGTCGCCGGTTTCCGCGCGGTGGCGGGCGGCAGCTGACCACCGCCGCCTCCTGCCGCGCCTGGTGCCGCCGCTTGGCTCCGCGGCGGCACCAGGCGGTGCTTGGCGAGCGGACCGCGGGACGGGTGGCACCGCTGCTGGCAGGCGTTACAGTAGAAGACGTCGCACTGCTCGCACATCACCGTCGCGTCCACCGGGTTGCGGTCGCACAGCTGGCACTTCACCGCGGTGGAGGAGGCGGCAGCGGCGGCGGCGGCGGAGGAAGCGGCGGCGCGGTTCTGCTGGTACCGCGCCACGATGGCCTCCAGCAGCCGGTTCCGAGGGAAACCCCGGAGCCCCCGCTCGTCCAGGGAGACGCTCCGGTGGCACAGCGGGCAGGTGAGGGAGCAGTGTCGGTGCGGGTTGACCGGCGGAAACACCCGCACCCCGTTTGGAGACTTGAGCTGGCACGGCGTGTAGGACCCGTACCCGCTGTCGGTCTCGCTGTACAGACTCATCTTGTCCATGTCCAGGTAGTCGTAGTCGGAGCTGCCCGACGCGCGGCTCTGCACCGGGGTCTCTCCCTCCGGGGTCTGGACCGTGATGTTCCGGGCGCAGGCCAGGCACACATTGTGGGAGCAGGGCAGCAGGATCGGGTCCTTGAACAGGGAACCGCAAACGGGGCATTTTAACTCTTCCTCCATCGCTCCCGTCGGTTTCTGGGGGACCGGAGGGAGAGAAGCGGCTTCAGCAGGAAAACAGTCCAGCACCGACTGCCGTGGACAGCTCCCTGCGCGGCTGTGCGCAGGCGCGGAGAGGGAGGGAGGGAGAGGGGGAGGGGACTGTGGGGACGTGGTTTGATTGATCAGGTTCATTTAAAGGCTCTGAAACGCCACAGATCCCCCTCATGGGGTTGTAAACAGGGACACTGAGGGCCACCAGGGACCCCCAACACCAAAGACACTAAAATGTCTCTGAATATTTAATATTCCTTCAAAATTCCTTTAATTTCTTTATTTTAAAATCTCAAATTCTATAATATAGACCCACCCCCCATTTTAAATAAATTAACCTGCTATAAAATGTGAAAGATGGCTCAAAAAGAACTGGTAACCTTCTGTTTCTGAAGATAAACTCTAACATCTGTAATTAAATTAATGGTTAAAAGTGACTTTACAGCTACAGACATTACATTTAATAAGACAACTGGATTTTTAACAGGTAGTTAACATATAAACCAACATTTAAACTCCACAACCGGTTTTGATTGATCGTATGTTTTGAATAAAGAAAATACAATCTACAGTAGTCCCTTTACTCATTATACTTGAGTAATATAAATACAAATTAAAGTGTGTAAGTATGTGACTCTTCAGGCCAGAAATCGAGCAATAGAAGAAAGAAAACCTTAATTTGTGTAAGTGTTTCCTCCTCCTTACAGTCGATCATTATGTCGACACTGATGGCGGTCGAGGCGATGGAGATAATGATGGTCATTTATTGTGACTGCCTGCATTTGTTCTGCCTGTCAGTCTGAGACAGGAGATGATGGAGGTTAAACCAGCACGAAAACAAATAAACATTCATAAAGTTAGAACTCCAAACACAAACTAAAACTCCAGATGTTTTAGATCTTCCAGATGCCCCAGAAACTGCTCAGTTTGTTCCTGTTGGTGTGACGTTAGAGCTCGGTGTGACAGCCGGCGTGACTGGAGTCCCTCAGGGCGAGCAGCGTTAATCCCACCCACTGGGACAGCTTCTCCGTTTATTAGCCCCTCGGCATCCCATTACCTAGTTACAGGTCTCTGCTCTGTGGTGAAATCAGAGCGAACATGGACACACGTCAAGTCACATTTTGTTTATACAGAACCCCAAAAATCACAGTTTGCCTCAGGGTGGGTTTTACAAAGTCTCACTAAACCTTTTAACATGTTAGAAAACCGTAGTTAGAGCAACAGAGGAGGGATCCTTCTCCCAGAATGCAATAGATGTCCAGTGCACGACAAACAAAATCACATTATATCCAAATTTTGATGACACAGTTTTGGATAATAATCAAAAATAATAATATATTATAAAATGTATGTGAAGAATGTGGATCCAGGAGGACATTGAGAGAACTTCAGATAGCACCGAGTACATGAAGATACACAAGGATATACAGTACATCCTTTTTTTCTGAAGAGATCCCTTTTCTATCGTTTATTAAACTGACTGAGTGACATTTTTTATATATATTTTCATATTATATTCAAAACTGTACAATGAACCGAAACAGTGAACTCAGTAACTGCAGGAAGTTTGTGTAAAACGAGAGATTTGGATGAATTTTGAGCAGATTATTTCCTGTTTATGGAACTTTTTATACAATTCTCTGTCTGTATTATGGATTTATTCATGATTTTTAACAATCATACAGACTTAAAAGGCTTTTTTTTTGACAGATTCAGTGATGTTCTTCTTTCTAAAGGCCTGCTGTGTATATTTTTTAAGTTTTCTTACACGCTTTAAAATCAAGAAGGCCTCGCGACCCTCCATGAAGCTTTGGCGACCCCTAGTGGGGGTCTCAACCTCCACTGCTCTAAACTGCCATTATAATAATCTCTTTATTACATTTACAATTTACTCCTGCATTGTCGACATCAATAACTTTCATTTTCAGAGCCGGCTGCTCAGAGGAACCTGTTGGTGAGTGTTCACACAGGGTTCAAAGAGTCAGAGTATTTGTTATTAAGTGTTGAAACTGGAACCAACTTACGTTTCCTAATCACAATAGTTGACGTGCCTCAGACCCAACGAGCTGATGAAGGTCTGAGACCGAAGAATCTGAGACTGCAGGACTCCACATTTGTTCATTTTTGTTCAATTTATGATACAAAATTACTCCTCCAATGACTTTTATTACCTGATCTAACAAGTTTTCCTCTTGTTTCAGTCGTTTTTGAGGACACATGAAAGTGTGATAGCTGTATTTAACTGTCGATTTGACAGTAATGCAGGAGTCCAAATGACCTTTGAAAGTGCAGCAATCTTTGTGAGATGTTCCTGAAGAAAGTCCAACTGTACTTATTTTTTGACTGCATTGTGAAGAAAGTCAGGCTGTTCTCTTCTCCACTTCAGAGAGAGACGACCTCCATCAGCAGCTAGTTAAAGAGCCCATAGACGTATTTTCACTGAAGTTGGTCATCTTTAAATTATTATGTATAGAAATATTTATGATTATGATATTTTTTTAATCAATCTGATAGCATAAGTTATTCAGTTTTTTTGTATTCATTACTGTTTAATCACCTGAAATAGTAAAAATAGTTTGTGTTACCTTTAGATGTTTAACTGCCATATTTCCACAGAACAGAGGAACCAAACACTACTTACAGACACTATAGTTTCTCCTTGGAGCTCGGTTAAGTCAAGTCACTGCCAGAGGCCACTAAATCCTACACACTGGTCCTTTAAAGCTCCTCTAAAGTGTGTAGAACGTTCACATCTTTCTTTATTATATAATCTTTGACAGACAGTCCCCCAAAAGTGTAATTCTTGATCCAGGATAACGTAATCAAACACATGTAGTAAAGTGCAATATTTTACTCTGAATTGTAAATAATATAGTGTATATATATATATATATACCATAAAACTTCTAATAATAGCCCGGGGGCGTTTATTTGCTTAAATCACTGAACTCCCTCTGCCTTCATTGGGGACAGGCCTCTATTTGGGACAGGCCTTTAATTCCTTTAGCACAAATCTCAGATGGAAAACCTCTCTAATTATACTGCTTCTCTTGAGTTTCATTAAGTAAATTTGACAACTTACGGTAAATTTCAGGTCGTACATTTTTTTCTCTATGCCAGCGCCGTGACACTTGAACGTGAATATCGTACGTTTTACGGCAGCCGGCGTACAAACAGTGAGCAACCGACTTCACGTGATAATATTCACAACTCGGATTCGTTTTAATGAAAGCCTTTGATTCTTTTGATCAGTGGACCAGGTGGGTTTTAAGATGTTTTATACATTCAGATCATTTCTATAAAATCCAGACCAGGCTTTTAAAGGAGACCTGCGTCTATTAGGGCTTTTATTGGAGGTTTTACGGTATATATATAGAGAGAGAATTTGAGTAAATGTACATCAAAATTAAGCAAATCATTTATCATGAACACAAACTATACATGTACCACTTTATGAGAACGACTGGTTGAATAAAAGAAAGGCTGGAAACAATGAAATGTTTTTATTCTGAGATTAAACAGGAATTTTATAAAGATGCTGAGATGAGAATCTTTTTCTTCACCATGAAATATTTACTGCACATTCCTTCAGAGCGTTGACTCGATGAATTCCTCTCCAATAATCCCAACAGCCCCCGACGCTCCTTCCTCTGAGGATAAGCTGATAACTCCCCCCCCAGAGGCTTTTCCTCGAGCCCTCGATCACATCAGTGATTATAATGAGATGAGCTGTGAAGCAGAATCATGAACCGGGGGTCTAAAAATATATAGCAATGCTCCTTCATCGCTGCTGGGAAGTGTTTTACACAGAAAGAGGAGCAATTGTTGAACACAAATTGGTTTAACTGCAGGAACAACGGCGTGATGCACTCGTCAGATGATTGAATTCAGAATTTCCTCTTTCTGTTTAATGAGGATGTTAAAGGGACAGTTCATCCCAAAAGCACAACTACACATTTCTCCTCTTACCTGTAAGTGCTTTTTGGTTTCCAACTTAATATAATCTGCTAAAGAAATTACATTTAAAAACTCAACAACAATGTGTCTTTCCAGAAATCATGACTTGGTTTCACGTAGGGACTATTTTCTTCCTCCGCCGTGCTAGGTGAGTTGGCTAATGCTACAGCTCAGCTCTGGATGACGTCGTTGGTGCATGTTCACGAGCATGTCCGCATGTTGTTAAATGCTGTCAGTTTAAACACATTCATTTAGATCTATTTTATAAATAACATGTTAAAAAAACAGAAATTAACACCTATGATTTAACAATTTGCTATGGCCACATTTTAGCCCTCTTAAGCTCCATTAAAAATATATTTAATTGGAATAATTACATTACTGTTGAGTTTTTTCGAATGATCTGGTTCCATTACATTCGACAGATTGAAGACGATATCTCCAAACTCAAACCACCAAAACCATCTTGATAGATAAAGAACGCTCTTAAATGTTTCACACTGGACCTTTAAACCAGAGAAAGAACTATTTTATAGGAAATAAGGCAACACTAGAACTGAAAACAAGTAATTATACTCGTGATTGTGATGCTCTGGTACAATTGAGTTTATTGGTAAATAGTATTACTTCATTTAATTGACCATCAACCACCATATTCCATAGTTTTATATTTTAACTGCCACAAGGGGGCAACACTGCCATTATTTAAACCAGGATCAATTATCAATGAAATGTTGGTAAGAAAATCAATTCAACATAAAGTAGTATTAATATTTATTCTTTACACTTCTGTTACATTCTGTAGTATGCAGATTTTAAATGTCTTATTTTCTATATATGCTGTAATATAATGTACATATTTATTCTATTTTTTTTATATATTGTTCTATATGGTCATTTAATGCACATATGTTAACCTTTTTATTATTATTTCTATGTCTCATAACATCATGTTAAGCAACCTGTAACACAACCGATCAATAAAGTATTCCTGATATCCGATATATCTGATTGATCATAGAAGCAGGGTGGAGTGGATCCAGTAAAAATGAACACATCCAGGACGATTAGTCTGCGGATTAGATTCATCAAATCCTCTGCAACCTTGATCCGTCATTCATCACAACACAACACAGACCTACGGAAGATTTAAAACCCCCTTTTTTACTGATTGGTGTTCATTAAAATGATGGCGGCATTTTGTGTGTCGTATTTCTTATAATCATTAATGTCATTAGGTCTGTTTCCTGCCACGAAGAGTCAGAATGCTTGCTGTGAAAAAGGTCTAGGAGTCTAATTCTTTGGGTACATTTTACCTGATAAAGTAGAAGATCAAAAGACTTTTGACAGGGAAGTAAAGTCAGAATACAAAGTACACGTGTTGCTCTACACAGTTGTGTATTTTGGCTCAAGTTTGGGCAAACTGTAACTGATTATAACAGAAATAATTGTTATAAATGTTAATTATAATGTTATAATTCAAACAAGCGGGAATAAAGACACAGAGGAACCAAACAGCTGCGCTCGTGCATCATGATCTTTATTAAATTTC
Organism: Dicentrarchus labrax; assembly: GCF_905237075.1. Lineage (NCBI taxonomy): Eukaryota > Metazoa > Chordata > Actinopteri > Moronidae > Dicentrarchus > Dicentrarchus labrax. Next base: position 21,433,107 of record NW_026136708.1, read on the forward strand.
ATGTGTTTGTGTTAAACAGTGAACATTAACCAGTGCGTTTGGCTTTCAGTCCCTTTTAAATCAGTCCTAGTGTGCTAGAATACTATTAGTGTCTAATAATGGTCCAGTAGCGTCACAACCATACTGCTTCCAAACTTTCCAACAGCATAAACATTAGTTTTCCATTAACATCAGATTATTGTCTGTAATAAAATGCGTGATTACATTTCGGAAAACACACGTGTGCACAAAACCGCACAGAACAATTCGGATCCGAAAATAAACAAACGTATCTACTGTCTCATATACGTCTGTAATAGTGCAACAAATACATGTTTCTTAATGTATTCGCTGCACTATTACACAACTTTAAGGAGCTGCATGCCTCTTGGTTCACTTATCACTGCGACCTGACATGAAAACAGGAAGATGTTTGTTGCTCAAAAACAAATATTGAGTGCAGGAACAAGGATTTGTGAAAGCAGTACTAACGTCAGATCCTTCCTCATTAATATTGGCCAATATCTGCAGGTGTTTTTGAGAGAGTCCTGTCGTTTCGTGTCCTTTAAAACAACCAATATCAGGCAGTTATTTCTACAACGTCAGTAAAAGAGCGTTTAAGTGTCCATCCTTTTAGTCTCAGACGACAGACGTGGTGCTCTCGGGGTTGATTCGAACCGGCCTGGTGCTCTTCCTCAGGTCCTGCAGCTGTTTGGCCGGCTTTCCCACGCCCTCCTCGAACCTCCGCTCCACCACCGGCAGCACGGTGTCGTGGAGGAAGGAGGCGTTCTGCACGATGAAGGCCTTCTTCTCCGGGTCCTGCTCGCAGCGGAGGCTGTAGTCCACGTGCTGCACGGCCACCAGGATGATCTCCCGCAGGCTCTCCAGCAGCACCATGTGCAGCTCGGGGAAGTAGAGCTTCAGGCCCTCCTCCAGGAAGCTCATCATCTGCTTGGTGAAGGCCACGACGGTGTAGCTCAGGTTCACCCAGCAGTCGTCGCCGGTGTACTGCTCGAAGGTGCCAACGCCACAGCTCCGCATCTCGTCCTGTCGGGAAACAGATGAATATGGTGAAGCTTCAGCTGGTGATTTAACTCACAGTTTATAAGTCGTCAGCGCTCGGTATCCAGTACGTCTAAAAATGTGCACACAGGTAGAAATCGGTGCTGCAGCAGCGCTCTCCACCGGCGCTCTCCACCGGCCTCTTGGAAGATTTAGAATTCATTTTAAAGCCCTCCTCCTTATATACAAAGGTCTTAATGGGCAAGGATCAAAGCTACACTGCGATCATCTGCTGCTGGGTTACTGGAAGGTTCAAACAAACATCTGAAAGAAAGCTGGGTGACGCTTCGCACTATAAAATGTTATACTTTATTTGATTGTATGTATTTTTTAAAAGTTATTATTATTCAGTGAGTCTTATTTTCCGTTAATTATGGCATTATATCCCTGTTTTATGTTAATTATGTCTTTAATGACGTGAAGCCCTCAGTGCATGTGAATTATTTTGTTGTAAAGTAATGCATTTGTTATGTAAAAGGTGCTATACAAAAAAAACATATTATTATTAACATCATTTTAGTACAGATTACTTTTTCAAATAGCATATTCTGTATTTTTTTCCTGATGATAGACTTAAACAACTATTAAAAAAATGGTTGCGGGTTCATTTTTGGTCGATTAATTAAACAATAAATCCCTTTTTGTGACTTCACCAACAGATGAAGGAAAACAAAGTCCCCGTAAACTCCGACACCCACAACCAACACACACACATCATCAGAAGAGCCGAACCCACCTTGAGTTTAGTCAGAGCTTCGGGGGTCATGAGGTTCATCCTCCTCCACATCTCCTCTGAGTTTCGGTGCTTGGTGGCTTCCATGATAATGTCCTTGTAGCTCAGCAGGGCCGCCTTGATGTCTTTGACCAGCAGCGACTGCAGGGTGAAGGTCAGGTCCAGGCCGATCTCCGTCAGCTGCTGACAGTGCTCCTTCGCCACTTTAACGCACTCCGCTGCCGTCGACAGGCTCTCCTTACTGTCAAACACCTGATCCAGACACAAAAAATAAACACTTTATTAGGATATTTTCTTTACAGCTTCACAACCCTCAAAGTATCCAAAGTTCTCCTCCCACCCACCTGCTTGCTGAAGGCGTCCACAAACATCCTCATGGCCGATCGGGACCAGACCACGAAGGCGGAGTAGCAGCCCGTGTTCCCGGCAAAGTCCATCTCGAACTCTTTGGCCGTCTCCAGCAGGCTGGTGAAGAAGATGTTGCAGAGTTTGTGGATGTAGAGCAGCGTGGCGCCTTCGATCCGAAGCTGGCGTATGGCCGTCTGCACCGCCGCCGCACGGTTCTTCAGGAACAGGTCGCAGGCTTTGGTGGACTGACCTGCAACACGGTGGAACAACAGGTATTTCATTTAATACACTCTCACTTTAACAACCTCCAGACCGATGTTTGCATACTTGCTCCAAACAGATTTAACTACTCCATGTAAATAAAACGGGTGTGGACCTAGTCTGATGAGCTGGGACACGGCCCGCCTGGTCGCTTTAGGTCCACCACGCAGCGACCGATCCGGAGACAACTCGAACACCAGGACCTCCGTCAGCTGCCGCACGCGCTCGTCCACCTTCAGCCGCAGCTCTTTGACCCTCTGGGTGACCGGCTGGTCCTTCAGATACCCGTTGAGCTTGTCCAGCAGGTCCACGGCGCCCTCGAAGTCTCTCTGGGCGATGCAGACGTCCAGGTCCTCCGGCAGCTCCTGGATCCACTCGAGGCTGAGGTCCACGTTCTCCTCGGCGTCCGCGGGCTCGTCGTCCTCCACGTCGAAAGGGTTGGTGGACACCTCGACCCTGACGGGAGACGTGGGGACCTCCTCCTCCTTTTTGTGCCGGTCCTTGGTGACTTTGTTCTTCTTGGTCTCGTCCAGGATCTCCAGCCACTCCTTCTTGATCTTGCTGTTCTCCGCCTGGAAGATGCGGCTGTCCGGGAACATGAGGATCTTGAACATGTCCTTCATGGGAGGGTTGTCCTTCACGTTGACCACGGCGAAGCTCTCCAGGTCGTACAGCGCGTTGTATTTGTACTTCACGGTTCCCCTGCGGTTCGGCAGCCAGGTGGCGATCAACAGACAGTCGTTCATCAGGAAAGCGTGCACCTTCTGGATGGGAGACATGTTGTCCACATCGAACTCCACCAGGTCCCCGTTGTAGACCAGATGCCTCCCCGGGGTGTCCATGATGTTCTTACCGCCCTCCACTTTCTCCAGCAGGGAGGTGAGCGTCCTCTGCTTCACCTCCTCGGTTTCCTTGGGGAAAGCAGCCTGCATCTCCTTGGAGGTCTCATCCTTGTCGGTGGACAGCAGGGCCTGCGTGATGCTCTCCATGATGCTCTTCTGCTCGGTGAGGATGTGACTCAGCTGGTACATCTCGCTCTCCAGGTAGGAGATCTCTTTGGCCGTCTCGATGAACTGTCGGTAGTTCTTGTAGACGTTCTTCTTCAGGTTCTGAGCCGTCTCGTCGGCCAGGTTCTGGATCTTCTGACGGTGCTCCTGCAGATCTCGGTCGCCATCGGACTGCTGGGACAGCTGCTTCACGTAGTTCTGCGGGTCGAAGTTCGGCGATTCGAGCAGCTTCCGTAGTCGGTTCCCGGTTTCCGACATCTTCAGTCGCCTGTGCGTTTATTTAGTGGTGAATTATTAGAAATGTGCACAGAGGAAGAGCTCTCAGAGGCTCCTAGGTTGCATTTCCGCTTGCAACCCAAACAGGAAGCCCCAGCCTGGTTGACACCCTGGGACGTCAAATTAGTTGGCCAACAAATTGAATAATAACAAACATATTTTAATATAATTTGGTCGCTAATAGGAGTCAAGATCGATATTTTATTATAGTATTTAAAATATAAACTACGTATTTGTTGTTGATTCCCATTAATCTAATCATTAAACTACAATAACACATCCCCGTGTGGGTTTTAGACTGGCCAACTACTTTAAACGGAGAAAACCACAAATCCCAGAATGCCTTTCTACGGTTTCAAACGAGCGAACGTTTGGTGAAGTTCGCGAGAGTTACTCAACTCCAGAGCGGAAACCGAGCGGCATTACAAGAGTAAAACATCACAATAACTGTATAACATTAGTACATGCTGTAGAACAGAAACACAACAGTGCTTTTGTTTAATTCAAATACACATTAAAACGTTTTAAAAATGGCTACTTCTCCTCTATAAAGATGGCAACTGTTGTTTTGTTTTTTTTCTCCAGACGTTTTATTTTGAAATCCCTACCGGATATGATTGGGTCGTTTCGAGAGAACGTCAAACTTGACGCTAGCCTCGGACTGACAGTGAAGATATGAATGTTCCTGACACCAATCCGAGTATGTTTTCACGGGTAACATGTTTGACGGACTTCGGTGAGGCTGTCTCTTGTTTTAGAGCTTCAGTAAAGTAACATCGAGAAGCTCCTAACGTTAGCTATCGATCCGCTGTAATGGAGGATGATCTTCTGCTCGCCATTCAGCTCCAGGAGCGCTTCAACAACGAGTACCAGACATCTTTGTTTCCGTCCGGCGGCTTCCAGGAGAGCGGCCTCGGACGGAGCAGTAAGAAGAGGAAGGTGGAGGTAGCCGGAGGTGGCAGCGATGTTGTGCCCCACTGGAAGCCGGCCGTCCGGCCCGAGAGGCCGATGTCCATCGTGGACGAGTCCTGGGAGATGTTGGACCCCAACCCCGATATCAGAGCCATGTTTCTGGGGTTCAATGCCACCTTCTTCTGGGGGAAGCTCAGCGGTGTGGAGGTGAAGTGGAGCCAAAGAATGACACTGTAAGTCAGCTGTGGTTGTTTTAATGGTATTACTGCAAATAAAATGGGCTGATTTTTGAATGGGGTTTGGTGTGGCTGTAGATATGGAAGGAAAAAATTATTCTCTAAGTCATCATAATGATAAACTTTATCAAAATAAAGATATACTATCTTAAAATAATGATAAACTTTATCAAAATAAAGATATACTATCTTAAAATAATGATAAACTTTATCAAAATAAAGATATACTATCTTAAAATAATGATAAACTTTATCAAAATAAATAAATACTATCTTAAAATAATGATAAACTTTATCAAAATAAAGATATACTATCTTAAAATAATGATAAACTTTATCAAAATAAAGATATACTATCTTAAAATAATGATAAACTTTATCAAAATAAAGACATACTATCTTAAAATAATGATAAACTTTATCAAAATAAAGATATACTATCTTAAAATAATGATAAACTTTATCAAAATAAAGACATACTATCTTAAAATAATGATAAACTTTATCAAAATAAAGACATACTTTCTTAAAATAATGATAAACTTTATCAAAATAAAGATATACTATCTTAAAATAATGATAAACTTTATCAAAATAAAGAAATACTATCTTAAAATAATGATAAACTTTATCAAAATAAAGATATACTATCTTAAAATAATGATTAACCTCAGTTTTTTGACTTCGTATCTTCAAATAATGATAAAGTTTATCAAAATAAATCTTTAAAAAAATTAGAAACCTCAGCTTTTTTGACTTAGTATCATAAATTAATTAAAAACTTTATCAACGTAGCACCTTACTATCTCGAAATAAAGAGAAACGTTCTCGTTCTAAGTCGAAATATAAATAAGTTTCTCATTATAATGACTTGCAGGATCCTTTTTCCCCATCACACTGGCAGAAATGGGCTTCCGTAGAGTGCAAATGATGCTTTCAGTGTGGTTTTATGTGCGTCCTGTCTATAATGTTTGTACTGTGTTTTTCTCGTAGGTGTGCCGGTGTGTGTTCCTACGAGGGCCGAGGCGGACTGTGTTCGATCCGACTCAGTGAGCCTCTGCTGAAGCTCCGACCCAGGAAAGACCTGGTGCAGGTGAGGTGGATCGTTACGCCGAGTATTTTATTAAAATTCCTCTCTTACAAATATTATTTAGAATACTTTAAATACTTCAATCGGCAGTAAAGAGAATCAGCAACTTCTGTTAAAGAAGAAAAGGATCCGATTAACACAGAAACCACACACACAACTGAATACATAATATAGGGCTTATTACAAAGGCTTACAACCATTTACTTACAGAGGTCCAAAAACAAAAACATACAGAACACAAAGAAAGGTAAAGAAATAAAACACAGCAGCTCTTCTTCAGACGGCGTCTCCTACATTAAACATTACTTCTTTTGCTTCCGCAGACTCTCCTTCACGAAATGATTCACGCGCTGCTGTTTGTGACCCAGAACAACCGAGACCGCGACGGCCACGGGCCAGAGTTCTGCAAGCACATGAACCGGATCAACGACGCCACCGGGACCAAGATTTCTGTAGGTGTTTTCTCTTCGGTTGATGTATTTAGCGGATCTCGTCGCAGCCTTTCACGCTCGTCTCTCCTCAGGTCTACCACAGTTTCCACGACGAGGTCGACGTGTACCGGCAGCACTGGTGGAAATGCAACGGGCCCTGCCAGAACCGCAAGCCCTACTTCGGCTTCGTGAAGAGGGCCATGAACCGGGCTCCGTCCTCCCAGGACCCCTGGTGGGAGGACCACAGGAGGACGTGTGGGGGGACGTACGCCAAGGTCAAAGAGCCGGAAGGATACGGCAAAAAAGGCAAGAAGGACGGTAAAAAGGACGGGAAGCCCTCGGAGAAGAAGAACCCGGGAAATGGAAAACCTTCCAGTACGACTCCAGGTGACGAGCTTGTTCCTCTACGGGACCTTTTTTAATTCCTGATCCGTTTTATGTGTCTTTGCGACTGTTTCAGTTTAAAATGTTGAGAAGCTGCTTTAGAGAATAATTCATTCTCCCATCAGACTCTGACTTTGTACCTTTTTCCCCTCTCAGCTTCCGGATTACAGGACATCAGGAACATCATCCCGTTTAGTGGCAAAGGCTTCCTACTCGGAGGGAATTCCCAGTCCTCCACAGCTTCCTCCCCGTCTCACAAACCCGTCGTGCCTGCTTCGTCCAGCCCCGCCTCTTCCTCTCCGAAGAAACCCTTCACCCCGCCGTCTCCGGCTAAAACCCTCAGTTCTCCCGTTCGCGCCGGCGTCCCTCGCTCCTTTCCCTCCGCGGGATCGAAGCCACCTGTGAAGAGGTCCGTCGGTAACACGAGATACTTCGTCAACATCAACGGCTCGCCGGTGAGAATCCCCAAACCCCACGGCGGCGGCGGCGGCAGCCAGGAAGCGAATAAAATCAGACAGCGGTCCATTGACGACCTCTTCAACAGCGCAACCCTCAGGAAGTCAGCGAGTCAGTCGTCCCCCTCCAGCACAGACAGTACCAGAGATTCACTGACAGCACCGCACTGTACAGCGAGCGCCACCTCTGCTTCTTCCTTCTTTCCCAAACCGCAAAGTAACCGCTCTTCTTCCTCTCCGACGGCAGCGAAGCCGAGCCCGAGTGAATCCGCCCAATCCAAGTATTCTTCTGTAGTTACAGGAAGCAAAGGCAGCCCCGCTCAACCGACACAGCCCAAGTATTTCAGTCACTCTAACAGCGCCGGTGCGACAGGAGCTGCTGGTGGCGGTCCGGCGTCGAGGAAGAGGCCGTGGGACGACCGCAGCAGCTCGGCCACCATCTTTGGCTTCTTCCAGAAGACGTTAGGCGGCGCTACGGCGGCGTCGAGGGAGGCGCAGAGGACAAAATCACCTGCAGTGCAGCAGAGAACCGCCACTGCCACCTCCTCTTCCTCCTCCTCCTCCTCCTCCTCCCTACATTCCTCTGGGGGGCTGCACAGTGCTCCCACCTCCTCTTCCTCCTCATCCTCATCCTCCTCCGCGCTGACGGTCAGCTGCCCGGCGTGCCAGGCACGGGTGCCGGAGTCAAAGATCAACGAGCATCTGGACTCCTGTCTCTCCTGAACGAGGAGGACTGGGAGACGGAAACACTTCCACCTTTGTCCACAGGGGGCCGCCAGAATCCACCCAATGAAAGCTCCTCGTTGCTGTTTGAACTTTGATTTGAAGAAGATGGTTTGACTCGTCTTCGACCAGCTGATTGGATGGTTGTGGTTCTCTTTATTACCTCACTGTACGAGTGCCTGTCTGACAGTTTGTGCCTTACACTCAGAGAACAGCAGCGTTTTACAGAATTTAACTCGAGATAATTGTGTCATTTTTTTATCAGGAAAAACAAACATTTAAACTTTTAAACATTAAATTATGTTGCTGGCTGGTTGCAGGTTTGTGTATTCGACCAGAAACTGAATCATTCTTGTTTTAAACTGTTGAATATTTAAAGAATGACCTCCTCTTCCACTGCAGTGAAGCAGCTGATTGAACAGGATCAATATATCCAGATGCTGCTGCGTTGATGGAGGATATTTCTGCCTCCTCTCCATCGATCCTCTTTAAAAATCTGCATCTGCTGCCCTTCAGACAGCAGGAGACTCTGCCTGACCCCAGCTGATCTGTGGGAGTCAGGTTTCACACTTCACAGCTATTTATTCCTCCGCAGTCGGTCGGGCAGCGAGCAGGTATCTGTGCCTGCTTCAGCTTTTAGAGTGGAAACTTTTTACTTCTTTAACTTTATGTCTGCTCCACTTTTATGTGTGTCTGTTTTTAAATGAAAGTTCTGAATGTGTTTATGTTCTGTTGCCAAATAAAACATTTTTTACTGTCGTATTTGCTTCGATGTTTTGTTTTAAAGCATCTCTCCTGTCAGAATCATCAGAATAAAAGTTAAATTATGAAACTGTATCCATCTAAATAATGAATATGGAATAATATAAAGCATCAGATTAAAATAAGGCTGTATTTAGGCACAGGTCCTAATACACAGCTTTGTGTATTTGAACGAGGTCTTCAACCAAATATATCAACTTCATTGTGGCGTTGTATAAAAAGTCCAAGTCATCTTTTTCCAGGTGGACGTAAATCTGTCTTTCAACTTTTCTCTAGTTTCCTTTAAATTATTGAACACATCGAACTCTTCAGGCCTCCCAAAATCCTTCACATGACTCAGTCTGAGTATGTGGCCTCACCCTGGGTTTAACATCCTTTTATCACATTATCCATTCTGATTATTGGTCTGATTCCCTTATTGATTCCTGATCTGTCTCTTTATTCTGACTGTGTGAAAATCCGAGGAGGAACTTTATTTATTCGTCTTGTTTGTGTCCACACGATGAATGTAAATCCACATGTTCACTCTCTTTCTGCTCTTGTTTTTTGCTCTCTGAGGGAAACATCTGTCTCTTAAGCTGCTCAGTGTTTCCACTCATGCTCTAACTGCGTCTGCAGGAAGGGTTGTTCTTCTCTGCAAACAGCTGCCAGAGCGGTAAAGCCGAGAGGAGCTGCGGGTTCAGATCACAACGACACTGTGACGCCCCTCAACTGTTCATCATGAAAGGAGTTGTGCTGGAGACAGGGAGAGGATAAGGGCAGACAGAAAGTGGTGGGGGAGCAGAAAAGAAGAGGGGGAGGAGGGCGAGGTCAGAGGTCAGACAGCGTGAGGCCAGCTGCTGATCAGGACTACGCCCTCCCGTCCCTGCAGGACTGGAGCTCGGCCAGAGGCAGAGACAAAGAGTGTCAGCAAATACCCGTCGCATTACGATTACCACAGTCTGCAGGAGCACTGAGGAGGAGGAGGAGGAGGAGGAGGAGGAAGAAAGCACGGAGGATGTGTGAGGAACCAACGTTTGATGTTTAAAGGAGAAGAAAAGGTTTCCAACGAGTCTTCAGAACATACAGACGCTGTACTTTAAACACTGTACCGCAGTTTACACTCATTAAATTCACTTTCACTGGATGTTTCTCAATAAAGTGATCGAACAATGTGCAGGACTTAAAAATAATACTCCATTTACTCGAGTAAAAGTTCAGAAGTGTTATCAGTAAAGTGAATTTAAAGTCTCAAAATCTATTTATTTTTATTTTTATTTATGATTTTAACTCTTTAGGCCGCAAACTGTCAGAAGTTTAAAAGGGAAATTAATGTTTAGTGAATGTGCTCGTACAGATCTTTGTAAGGTGTCACAAGATAAAAACATGTTTACTGGTTTAAAGTAGCTGTCAAATGAATGTAATGTAACATTGAAATACTCAAATGTTAAAAAAAAAGTTAAAAACATTATTGATAAAGTCTTTTTAGTAATTTTAAGTGACACTGACTTCATTTTTATTTGTAGCGTGAAAACAAAATACGTAGTAAAAAGTATTTAATCAGAAATGTACAAGTTAAAGCTGCTTCATCAATAATCTTTTTTAACTTAAAATATTGAGTTTGTGTTACATTAAAATGTCCAATTTAAGTTAAAACAACTGAACACATCACAGTGAGAGTAAACTTCCACCACTGACGCCTATACCCGCTCCTGAAGTAGCCGTTTCCGAGGGGGAAAGCGTTACCTGAAGGCATCGTACGGACTCAATATGTTCACATTCCCGCAGCAGGAAGTTACTCAGTGTTTCCTGTCTTCAACAGAGAGGAAGAGGAAGCTGTTTTATCCATTTAGTGGCTCGAAAGCAGCAGAATGTAACGTATATATCTGGTCACCCTGGGACCCTGAACGCACCATTAAATGTGATTTTATTATATTATCCCTTATAGAAGGATATAGATTACACACATTGTCTCATTCTGATCTCATTCCTGTTTGACTCGGGGAGGAAGCTGTCATCCTCGTCCTCCTCCCTGACCTGCTGACACACACACACACACACACACACACACACACTCCTTCCTCTCAGAAATAACCAAACGTATCCAACTAACAGTGACAGAAAACAGAGAAAGGGAGCAAATATTTGACCTTTTTCTTGATAAATTATAATTTTTTTTGCCCTTTTTCAGCACTATTGTACAGAATATTTAATAAAAACTAACTGATATTAAACAACAGCATTAAAAAAGAAGGGGTAATATAAGAAGTAATTACTGTAAATATTTTGGCCTTTCCAGCAGGGACATAAGCTTTAGACCGTTATTAGCCGGCCTGCATTAATACGAGCCTGATACGGTTCCACGCCTCCCCGGGGGGGCGGCAATCATACGCCTAATCCCGTGATCTCAGGAGGCAGTGACGATGATGATGGTGATGGTGGGAGCTTATATAGAGGGACACACACACACACACACACACACACACACACACACACACGAGGATAAAACAGATTGTCCTTGATCAGTCTCTTTAAAGTGTGCAGCTGTGGAGCGTCAGCTGATGGCTAATTGCTTTAAGAGCTGGATTAGGTCGTATACAGAGTTGGGGGGGGCAACATCTAAGATATGATACTGAGCTGAGTTAAATGGTATTAAAACACAATGTTAGTTTATTATCCATCACAGGATATTCAGGGTCAGCAGCCAACGCTATGAGGTCAGGATGTAACGTTAAAAGTTTTATTTTTATTTCACATTTTTCAGAGTGTAAGAATCACTTTAGGTCAAAAACATTGATAAATTACCGTAAAACTTCCAATAAAAGCAGGGTCTCTAATAGACGCAGGTCTCTTTTAAAAGCCTGCTGTGGCTACACGCTGTGACAAATAAACGCAGGTCTCCAATAGAGGCCTGGTCTGGATTTTATAGAAATTATCTCGATGTATAAAACCTCTTAAAAGCCACCGGGTCGCCCACTAGAGCGAGTTTTCAGTCGTTTTAATCTCCTACACAAATAGAAATGTTTAAACTTCTGTCAGTATGTACTTAATGAACATCGTTAGATCAGTTATTGATTCTCCGCAATTCAATCGTTCACTAGATTTTACTAAAACTGTGAACCACAAAGTTTAACGTTAATTCATTCTGACTGACCGGTAAACAAGAGAGACGAAAAACAAAACATCTGAAGCATCAAAATCATCATGTTAGTTTCAAATTTGCTGAATAAAACTCAAAAGAAGCAGCAGTTAGAGTTTAGTGCTAAAGGTATTAAAGGCCTGTCCCAAATAAAGGCCTGTCCCCAATAAAGGCCTGTCCCCAATAAAAGCCTGTCCCCAATAAAGGCCTGTCCCCAATAAAGGCCTGTCCCCACTAAAAGCCTGTCCCCACTAAAGGCCTGTCCCCAATAAAAGCCTGTCCCCAATAAAGACCTGTCCCCAATAAAAGCCTGTCCACAATAAAGACCTGTCCCCAATAAAAGCCTGTCCCCAATAAAAGCCTGTCCCCAATTAAGGCCTGTCCCCAATAAAGGCCTGTCCCCAATAAAAGCCTGTCCCCAATAAAGGCCTGTCCCCAATAAAGGCCTGTCCCCAATAAAGGCCTGTCCCCACTAAAAGCCTGTCCCCACTAAAGGCCTGTCCCCAATAAAGGCCTGTCCCCAATAAAAGCCTGTCCCCACTAAAGGCCTGTCCCCAATAAAGGCCTGTCCCCAATAAAAGCCTGTCCCCACTAAAGGCCTGTCCCCAATAAAAGCCTGTCCCCACTAAAGGCCTGTCCCCAATAAAGGCCTGTCCCCAATAAAAGCCTGTCCCCACTAAAGGCCTGTCCCCAATAAAAGCCTGTCCCCAATAAAAGCCTGTCCCCAATAAAGGCCTGTCCCCACTAAAGGCCTGTCCCCAATAAAGGCCTGTCCCCAATAAAAGCCTGTCCCCACTAAAGGCCTGTCCCCAATAAAGGCCTGTCCCCAATAAAAGCCTGTCCCCACTAAAGGCCTGTCCCCAATAAAGGCCTGTCCCCACTAAAAGCAGAGGAAGTTCAGTGACAGCGTTGTTAAACGCCCGGGTTATTATCAGAAGTTTTACGGTAGTTTGAACCTTTAATGAAATGCAGTTAATGAAGTAAAAACCATAAAGGTGAATGTAATGTTAGCGCTAAGGCTGACTAGAAGTTCGCAGACACCACAGCTGCCTTTAGGTCCAATCTAGAGCCAGTGTTTGGTTTGTCTCTTCTGGGCTACTGTAGAAACATGGAGGTTAAAAACGACTCTTTTAAAAGGCCGAAGAGACGAATAAACAACACGAAAAATAAATAAATAACGATGTAGGGGTTTTTATTTCCGACTCTTTTAAGACATTTAGTTATAAGTAACAACTTTAACCAGTGTGTGTGTGTGTGTGTGTGTGTGTGTGTGTGTGTGTGTGTGGTACAGCACATGTCGCTGTGCGTGTGATGCTTTTGTGTCCATTTCAAGGTTATTGTTGTTTTATTGTTGTGACGGGGCGGCAGGCTGTGGAGTGGGGGGGGCAGGAAGTGAAGCCCACCATCTGTCCTTTATTCTGAAACTATTGTCCCACACACACACACACACACACACACACACACACACACACACACTCTGTCTACCCTCAAATGAACAATGTTCCATTAAAACATTTCATTTAATGTTAAACAGAACTAACTGAGAACATTGTAGATTCATTAAAATATTGTGAATTAAAATGCCTTTTTCCTAATCAATAAATTTGAATAAATACTAAATACTAATAAATAAACAACTCTACTTCTTATTTATGTTTATTCATAAACTAGTTTTTCACTTAAAATGTACATTATGGTGTAAAAAACATTAATTAATTATTAATTTAACTCAAGACAAAGTTTATATTTGTTGGTATTTTATTAATTATAAATGACTGTTTGTGTCTAATTTCTCATTACAAACATTCATCAGTGGTCTTATCTCATAATATTGATTACTGTGTGCTGATTAATATGAATAAAGATGATGTTTATTAGGGAGACGCCCAGCAGTCTCTGTGTTAAAGGACAGGAAGCGGATTTTACTACTCAGAGTCCAGTTCGTCAAGTTCACAACGACCGAGCAGCACCGGAAGTTCACATTCAAAATAAAACCGGGGTATTTATTCTCACAGTGTTGTTGGCTTTCACTTTCATCACTATATATTATTAATATTCATTTATATATTTCTGTCTTACCTTTATTTGGCCTCTTGTCTGTCAAAGTTACTTTATAAATAAATGTATTATTATATTGGTTATTGGCGCCCAATGTAATGTTTGCTGTTTTTAAAATTGGACTTTAGTAGGACTACCGGTGGTTGTTGTTACCAAATCTGGTTGAATATGAACAAGTGATTGTTTGTATTTTCTTTCGTATTATTATTATTATTAATTTATCTACAGAAACAAACCAATTTTCATACATTTCTCTATATAATTTTATGTTTTTTCTTTTATTATTCTGATTCACTCTCAGGGTTATTTTGTTACTGTTTGGTTGTATTGTGTGAAAAAGTAATTATTTTCAAAATGCTTTACAATTAAAACATATTATTTTTTAGGATTTTAATCAATCAATGCTGCATAATTAAGATGTTTCCTTTGTTTATTCCCTGTCGGGGGAATTCAAATTGACACAGCAGCACAAGAAGAAAGAGAATAAAATATAATAAAACAAAATATATACAATAAAACAGAATACGGTACAACTGTGTATATTTGTATAAGATATTAAACTAATCTAATTAAACTAATAAAGTAATAAGGGAAGATAAATGGGAGAGGGGATGTCTGCATCTCCGCATCATTATTATTATTAATATATTGATGTATTTGTTTCTTATTTCTTATCCTTTGTTATTGCTTTTTTTATTGTATTTAGATATTTATTAATTATGTCTGTAAATTAATGTCGATATCACCTACGTGCCTATTATTTAATGAATTAGTAATTATTTAATTTATATTATAGTAAACAATAAACTCTTAGCTAAATATAGAAAGTTTATTGTTTACTTTCTATATTTAGCTAAGAGTTTATTGTTTACTATCGTTGTTTACTTCCTATAGTTACCTAAGAGTTTATTGTCTATGTTATACTGTATTTTTTATTCCTCTTTTATTTTCTGTTTTCCTCTTTTTAAGTGTTTTGTAAGCTGCTGGAGGGAGTCATCCCAAAAAGATCACCAAAGAAAAGTCTAAGTCTATTTGATATGAAAATGAGTAGAATGTACTAATATAATGAAAGATATCTGCTCAATAAAACAGTTAAAATTACATCATACATATCATACCGTGGATGGAGAAAGGGAATTATATATATATATATTCAAGTAAAAAAGACTGATGCTTTTATTTTTGATAACCCCACCGGAAGTTCACCGACCTCAATCCGGGTACTTTGACGTGGCGTCGCTGTCCGCCCCGGGCAGAGAAAACCAGCACGGCTGTTGCTCGGTGTCGGTTGTGGGAGCCCGTTTTACTCTCGGCGTTTACCGGATTTAAAGCACCGTTAAAAAACAAAAAACTCGAGCGTTAACACGAGCGGCGCTGACCGGTAACGATGAACGGTAAGTCGAGCAACGGTTCGGCGGGAGGGATGGCCTGTATCGAGGGTCTGCCCCCGCTGCCGAAGAGCCTGAGCGGCTTGCTGAACTCGAGCGGCGGCTCCTGGAGAGACATGGAGAGGATGTACGTGAAGAAGACCATGATCCAGGACGACCTGAGCCGAGGCAGGAACAACACCGACAACCTGCTGGCCAACAAGCCGGCCAACCTCGACGCTGCCCTGGCTCTCCTGAGGAAAGAGATGGTAAAAAAAAAAACAAAATCCCATTAATACCGAACTCCGTAAAGAAACTGCGGTAGTTTGCGGTTGCTTAGATTTTGTGTAAATTTACACGCATTTTAACACACGATTTAACTGTTTTTATGATTAATTAGAGTCTCCTGGTAGATTCGGCTTTAATATCACTTAACACACACCACGTTTTATACGTAAAATATCAACTTTCAGGTGTGGATCTCCCTTTCGCTTACACTTTCTAATGGAGAAAGGTGCAACCAAACAACCCAAAAACATTATCAGATCTGTTTAATGAATTATAGCTATATACAAGCCGAGGTTATAGAAATATCCTATTAAATCCCAGAGTGAATCAGTTAATATGCCACACATCACACAAAGTCATTTGTAAGCTTTAGGAGATAAAAACGCGACTTTTTAAAACGGAGTCTGGCATTAGGAATTACACAAGAGAAAGCAGGATCAGGGACAGCTTTGCATTGGATGAGACAAATTAAGGCATTAAGCTTGTGCTGCTTTTTTTTATTCTAAGCTCAATTTTAAAACCTTTTTTAGCTTCAAACAAAAAAAGTTTTATGACTCATGAGTATAAAGTGCTCTGGTGGCCTAATACATGTTGTTATTGAGGTGTAAACAGAGTGAGACACTCATTACTCACTCTCTAACACTCCCTTCCCAGCAGCAGGGATTATGATAACAGAAGCATTATGAAGGCAGACTGTACGGTCAGCACGTATCCTCACATCCACTCATTTAGCTGGAAAAAAAGGGGTCAAACTGTTGCTTTATTTTAGTTACAGGCTTTTACTAAAATCCTATTTCTGCTCCAGGTGCTGCAACTGTTACAGGTCTTACTGTGTCTAATGAAGTTCCTGTATTTCAGAGCTCGCTCTCAGCTGTCTGAACCGACTGAAATTAGTTTGGACGACAATGCAGTGACCCCTGGGTTCATGCTGCACTGTCAGCTGAGTGGTATGCAGTCAGAAAGGCTCTTTTCAACCCTGCGCACGGGCTGTTTTTCAGCTTAGTGATGCTATAATGTGAGGTAGGAGAGCAAGGAAGGACCTATTTATTCTGTTGATTCTATTTTATTAGATTTAATTCATCGTTTTCAGAATAAATCGTTTGTAAAATGAGAGAAAATAGTAAAAATTCACATTACAAATGCAAATTCTGAGATTTTAGAGGCTGGAAGCAGTCGGTGTTTAGCTTTTTTCTTTGTTTAATGCCTTAAATGATTCATCCGTTATAAAAAGGTTGTTGATAACTTGTTTTTTAATCAATTAATAAACTAATTGACTAATTGTTTCAGCCCTGGTGTCTGGTTATAAATGTATTTTGCTCTGAACTGAACCGATCAGACAATTTATAGCTTTTTTTATTCACAAAAAAGTGTTAAGATGCTAAAAAATTGTAGTTCCAGCTTCTTTAATTTGCTGCATTTCCAACATTTTATCACTTTTACTCCCTTTTTACTGGAGGCAGGGTCCGACATTAACCGTGTCCTGATGGCTAGCTGTGGATATGTTGCTGTAGTATCATTATAGATCGATAATAGATCGATTGGCTGATTGTCTGGCATTTTAAGACAATCTCAACTCTCTGAATCCGGCTTTAATCGCGTCCTCGGTTCCCTTTCTTTAAATATTAACACTGACAGTGAATCTGATCTAAAACTGGCTGTCATTATGTTTATTATGGTATAATAATGCAGTTGAATGACAGCCTGTACCTGCACTCTCCTTTAAATACCCGACACAATATGAAGTCTACAGCACAAACCAATGCATTATGTTGTTATCTAAAACTGGAATAATGGATTTATATTATGAGTTTAGTTTTATTATCGGCATTATCGGACCACCCTGCTTTCTAAATATCAACCTGAACCTTTGAAAAACCCACATTAATCCACCAATACTTCTCAAAATGCTCCATGATTCCTTACAGAAGATCCAGAAACACAAAAGTCCGACTCAAAGAAACGAAACGACATGAAAATGAATGAGTTCAGGTATTTCTGGTAGTAAGGGGCCTGCATTAGAGGCTAGTTTCCTGGTCATGGAAACACCTGGAAATGGATTTAAAATGACCAAATATCCTGAAAAGTAATCTGTGTTCTCCTGGAAAATGTCCTGGAAAGGTCCTGGAAGATGATTTCTTATAGAGCGTGAATCCCTGAAACAGTTTGTGTTGCTTTTTGCCAAAAAGTAGCAGATTTTTTTTAGTGTGTCCATCAGAAATGTGTCTCGTATTAACCAGAACCTCCACCGTCTCCAGGTGGGTTTGCGTCAGCAGGACATGTCCCTGCTGTGCCAGCTGTGGTCGCTCCACGAGTCCATCCAGGAGTACAAGGGCAGCTGCCAGGACCTGAGCGCCGCCTCCACCCTCAGCATGATGGAGAACGGCTACTTCGACGAGGACGACGAGTACTACCCGGAGCCCGGGCGCCACTCCCACCGGGGAGCAGCCGGACGGCGAGGTCGGGGACGGCGCGGCGTCGGCCAAGAACGGGAGCGGCGTCGGCAAAGACGACAGCTGGGACTCCTTTCACGTCACCATCTGAGGCCTCTTTCTCAGCGTTCTTCTGCAGATGGATGCACATTTGTTGGGGTTGGAGGGGGACTGAAGCACTGAGTTAAGCTGGAGGGAAACCTTTCGGCCTCCCGGAGAAGGAACCTGAATGGTTAGAGAGATAGCGGTTAATTGGTGTCTCCTCGCCGTAATAGACTATAAATATAAAGCTCCAGCTTAACTTGGACTCCTCCTCAGGTGAAACGCACCCTGCTTGTGCTGCAGAAGGTTTTATTTTGGGGGTCGGGTGGTTGAACACCTCCTCAAACTCAGGAGTTGAGATGGATCGTCGACTCCACATACTCAGAATTAGGCAATATACATATATATCTATAGATATATCTATAGATATATATGATTTCTGCTTCTATATCAAGTGTTTTTCGCCCCTTTTTTTTGGCCGAACTTTTTTTTTTACATATACAAAAATATATGAACAAAAGTTGTATTATTTATTATATAATATAAATAACAAGATATTTGCTTTCCTGTTACTCTCTGTGGACATTTTTTTTTTTGTTTTGTTTTTGTACTGCAACTCTACCCGGGTACAAGGGTTCAGCATTTACAGGTTGCAGGGAATTGGGACTTTACAGGTGAAATCAGAGGATGGGACCTCTTAACTCTGCAGTTACACGCCGGTGGAGACGGTGTGTGTGTGTGTGTGTGTGTGAGACTCATTTACGTAAACCCAGAAGGTCTCGGACAGAAACTGTGAGACCTCCGAGAATGAGGAGAAAGAGGTGAAATCCTCTTTTTCTTCGATGGAGCTCGTATTCGCTCTGAAAATGTGAAACGTTCAAAGATGCTGGAGATAGTTCGCTTCCCCTGAAACCCTTCAAAGCTTCTGAGTGCTCGGACACATTACGGGGGACGACGCTCCGGCTCTGTTCTTCCTGCCCGGGTGGTTTTTAAAAGTTCCCAGATGGCTTCGATCGGGCTGATGGTGTATTATGCTGTAATCCCTTTTTTTCATGATGCATCCACTGGGTGTTGTTTTCATAGTTCTGGCCGTCGTTCCCATCGATAATCAGATCTGGGAACGTCGCTAAACAGAGTCTCCGTGTGCAGTATTACCCTCACCGATCGGGATTCACGTGGGAAACTATGAAAATAAGACTCAGGTTGTAGTGAACAACAGTTCTCCTGCACATGCTCAGTAGCCAGCGTCCATTTAAAATAACTTATTAAGCTTTTTTCTCTCCACATAACCAGCTTTTTACTCTTTAATATACTCAAATACACGTTGCCAAGAATTGAGGAACTGTGATCAACTTCTCTCACAATTTGCACTTGCTCCTTTTATCACAGTGGCATTGATGGGATTTATAGATCTGATTGATTGGTGGAAGCAACTATCGGATGAATACAGGGTACTTTTTTATAATGCTTTGTATCCTAACAGCACATCCTCTGCTGCATCCAGCCTGGAGTTACACTACATTACTACTTATTTAAGTCAGATAATGGATATAATTAGTGTTTTTAATATACCTGGAAAAAGCTTCCAGGGCTTCATCTAACCAGATTGTAACAGCAGGTGTATTTAAGTGGAGATAACTTGCATTTATTGTACGTCTGTGAACAAAATAGGATAAAACAGACATCCAGTACACTGAAGTAATAACGCTGTTCTGGTTGATCCGAGTGTTTCTGAGTGAAATCAGCCTTATTTAGACTCTAAAGTTTGTGTTTTTTCTTGCCGTTGACGTTTGGATGTCTGAATATTACGTACACATATGAATGGCCTGTGCAGTCTTCCTAACGCAACCTGTAGCACGCCGACGCCTCAGCTCAACACACAGCAGCTGCTCCGTCACTCAGACTTTTACTGCGTCGCTCTGACTCTCTGTACGGATCATCATCAGCAGCCGTTGTATAGACCCGGCCCGATATTTGTGCGCTCGTGGAAACACAAAACCAAAGAAAAAAGTGCAGCACTCGACGTGAACTGTATTTGGTTTAACTGCTCACATAAAAAAGTACACTACGTGATGACATCTGATGTCCCTGAGGAATGTCTTTACAAGTCACCTCGCCGCTCACACATTGACAGTTCTGCCTTCAGCCCTCTCAAAGAGACGCTAATATCTTCTTCTGAACAACAAAATGTTCATTTTTGAATCTCTTTCTTGTGTTTCTTTTGTAAAAAACTGACGAGTGAAAGTCTCAGACGCACAGCGAGTGTGTACAGAGCCCTGAAGTGAAGAGTACAGCGTCAGTAAATTCATACACTCTCAGACAGAATAGTTTTATAAGCACATCTAAGGAAATGTGTTTATTTGCTTTCTTGCTGAGAGTTATATCAGAAGACCACTCTAATATTCAGTATATATATCAGTTTAATACTCTATATTAGGGAGATTGGCTGTGCAGTTATTATTAATGTTTGCCTCCGGGTCGGATTCCCTCTTGAAATCAATGAAGCGAGGCGGTGGAAACACTACCGCTTTTGTCCACAGGGGCCGCCAGAATCGACTAAAACTGAAAGTTGCTGCTGCTTTAAATATAAAGCTACCGCCAGCACACACAATCTGCCACAATCTGAAATTAATGTATTTAATTTCCACAAAAAAAGACTCGAAGAAAGCAAATAAACACATTTCCTGA
Source organism: Dicentrarchus labrax (assembly GCF_905237075.1). Lineage (NCBI taxonomy): Eukaryota > Metazoa > Chordata > Actinopteri > Moronidae > Dicentrarchus > Dicentrarchus labrax. The sequence goes on from NW_026136708.1 coordinate 21,453,756, forward strand.
TATTTTGAACTATTCCTTTAACAGTTTGATGATTCCTATCAAACAATGTGAGTTTAAAATGAACATTTAAAGGATATTTCTTCCTGTTCCCCCTCTGATCTGAGCTCTAATTAACTGTATGAGGCTTTCTTCCTCTCTCAAACACCACAACCGACTCACCTTTAAACCCAAACACCGGTTAATATCCATAAGTTTCTATATTGAACCAGAAACCTAAACTTGATGGTTCTGACTCATCTAATAAGTTGAATTGAATGTTTTCTCCGTCATGTGTTACGAGTCTTTAACAGTTTTTCTCGTTAATCTGAAGCTAACCAAAGCACATCAGATCAAACAGTATAATTGATGCAGTTTTAAATAATTTGAATAAAAAACGTGACTCGGACGTTTTTATTGGATGTCTACACGATGAGTGCCTTCGTAAACCTTCAGGCTTCAGACCCGCGGGAGAACGAAAACATAAACCATAAACCGTTTTATCATTTGACTCGTGTGCTCTCGGTTCTTAAAGCTGCTACGTGCCGAGTTTGAAACCTGATGACTTTTGCAGCCTCCTAAATCCCTTTTTAATGGTAGTGTATTACATCACAGCAAATCCCACAGAGCTGCTTAGAAGGTGTGTCGAGGGATTAGGAGGTTTATGGGTTTTTTTGTTTTCTTGTTTCTCCGTCAAAGGCTCCGTTTTCTTTTTATTGTCGAGGGTCGATCTGTTGGAAGTGTGTTGTTTTAAGCTTCCTCCCTCTGAAATTGGAGTTGATTCACACAAAAGTGAGACGGTTCTCTTCCGGAAATTGTCTGTATCGAATAAATAACTACGTTTATTCTCCCAAAAATCTATTTTATTCTTCTACATGTAGCAGCTTTAACTTCCAACACTTGTAAAACAGCCTTAAAAATCGCTCATGTCATTTGCGAAATAACAAGGTGTGCTCCTCGCTTGCTCAAACATTTGCACTCGTTTTGTGGTTCTGTGTTTTAAATCCTGCAAAACTGCAACTACCTGATCCTCTTTTGGGCTTTATTATACACAGGCACACGGTGCTCCTCGTACAGTAACTGAACTGTAACGCAACCCAGCACAAAGAAAGGTTCTTTAAATTACACACCAGCAAACTGTACCTAATAGTTGAACTGTGTGTTTCCTTGCTTTTACAAACAAAGATTATTGGATGTGTAAATGTGGTGATGTGCTTCTCAGGGTAAACTTCTCCTGATGAGAAATTATCGACATGTTTTCACCCTGGAGGGACTACGACGGAGTATTATTTATTATTTATTTATTTATTATTCCTAAGAGGAAAAATAAATAAAATTTGGGAAATTACGAGAATAAAGTCGCAATATTACGAGAATAATGTACAAAAGAAACAATTTCTTCCAAGTCCGTGTGGTTCTTTCTTGGAAATAGACTCAGTCGTTTGCACATTTGTTCCAAAGTCCTGATACTGATAATAATTTGATGCTGATGAGCCAAAAGATTAAGTATTTCCTTATTTGTGAAACCGATACCAAAGTATAACTTCACAAGGGGCTCAACATTCCTCATTCTAACGCAGCGGGAAGATAAAATTACTACTTTATTCTCGTAATGTTACGACTTTATTCTCGTAAAGTCTCAGTCTGGCCCTAATACTCCGTCGTAAGGGACAAAAAAAACCCAACAATTCTTAAAATTTTTGAACACGATTGTAATGTGACACAACGAGGTGATGAACGAGCTCACGATGGATTCATTTCGATGTAAATGTCACGCGTCGGTGCGACTCTAAATCAAACAGCGAGGGCTTCTTTAAAGCCGACTGTATCAACTTCGAGCAGTCGCACGAAGTAAAAAAAAAAATCGTTAGAAGATCTTTTTTTTTTTCTACTTAAAGTGGCCTCAATAGACCAGAATGCATTTCAACCAGTTTGGTAGTTTGGTTGGAGTGAGGGGGGTATTAATGTAATCACAGTCACGCCTTAGTGTTCACAGCCCTGCTTTAGTGGTTGAATATAACGGATGCACCAATAATAACTAATTATAACCCTTCAGATATTGATGATATTTGATAAAAAAGGGGAGATTTATACCTTTTAAAAACATTTTTCTTCTAATGTTTGCTTTGCTCCCTCTGACAAAGCCCCCCAAAAAAATGCATAAAAACCCACGAGAGAGCCTTAGAGGTATTAAATCCAACCGATGATGACGTACTGAATATTCAGATCATCGTCCACCCTTTTTCTAACGAATGGCTTTCGGCTGTTAAATCGGTTTCGACCTGTCATTGGAAACGTCTGACGTCATATTTATACTGTATAGCATTCATCATAATCATTCATTAAATCACTATAGTGGGACAAAAAAAAAAAAAAAAAAAGGTTTTAATGTGTTTTGTGTTTGTGTATAAGCGAGTTAATCCGAGAACATGTGAAGCTTGTTGTTGTTACCATCCGTCATTACTCCTGTTCTTCGATCCATGAATGACCATACTACTGTTTGTTTGGACGATTAGTCTCAATCCTATCATAGTTATTATACTGATATGAATTTAATAAAGTGATTCCATACTTTGCAGGGTTGAAGTGAGATTTTTTAAAATTCGGAAACTCCCTTTCTCTTAATGCACCATATTGGTTTAAAGTTTTCTGAGGCCTGTAGACGCTGACGGGATACAATTTCATCCTTGTAGCCGTGCTAGAGATAAATAAAGGGATAAATAAAGTATCTATCTATCTATCTATCTATCTACTACTGTATTTCCATTTTATGCTGCTTTATACTCCTCTACATTTATCTCATGCAGTTTTTATGTACAAAACATATGATGAACTTAAAGAACATGATAGCAGTGCATTATGTTTCCTAAAAATGTTTTTATTTAACTACACAACAGAATGTAAAATAGTTTAAATCAGCTCAACCTCAACTGAACCAACTAGGCTTAAAACAGTATAATAGATCAAATATAATAGTAAAACACTCACATGGGGTAATTTGTGAAGAAATAATAACTAATGAATAATAAATGTTTTCTTTTTGCTCATAATAGCCTCGGCTACTTGTGTACTTAAGTAATATATTCCATGCAGGGTTTTTCCTCGTAATGGAGTATTTGATCTGGTTTAATGCTGCATTCACATGGACGGTGGACGGACAGCCCCTTCCTCACGACATCCATGTGAATGTCACGTCACTTAAGTAAAGGATCTGAATGCTTCTTCCACCACTGCTTCGTTTAGGGTGTCAACATGCTGTTATTTGTTAATTATCACTGAATGCAATGAACGGCCGAGGCATATGAGTCGTAATACTTGGTCAAGTTTTTGACAAATGGAAATGTTTATGGAAGTACAGAAGTACAGAAGATGAAAAGTTAAGGGGTTATTACAATTAACACTTTATGGTAGCGGGATTACCAAATTAATTAGGCCTATCATCTTTATTCCAACACTAGAAAAGCTCTCCAGAACACATCTCTCTCTCAGACCAAACTGCAGTCCTCTCCCTCTCTCCGCTGCCCTACTTCTTTCTCTTTCCTGAATGCAATCTCACTCTGACCTGCATTTAAATGCACCGATCTGCATTTCGGTCTCGAGCGTCGCTGCCACGAACTGACGCAGTTCCGCTTTAATTGATCATTACTGCAGCAGGATGTTGGCGGCTTTGAAGTAGCAGCCCGACACGCTGGAAGCTTCAGATGAATTACTGATGATGATAACACTGTTTATATTTTCATACTCCGAGACTCTATTCACATTCTCACAAACCTCCCCCCCAAGTGAGACCAAAGAAATGGGGTCATGCAACAATCATTTCTCCACATGTGCAAGAGGTTTTCTGGTGGTTTGGTGTCACAGCTTTGTGAATTTTGGTGAAATCTGGCAGTGAAACAGTCAGAAAGAGAACCAGTTTCACAGTGAGCCCCAACAGATGTCTAATAAAACTCAGGTTACATGTACTTAAAAGGTAGATATATTGTCCTATAACCAGTAAACTAAACTCCCCATGCACTGCCAACAACAGTCAGGTGCTGGTAGGTTGCAGGATATGTAGTTAAAAATCAAAATGAACCACCGCACACTGGAATTACCGTGATTTATCAGGAGCCTTTCGCCTGTAGCTTCTTCAGGTTTGCTCAGTAAAATTCACACTCACATGTCTAATAAATAGGCTGCATCTGGGTCACATGACCAGCTATCACAGTCTTCATTCATCAAGTATTTTGTCTTTTTATATAAATACTTTCTTACAATCTCTGGAAGGCATCATACATATAAAAAAAACCCTGTATTTTCTCTGAATAAAGGCCGTCTGCACAGACAGTTGTGCAGCGTGCCCCACTTGCCCTGGTCTCGTGCTGCCTGTTCCCGAGCGTCTGTTAGGAGATTAGAGCAGATTAACATAATCTTGACTGAGAGAGCAAATCCAAGGTGCGCATCACTCTCTCCACAGAGAGGGATGATGGGGACAGATTGCCACATCCGAGCCAGGCTGCGGGTACCAGCTGAAAAGGCTTCGCATTAAACACTGAAGTCGCCAAATTCAGGATTTTTATTGGTAATTCTTGTGAAATTTAGTCAGAATGTTTCCTTTCTCTGCAAAACTGAAGCAACCCGAGTTCACTTCTGTTAGGTTGTACTCTTGTTTCCTTCGCGTTGTTGTTTCCAGTCCATCGATCCCAGTGAGGCCAGTTCATGACGGAGGTCTCGTATGGAAGGTGGTCCTTTAAGTTACCAGGAAATAGGTTGTGTAGGATTCAGTGATCCCTTTAAAGCCCCATCTAGAGCCGGTGATTGGTTGCCATAGAAACAGTTCAACATGGCGAACTGCGTAGAAGAGGACCCGCTCGCTCTGTCGATATAAACAGCTCATTCTTAACAAAAACACAATCTTTCTATTTTCAGGTGATTATACACTAATGAAAACACACCTATGATCCTCCTAAATGTTTCACACTGGACCTTTAATAGTTCATCATTTGAATATTTACAGTCAGGAACAGCTTTAAATATATTCTTTGTACCTATCCATGACGTTAAGGTGTTTAATTGCTTGGTTTTAAAGGACCAGTGTGTTGATTAAGCATCCCGAGGCCCAATCTGGAGCCAGTGTTTGGTCTTTATCAACAACTGCAATCATACAATAGACAACTATTATTAATTCATGGATCCAACACTAAGGTAATGAAGTGAATTGTCTCAGCAACTATTGGTTGGATTGGGATATCCATGTTCCCCCTCAGTACAGTTAATTGATCCTTTGACTTTAGCACCATCTTAAAAATCATCTGCCATTCCCATCAGCCTCAGCTGTAGGCTTCTTTGTATTTGTGCTAATAAACTAACATCAGTGGATTAATCAGTTGACGGAAAATTTGAAAAATGAGGATCTGCTGCTTTTATCAGTTTCATATAATTGTAAATGACATATTTGGGGGTTTTGGACTGTTGCTCAGACAAAACAAGGAATCTGAAGACTGTTATTTGATCAACAATAGATACATCAACTATGATCTGCAGTTTGCATTCATTCAACAACACATCAGTGACGTATTCTCAGCACAGGTTGAAGGTTTTACAGCAGCATATTGCACCAGGAGGCTCAGCTGACTTCAGGTTGGATTTAAACCTCCAGCTCCAGTTCTTGGCTCACACACCGGTCCAGACCCGGTAAATGGCTGCGAGGTGACTGCAGTTCCAGTAATCTGATTAGTCAAACTCAGATTAAAACCACTGCATGCCACAGTAATTGACCAACACTTTTCCAGACTCCACATTTAGAAACTCGCTCAGGTTATACAAACACACAACACGTGTTGATTCCACGTTTGTGCATCAATCTAAAGTAACTAAACACTGACATTAAACCATTAATGTAACTGACAAATAATGCAACCATTGTACCATCACTCTGCTGTGTGGAATAAGTTGTTTGTGTGTTTTTGTCGAGCTGATTTTGGAGACGGTGTTCCTCTCCACAGAGACCGGAGCACAGATCCACCCAGGGTGAGGACACCTAACAAAACATTCCACATTCGTGTGCTGTCTCTTCAGCTATTCACAGGCCTGTAATAACATGTAGCCATGTGCAGAGGCAGCACACACACACACACACACACCATATAAAAACTGAGTAATTCTGTTAAGAGACAAATATTTGATTTTCTCTTTTCACTCCTTTATAGATAACAGACAGTTCAGAGTGCACATATCGTAACATAGATCTGCATTGTTTCTGTGCAGGTCATTGCAAACTCGCTCTACAAGTTCATTTACATAATATATCACCTGTCAAACTTCAGGGTTTGTCTATGACAGAAGGTCAAAAATATTTCAACATTATTTCTCGCAGCAACAAAAGTAGAAAGTTCAGACGTACAAACGGACGTTACAATCTGCTCTGAATATTACAGAATATTCAGGATATGTTCTCAGATATACACCGCTTAAATCCTGCACACTGGCCCTTTCACTTTTCAGGTGGCCCAGAGAGAAAAAATTCTCCTGTGTGAATTAAATGGCAGCTTCAGGTCTTTTAAAAACAGAGTTTTAACTTAGCCTGAACTGGCTTTTATGGTGTGTTTTTCTTGTCAATTTATTGTAACTGGAGGACTTTTTGCAAGTGCAGCTTTACAAAACAACAACCCAACAGAAAGAGGATGCTTTTCTTACAGCAGGGTTCAGACTTTGTTGTAATGGGAGATGGTGGAAGCAGTGAAATGCAGATGAAAAACCACCAACAGAAGGACACAGAGGACAAGAAGAATTGCACTGACTTTGGAAAGAACAGATTACTTGTTTATGTCGGTATTATTTATATTATTATTGATAAATTGATGCAACAGGCAGCAGTTTTGAAACTAGAGCCCTAAAAGCTCCGAATGTCTGTCACATTATCTGCAATCTTGTTTGAGAGAACATCATTAGATCTGGAAGGGCGAGTCCTCGATCGGCAGAGCTGACACAGATGGTTTTGTTCAGCAGGAATTCTGCCTCGCCTCTCGTCACGAGTCTGGTTTTTTTTGCAGCAGTTCTCAATAACAACACGACTCCTGCACAGACTCCTGGGGGCCGAGGCGGGTTCAGCTGCCCCTTTATACTGTATGGTAGGTAGGTAAGTGCAGAGAATACATTCCCCTCATTCCACAGACACTTTGTCTGCTTTGGATGTTTGTTTTACTGATTGAACATTGATCTGTTTACAGACTCATACATTCCAGGGTCAGTACGTGGAGGTTTGTTAAAGTGTACCTGCAGCAGATATTTAGAGCTGTAATCTGTTAACATCTCCTCATTAAACAGTGTATAACCTCTGGCTCTATGTTCTAAGTGTAGTTGAGTTCTTACTTTATCCCAAATGTTTCCAACAATGTTCAAACTCAGAGAAATCTGTCATTTTATTCAGGTAACGCTGCGTTTCACCGGTCGCCTGTCGATGGCGCCATATCCCCTTTGTGCCTGCGTCAGCATTGTGGTTGTCTGCCAGAAGCTGTCATACATTGACTGTTGATCCAGTCTGAAGCCACATTGTTACCATCCACTGTTTAGATCTTGGTGCTTTTTAACTCTAGATTTGAACCGGATGAAGGATTTTAGTCATCGGACGTCTGGATCTTAAGTTATCAGAGAAACAAGCTGAGCTAACGTTAGCAGCAGCTCGGCTCGCAGCCCCTCCGGGACGTCCTTTGTCTGTCCAACAGCGTGGGAGAAGCAGTGATCATTAAGGTGGAACTAATTTATTCAGTGTGTTAAGTGGTTTTAATCAGCGGGTCTGTTTGTTTTGCAGAGGAGGAGACCTCTGTGGATAACTGGACTCCCGGTAGAAACCTCCTGAGCCATGAACACTGAAGGAATCCTAACCGGGAGAAGCTCAAACTTGGTCTTTTGTTGTTAATTTGATGTGAGAGACCCCCTAGTGGTAGAAATTACATACTGTGCGCTTTAACATGTTTCATAATGAGAAAAGTAAATCTGGCAAAATACTTTCTGCAGTTTGGTGTTAGAGGATTTTACTCAACAGGGTTCTGCAACAATAAATGGCGGAGGAAAAGGAGATGACTGGTTGCTCTGTAAACAATGTGCCCGGAAAAAAACAGGATAAACTCAGTGTTTCCTCTAGGATTTTTTTTTAGCAGTGGCGGCAGGCCCGTCCCGTCGCGCCGGCAAACGTTTTACGTATGAAACAGAAGTGACACTTCGCTGCGACACAAACAAATATATTTACCGTTTTAATGTTTCCAGATGTTTGATATCAGGACGTTGAGCTGAGAACTGACAAGTTGAACGTTGTCCAATTAAAACGGACCCACCGCGGTGACGTTTTTGGTGGAGCTGTTAGTTTAATAGTCGACTTGGAAGAAAGTTAACGTTTTGACAATAAGCTCCATCAACACAACAGTATGTGGAGTTAAACTGGACAGCCCCAATAACCTCTGAATAGTTCTACTTGTTGTTAAATTGCAATGTGAGCGGCAGCCAGCGGGGGTGCATTATGTCAGCAGGATCATTTAAAAGGCAACCGTGACTACATTGTGCGTCTGCCCCATTTCTGATACCGTGGCGGCAGAAATTTAACAGCGACGGGCCGCCGCTCCAAAGTCAACATAGAGGAAACACTGTAAACTGGAAGACAATCCAAAAAAATTACAACAAGGAAGGAAAATATTAAGAAAAGCCTTTATTGTAGAGGCTAAATCACATTTTGACCACCGTTGGTCTTCGTCGGGGTTTTAAACAACAAATAAATAAAAAAATAAATGGCGGACCCTGCCTTCATTTGCAATTGACCACCATTAGTTTTAGATGCAATGGTGAGTTTAGGTGCCGTATGACGACAAAAATAAACAATATCGGACTGTCGCTCAGACAAAACAAGGAATCTGAAGACGTAACTTTGGACTGTGGGAAACTGGAAGATGCATTGTCTTTTAACTACTTTATGACATTTTACAGAGTTAGCGATTATTGGATTAATCAAAGTCAAACCACAACTTTAACATTGGCAGCCTCGTTTCTATCCCATTATCACAAGCTCTTAACGTTCCAGTAAAGAGGAAAAGTCAGTTATGTCTGACAGTTTCCCCCTCCTGTGTTTTCTGTATGTGTGTGAGTATGTGAGAGTTTAAGTAAGCGTTTCAACAATGAGCCGAAAGAATGTGAAGAGTGTTGGCTGGTTCCTGTCCAAACAGAGAAGTAGTTATAGTCGAATTACAACCTCAGGGTCTGTGTTTGTGTCATTCATTAGAGTGGTCCTGGGAATTAAGAGCAATTTAGATCAGGAGACGTTCCCATGCTGCAGCTCCTCTCTGGGGATCTCTTAATAAAGTAATCAAATCCAAATAAAAATCTCACAGGAATCTCGACTCGGGAGCTCGTTGTTCACTTTAAAACCAAAGTGAAAAACAAGAGGAGGGCCGATGCCTCCTCCTCCACATCAGACCCAAATAAAAAGATATTTTTCTTTATAAATGCAAAAAAAAAAAGTGTCTTCTGCTGCTCTCGGTCTCTGTTTGAGACCTTTAAGAACATGACTTGTCCTTTCCCTTCTCCAACACCGTGCGTAGAGGGTTCATTAAAAACTGCCTCTCTGTGACACAGGTTGGCTTCCACCACCACCCGTTCATCCCTGAGATAACTGACATCTGTCTCGGTCTGACGAGGCAAACATTCAGTCAAAAGTCAGCACTTCCTGGACGCTCCACTGAAGCTTTGAACAGACCTGAGCCACGCAGGTCTCTGACAGCAGGCCCACCCACACGGCCATCAACGACAGACGTCTACTGCTGTTCAGGATCACTGGAGAGGAGATGGGAGGGGAGTGAAAGAAGGATGAGGAAAATTAAGAATGCGCAGACTTTTTCTATAGAAAGTCTTTGTTTTCATGCTGGTTAAAGAACGTCTGAAAAGTCTGCAGTCATACAGAGAATGTGCAAACCAAAAAAAGTTTCAATACATCTTGTGAGAAGTCGAATTTTAACCTAACAAACCATCACCAACCACCTTCCTGACAACTGGCAGGTACAGTGGAGAAGAAACAAGACTTTAAAGTGGCAAACTACAGCACTGAAAAGACTGAATACACTACTTCTTTATTAATACGTCGTACAGGAACTCATCAGGGCAGCAGACCGTAAATCACTCAATAACATCTCATTGTCTGCTGCTCACAGACCAGCTGCCAAACACAATGAGCACATTAATGCTTCCAGAGCCGCTGCTGCTGCTGGAGAAACAATTATACAACGCAAGAAACGTGAACTTTAAACCTATTCAGTTATGTAATGTATTTATTTTTTATTGTCTGGGGTCTGTGCATTCAGGAGCGGCAGGTCAAACAAAGAGAGGGTTAGTTGCCACCTGCTGGTGCTTTAAGATGTTGTTTGAGGACTGAAATAGAAGCACTTCACTCGTGTCTCACGCAGGCCTTTTACGTGGGATTAAATAAGTCTTTATATTAAAAATGAACTCCTAATGTCTCTCAAAATTATGATATTTTCTTGGTCACTACAGGATGTATCAGAAAATGTCTTAATCTTTAAAATAAACAGTAAGATATAACATATAACAGTGGTGTGTTGTCCCTTTTTAACTAAATGTGAGCATCGTTAGTCGGTATTGTCAATTCTTATTATTTATCTTTACAATGATTTGTGTAAAATCCGTCTTAAAGTGTTGCTAAAATGTTCTTTTTTAGAGACTTTTAATCTTCCATAAAAAGGTCTGAAGCTGTTTCAAAGACGTCTCCACAATAATAAACAACATTTTTAAAGAAGCACTAAAGTAAAGTTTAAAATAATACAGATATCAGTTACAACATATCTGCTCATGTCCTATAAAAGCTTCTGTTTAAATGGGAGAATAAGTTTACGTAATAATCCTCCTACCTCTGATAGCCTGTGAGTTTGAGGTGAGCACAAACAGTTTGATGAGGCCGAGGCAGAGCGGCGAGTAGTCGTGCTCCCAGATGACCGCGGGGATGAGGAGGACCTTGCCGTAGCAGGACAGCAGCAGGGCTCTGAGGAGCAGGCTGAGCTCGGGGGTCCCGCCCCGCAGGCGACCCACCACCGCCCACAGGAACCACAGCACGCCGCCGCAGAACGCCGCCAGCTCTACGCGACCACCAGACACAGACAGACTTATTTAATCGTACGTGTAAGGTGTTAAAATACTGATGAAACACCAACAAGAGCAACAGTACAGTGGGAGGTTTACTGAAGTGATTAGTTGACTCAAAATGATTCAATAAACCTCAGACGCCAATTCAAAAGATGTACATGTATCTAAATAACTTTAAATATCGGTTTATTTTATTTATTTTCTATGATCTTTTTCTGTGTGGAGCGTGAAGAAACTGCGAACTTTTATTTTGTTAAACAACCTGGTGTTGTATAATGATAAATACATTTCCTTTATTCCTTGAATAACAGTTTTTAAATTAAGCCAAAATGTAAAAACATTCTTCGGTTCAAGCTTCTAAAATGTGAAGATTTGCTGTTTTTTTTTCGGTTTTATATAATTAAAACAATTTAATATCATTAGTCTACAAAATTGTGTGTAAAATAAGAATAATTTACGTTTTAATGAATCATATATTTATAGATTAACATAAATATAATGGAGAACACACAGTCTGTTTAATAGGATCTGTATAATAAACCAAAGCTGGAAGTTTCCTTTCTTTAAGTGAATGTTCAGCAAGCTTATTATGTGTAAACTGATCATCTTATAACCTTAGAAAGTAAAAGATAATGCAGTTCTGTGAGGTGTTACTCTCTATGAGAATAATCTGAACTACATTACACTCATTTCTTTATTTTAATCCAGTTCTCAGAGCTCCAAAGAGCCAATTAAAGGAACCAAAGATCCGTCAGCTTTCGCAGTACATACATTGTTCTGGGTGCTTTCGTCTTCTATCATCTTACCGAGCGCGGCCAATCCAAACATGCCGTAGAACTCCCATTCCTTGGTGTACCTGATGATGTCGGCCGGGTCGCTGCTCCGCTCGGAGCCGTGGAGCGCGGACCACCTGAGGTACGCCTCACACAGCAGGCAGAACACACACAGCTTCCAGTGGATCTGCAGAGGTTGAAGCAGAGGTGTTATTATAGCTCTGTGTTCAGCACGGAGGGGCTTTCACTGTTTCACTGGAGCTTCGTTTGTTGTAAAATCTTAAAGTTTCTATTAGTTTCAGTATTAGTTTATGATAATAAAGGTTGTATTTGTCAATACACACACTGTGTGAATGCAACTGACTGACAGTCGTGTATCCCACTCTCAATAAACTGAACCAAATTGACAAAGACTAGAAACTAAAAGACATTTCCTGTATTATTATTTTATGTGAGTTTAGTTTAGTTTTGTACACAAGATTGTTTCAGTTAGTTTTTATAATCACTCAGCATGCTGTGCGTATTGTATACACAGTACTAGTGCACTGTTGTCTACTGTCTACAGATGTTGTTATTGTTTATGTTTATCTGTACGTTGTATAGTTTATGTCTGTTCTGTGTGTGTGCATTGAGAGAAGAACATAAAACTGGAGTTAAATTAAATTAAGTTAAATTCCTTTTATATGGGCACATTTATGATATCTAGGTTAGGTAGACAGATAGAAAGTAAGGCAGCTCACAGCTCAAACAGCAGCAGAAATGTCATTAAGTTGTAAATAAATAAAAATACTTACATTCAAGCTTGTGTTGAACAAAATGTGTCTGAAGGCCTGAGTCTTACACAGAATGGCATCAATGAGGATGATCACTGGGTCATATTCAATGTATTTATCCACTGGCTTCTGGCAGGACTCCTGGAGAGACACACACACACACACACACACACACACACACACACACACACACACAGATCAATAACACTGTGTGTGTGTGTGTGTGTGTGTAAGCATTATCAGTCCAATACAACCGGTGTTCAATGAGTTAATAGTTAACGCACACATATGGTTATCTTCAGGATGCCGTTACTGTAATCCCGGTGTAACTCCGACGCCTTTTCGTTACACTCGACACACCGAAGCTCATCTTTCTCCATTCTTCGCGCTGTGAGCTGCTACGGAAAGCCGCTAGCATGCGAGGCAATCGGAGCGGAAGTACGGCCGTTCAAAACAGTCCCGCCTTCAAAATAAAAGTACAGTTGGCCAGACTTCATGAATAATGAGGAAATGTTCTTAAAGTTATTATTTTAAGAGACTAAGTCAAAATATTGAGATATTTTCTCAATAGCTATCTATATTCCTCACGTATATCTAACCAATAACTATTATCATAATAATTATATATATATATAATATAAGGAATCACACAAAGTTGTATAACGAATTAAAATGTGTAGTTGCTTCATGCCACACAAAGAGAAAAACATAATCACATTCATTGCATAAGGAAATATTTCTGCTGCGCATCTTTTTAATTTGTGCAGCGGAAACAAGATAGTGATGATAGTATGGTTTCATCTTCACATAAAAAGAAACTGTCTATCCACTTTGACTGATATAATATTATATAATACAATACAATACAATATCATATAATACAATATAATACAATATAATATAATATAATACAATACAATATAATATAATATGATATAATATAGTATGATCTAATATAATATAGTATGATATAATATAATATAATATAATACAATACAAACAATATAATATAATATTAAATAGTATGATCTAATAAAATATAATACAAACAATAAATAAATATAATATAATATAATACAGTATAATATAATATAATATAATATAATAGGATATAATATAATATAATACAGTATAATATAATATAATACAATATAATATAATATAATATAATATAATAGGATATAATATAATATAATACAGTATAATATAATATAATATAATACAGTATAATATAATATAATATAATATAATATAATATAATAGGATAAATATAATATAATATAATATAATACAGTATAATATAATATAATATAATAGGATATAATATAATATAACATAATATAATATGATCTAATATAATAATAAGTTATAGTTAACGTACCGGAACCCTAACCCGAACGATTTTCATGCTAATATTCGATATGAATTCCCTTTAACTACTAAGTTAAATGTTATTATTAAGCTGAGAGTTGAGCAATTTGGTTTTTAATTTGAAAATCAAAACGGAAACCCTTTTTCTGTCAGTTCCCCCACTGACACCGGAGGAGGAGGAGGGAGGGAACCGCTTTGACAGCCGCAGTGTGTTCTGGGAGATGCAGTCCGACCGTCCTCCCTCCGGCTGCGGGCTTCTCCTGTTGGCCTCCCGGAGAGACTTCACGTGAGGGGGGCGTGTCCGCGTCCGCTCGGGTCAAACAGCCGAAGCTTCCGCTCTCTGGCGTCACTCACATGTAGCCCAACATGGCCCCTGGCAGCCGGGCTGTTGTGGTGGCGGCGCTCTCCCTCCTCTACCTGAGCCGGGCGATCTTCTCCTCCGAGTATTTCTCCACTCTCACTTTGTTCGACAACGAGCTCCACAAGCAGGGATGCAGCTCTCTGTCCGAGTGGGAAGAATACGCGGCAGACTGCGGTAAAACAACTCTCTCTCTTTATATATCTCTCTTTTTATTGTAGCTGTTCCTTCGCCACGTCCCCCCCCCCGCGCCGCGGTTCCAACTGTCACTGTTAACGTCAACCGTTTGTGAGCTAACGTTAAAGGGAGGCTAATAACAATAACTGGTGACAGCTCCGGAGAGGAAGGGAGCCCGGTTGGGGGGTGTATATAACCGGGGTACGCGCTGCCTCTCCCCGCCGTAGAGGATAAAAGTGGGTTTAAAATTAAAGCTGGAAGAAGGTGTAGTAGTTACCGCGGGAGTGAGGGTAGCTTCAGGTGTTATATATTAGTAAAGAAACTCACTGACGAGCTGCTTTACTTATTAGCTTCCCCTCTAGAGGTCTACACCAAACTCCAGTCAAAAAATGCTTAATTTAAGCGTTGCCTCGCTCTACAGCAAAATTACATATTTAAAAGGGTTTAAGTGAAATGTTTTTATAGAGGTAATGATCTTCTGGTGGATTCTGCTTATATCTGATGCACCCATATATATATATATAGATATATATTTATATATATTTATCTATATCTCAGCTCTTCAGCAGACATTGTGTTAGCAGGAGGAGGAGGAGGAGGAGGACTATGGTGAATGACAGGTTGTACAAGTTCTGCTCACATTTATTGCATCTGTGTTGAACTGAAGGGATATTCTTAGTGTGGTTGCACAGTTAATCACAATATTATCCAAATTGCATCCATTATTTTATAACAAAGTGGCCCATAAATCTTATTCTCCTCATGTAATGAAACAATTTTTATTTTGTTTGTTTGGTAATTTAAGCAGTTTCTTTTACCATATCATGCAGCCCTAATTCTTGGTGATTTGTACAATATTTTGAAAGCGCTGTAACAGTGTTCTTCTTGCATGTTTTATCCCAAACGTAACGTGTAATGTGTGTTTCCTACCTCCTGAATGATTTAATCGTATTTTATAGCCTTTAAAAGTTGTTTTATCTGCGTATTCATGCAGCGGAGACTCTGCAACTCAATCTGTGCCTATGATTCATATCATTTTACCACGCATTATTAACATAACTCTTAAATCTAAGAGAGACATGGTGTTTACTATGATAGCATGAAACATAAACCTAAACAAATCATAAAATTTTGGTATACTGGGTGAATTTGTTTGACCGTTTTCATGTGGTTTACAGTAAATTGACTAAAGGAAGAAAAAATACTCGTATGAGCCTCATTTGCTTAAACTGCTAAAGATTTAAATGGAGTTTGGTGTGTGGTTTTCTCTGTAGGATGATCAAAATGTTTCACAGAGTTACTCTAAACCACATTGCTCACATGCCTGGTTAGTCTACGAGCAGGGTCAGGTTTAACTCCACTCAGACATTTCTTTCTTTGAAATACAAGACTGTTTAAAATGTAACTTGAAAAGACGAACGGTCTCGACAGGAAGGATTTAAAATGTTTAATGTTCCCACGTAGACACGTAATGCTCACACAGATATTAACTAAAATACTCTGAATGTCTCTCCTTTCAGAGTCTTCGATTTTACAGTTGGAAGACCCAGACTGCGAGGAGGGAAGCAACCCGCCCTGCGAGTCAGTCTTCTCACTTAATGCAGAGAAGATCCTGGTGAGATCTCACACACACACACACACACACACACACACAGACAGACAGACACAGAGACACATTATCAGATCAACAACAGCCACAGACTGTAACGGTTTCCTTCAGTAAGAAATATCGGTTCCTAGACGTCTTAACAACTCGTTTTTTAGTTTAATTTCCCCGATAATGTTTATTAGGGTTTGATTTGCTGTAATTTATTGATGAAACTATCCTCATGTTTTAGTTTGATACACACTCTTTGGTTCTTGGTTTTGATATTTTGATCTATTTAGATGTAAAAATGAGAAAATTGAAGCACAATGAACAATAAAAGAGGTTTATCACCAGGTGCTGCGCAAATTCATCGAAATATTATTAAAGTCGCAGAAGCTGCAAAGTTTTTAATAAAGGTTAAATTTAGTGACAGAGCTGCTTTATAACGACGTGCTGTAGTTCTGCAGAGACGCACTCGCCTGTTCTCTGGTCCCAAAACAAAGTTCATAACATCCTGATTTTAATAGTTTAATTCAATTAGTGACGATAGTTTTCACACTAATCATGAATAATAATAATAACTTTGTTTATTTATATATAGAGTTTACAATCCTGATATCGTGCAGCCATAAAAGAATCCACAACCTCCTCCGGGTGACGGTTTCATGATTGTTGCGGGTGTTGTTGGGTGTGGTCAGGAGTGTGTCTGTGTGTCTCTGTGTGTGTGTGTGTGTGTCTGTGTGTGTGTGTGTGTGTGTGTGTCTTTGTGTGTCTGTAACCTCACCCAGCACCGACCACACCCCGAGTGCACCGATACATCACTGCTGCGAGTTGAGAGGACACTGGAGGCAATAATAATCACAGTCAAGACTTTAAACTTCAAATTCAGAGCAGTTTGATCTTTACAAACGCCTGACGACGTACACACCCGAGCATTAGAGAGAATATCTTCCTCAGAGAAGAGAAAGGAGGGAAAAGAGAAGCTGCAGCGGACCGAGGGTGTCATTTTGATGATGTTGCGTTCTGTCGGCTCGATGATGTAAAAGTATTTGTTCTTGTCAGTCGTTGCTGTCGTGGAAAAAAAAAAAAAAAAAAAAAAACCAAATTGCTGCCACAGCAACATTTGCATGCTGTCAGATTTTGCATCCTGTAAACGATGGGTTGCTATTATGTCACGCTGCCACTCTCCATTTAGGATTACACAGTAAAACACAATGTGACACTTTGAGAAGGAGAGAAAACTAGTCCACTCCTTTTTCTTTTTGATGCAATACACAGAATATGTATCACTACATGAGTTTGCTCGGCAGCAGTAAGCATCGGTGTAACCTTGAGAGAGACGCTGTGAAGCTTCTTAAAAAACCCTTTTTAAACTCAGCAAAATGTCCCCGATGAAGGTTTTAATTTACATCATTCTACACCTGCTTTAAATAAACTTGTGTCACACTGACAGCGTTATATATATTCTCGGTTTCTCCTCTGTTTTCTTGTCTCGACTTTTCACACAGGAAGCCTTTATTTTGTTTCCTGTTGATGTACAGTATGTATATGTGCTTTTTGTTCTTTGTTTCTCATCTCACACAGAACCAGGCCAAGTTGTTTATAGAACAGAAAAAAATCCCCTTCCCAGTAGATAACCTCAACACAAACGAAGAACTCGGTAAGTTGCTCCAAATAGGAACCTTATTAAACAGATTTTGTAATGTTCCTCCTGGTTGCTCATCATCCTTTTTGTTCTGTCGTTGCAGCTATAGGCTACGTTCTGATAGGCAACGGTCTTTATGATGAAGCCATCAAACACTTCTCACTCTTATTACAGGTGTGTTTGTGAATCAGTCTCTCCTCGCTCTCCGTACGAGCTTGACTCTTTGTTTTCCTTTGTGTTGGAGCCATTTTCCTGACATGTTGTTGTCTTCTGTAAAAAGGGTGACCCAGAGCTGGTCAGTGCCATCTATGGGAGAGGGATAGCTTACGGGAAGAAAAGTCTACAGGTGAGTGGTGGATGTGGACTACAGCTGCACTGTTATATAACATAACAGCAGCTTTTCTCTGTCTGCCAATGGTTTCATGTTGTTCTTTTAATAGTTTCTTGTATTTTATGGTGGTGTAATTTCAGGTTAAGCACCTTGTAGCTCTGTTCTTCGACATAAGTAGGGCATAACTTGCTCGAGGAGGTGTCGAATGATATCGTATGGTGCAATATTGTGGGATATTACTTATATTAAGTAGTAAATTACACCTTAAAAAAACATCTTTTTACCTGAGACATACTGATAAACCATCTCTGATCTCTTTCTCTCTTTTACCAAAGTATGAATAAAATGTGACTTAAACAGACTTAAACCTCTCGTCTTTGTGAACCCATGACCTCCTGGTTCTTGTTTTTCTGAGCAACACACAGCAGCTCATCAATAACTTTATCCATTTTCCTACTGACCACTGTTTGTTAACTCTTAATTTATAGTTGTAGTTATTGTTGTTAGTGTGGACCATTAAAATACAGCTGAAATGTGTCTTCCATCAGAGCATTTACAATGTCATAAACTGGATAATTACATTAAGACATGAAGTAATATGTGTTTGTTAGCAAGAAAGACAGAGTATAAGATGAGTCACACTTTATAAGTTACACAGTAAAGTCTGTGTTTTCTATATTGATCGAGGCTTTTATTTGCATTCAGAGTTCAGCCTGCTGCTCAAAACCAGTCACATTGAATCTCAGTTTAATTGGTATGCTCATATTCATTATTGGGGGTTTGGCAGCGTAGGGAGTTGTTGTCCATATGCATATTTTGGATGCCTCTGGTTTTATTCACCTCCATTCGCCTCGCGTTTTGGGCGACAGCAGCAGTTTCAGGTAAACGCAGAATGACTCAGTGTGTCATCCAGTGAATACAAATTCAATCCACCGGGACTCTGCGGGTAAAAACACAGCACAGCGGTTTTATTTTGGGGTGTTCTTTAAGCTGTTTGTGGCTCTGCTCCTAGTTTTGTTCTCTATATATTAAGGTTTATGTCAACAGAATATAACTGCCTCCCCCCCTTTCCTGTGTCTCCCACGCCAGGACATAAAGAATGCTGACTTGGCGTTGTACGAGCTCAACCGAGTCATCACTCTGGAGCCTAACTGGCCAGAGGTC
The DNA here is from genome assembly GCF_905237075.1 of Dicentrarchus labrax. Taxonomy (NCBI): domain Eukaryota; kingdom Metazoa; phylum Chordata; class Actinopteri; family Moronidae; genus Dicentrarchus; species Dicentrarchus labrax. The sequence continues at coordinate 21,473,030 of NW_026136708.1, forward strand.
TACGAACAGAGAGCAGAGGTGAGAGAGGAACAGAAGTCATTTATTTATCGTTCAGCCTCCTTCAATAGTTTAACGTGTATATTTTTAGAGGAGATTTCGACAAACTTTACTTTTAATCTGATCATTAATCACCACTGTATCTGATCATCAATCACCACTATATCTGATCATCAATTACCACTGTATCTGATCATCAATTACCACTGTATCTGATCATCAATCACCACTGTATCTGATCATCAATCACCACTATATCTGTTTTATGTTCTAAGCATCACTGGGTGTTGGTATTGGTGATAACTTGTGATTTGCTCTCTCTAGTCATCTCTAGACAGACTAGTCATCGCACATTTATCATATGAATTGAATTATTTAAACACTTTATATTTTAACATTCAATTGTTAAATGCTAACAGCAAAAGCGGTAATGATTCTGAATGTGCAAAATGCAACATAATACAGCACATTGGTACATATTTCTAGATTGTCTGCAGGAGAGGAGAAAAAGGTCGTAGTCCAGGAAATGAGATGTTCAGTTACATTTTTCTTGAAAGAGCTCTGCAGCGTTTAAAACAAGTTGCTGTGAAAGTTCATTAATGTTGATTTAATTGTGCTCAAGAAACAAGCACAAGAGCCTGTGGAAAAATATACATATTGTCAAAAAGTGTTTAATATTCAGTTCAGTAATGTATGCGGTGTAGTTGTGTACATGTATTTATATGTATATATGTATAGACACACAAATGATCGTGAAGTCACATGAGTTTACTGTGTGCTGTAAGTTCTAAGAATCACACTGTTAGTTTAAAATATCTTTCACTCTGAGGTTGGCTATGAGCTGTTTCCTCTTTGTGACCTATGTGCCACACGAGCTTATATCTGCTGTAATCCAAACTGTTATGAAAGTCACACAGAAATAGTTACACAGAGTGTCTCTCTATGTGTTGAGTGTACTTACATGTGTACGTTTTCTGTCTCCTTCAGCCGTACATGAGCGTGATTTGCCCCCAAAAGAATTTTCAACAAGATCTTTTGCAATAACCAAATGAAAACACATCATGTTTCTTTGAATTTGTGCTTCTACTTTAATCTTTCCATCCAGATCCTGTCTCCTCTGGGTCGTATCAGTGAGGCTCTGGCCGATCTGACCAAAGCCATCCAGCTTCAGCCCTCAGCCCGTCTCTACAGACACAGAGGAACACTGCTCTTCATCTCAGAGGTTTGATTGTCCAATCTTCTGTACGTACATGCGTACACTAGCGTGCCTTAATGCTGACCCTGCTGCTTTTGCCTTCCCACCAGGACTATGTGGCGGCGATGGAAGACTTCCAGCAGTCTTTAGAGCTGAAGAAGAATCAGCCCATCGCCATGCTGTATAAAGGCCTCACCTTCTTCCACAGAGGCATGCTCAAGGTGAGTTCACTGGCTGTTTTCCCAGCAGAAAATAGGGAATTTGGCTGCGTATGTTTTTTTTTTTAATCCCCATTTGTTACTTTTATGAGCCAGTTTCCTTTTACTGCTGGATACATGTTTAGGAATATAAATCTGGGTAAACTAATCTACTTCTTTTAGAAAATCTCCAGTATTTTATGGTGGAAATTGTCTGATTTATATTATGTGTACATCATGCAAAAGAGATTAAGATACAATGTCAGTTAGAACATGGAGTAGAGGGAAGTTTGGGGTGTTTCATGCATATTGTATGTACAAAATTAATTAGTGTTTTTACATTTCTATACGTTATAATCGTGTTTGAGCAGCTGCAAAGTAGCCTGCTCTAAGGGAATACTTTCAGTTTAGCTAAGTAGTCAAAGGTGACCACATCAGTTCTTCTGAGCAGACCTCTCAATAGGAAGAGGGTTCTGTGTATCACACACCAGTTTCCTGTTGCAGAGGTAGTCTCTCTCTGTGTACACAGGGTTCCCTTATATACGATATATCCCTTTTAATACGCTGCAGCCATCGCTCCTTTCACAGTGAGCAAAGTTATCATTTTAAAATGTGAAAACCTGGACAACATGTTGCATAACTGTTAGTTATGTTGTCACGCTGTAGTCCCACATTCACAGTGTTTCTCACACTTTGATAAGTTGGTGTCAGATTGTGCGGAGCAGCGTCTGCAGCTGTTTAATCTGCGGTCTCTCGGCTGCGAGGCTCGTCTGCAAAAGCTCCTTCAGTTGCTCTGTTTTATCCAGTCACATGTATGTATGGGGGCGGTTTTTGGTTGTGTTTATCACCTTTGCTAACCCCTGACTAACCAATTTCCTGAGGGAATCCCCTGTACAGCACCTACAAGCAGCTGACAAACAACAACAACAAAACTCTTAAACACAGTGAAAAAAAAGCACCAGACATTAAATACTGTTTCAATATAACAGCTCGTCCTCATGGAAACAAAGTCAATATTGCACAATCTGCTGCTTCTTTTTATTTTTTTTTATCGGTACAGTTCGGTGAGAAAGTAAAATAGCTCTAATATGTCCTTTTGTCTGCTGACCTCGTTGGTGCACAGTTCCTTGTTCACACCATGAAAGCAAAGATCACGTTGTTAACTTTCATTTTATTTACACTGAACGTTCTTTTATACTGCTGTATGCAAAGAGTTTACAGTGTGTAAATAATCAAACACTGAGAAGATTAAGTGTTTAAGTCGGTTGGTTCGTCAGTCCAGGCTGAAATATCTCAACAATTAACAGATGGATTGCAGTGAAATGATAAATCCCACTGACTTCGGTGATCCCTTTTTGTGGTGAAGTGGCCACTTGAGTCACAGTTGAGTCACAGTTGCGATGGATTATGTGAATTACAATTTGCAGGCAAAAAATATATGTTTCAGGCTCGAACCATCTGCTGACTTCTATCCACATGTTCCCTATTGCAATATCCTGTTAACTCTGTGTTGTCACTCAGTGAAAACATGTTGTTTTCCTTCGTCAGGAAGCCATTGAGACATTCAAAGAGGCTCTGAAGTTGAAGTCTGACTTCATAGATGCCTATAAAAGCCTTGGACAGGCCTACAGGTACAGCAAGTCTCTGAGATTCACTGTTAATATCATTAACCATAAGGATAAACACTACGTGCATTTGTATTTAAGGAATTGAGAGTCTTACCTTTCCTCTCCGCCTTACTAACAATATGTCAACTGTTGGTCTTTTGGTGTCTCTGCTTCCTCTTTCCAGAGAGTTGGGTGATTTTGAGTCAGCAATGGAGAGCTTCCAGAAAGCCCTCATGTTGAATCAGAACCACATTCAGTCTCTCCAGCTCCGAGGCATGATGCTGTACCACCACGGCTCGCTGCAGGAGGCCATAGGCAACTTCAAGGTAAAGGAGAAAGCTCTGCCCCTCCGTTAGGCTGCATAATGCAATTCATACCATAACAGCGAAAATTACATTTGAACTGCAGTTTTAAAGGACCAGTGTGTAGGATTTAGTGGCACCAAGAGGTGAGGTTGCAGAGTAAAATCTGAACCCCGCTTTGAATTTTCCCCTCCTCCCGTTCGTCCCCCAGAGGTGTCTCCAGTTGGAGCCCTACAACGAGGTGTGCCAGTACATGAAGGGGTTAAGTCACGTGGCGATGGGGCAGTTCTACGAGGGCATCAAAGCTCAGACTAAAGTCATGTTGAACGACCCTCTGCTGGGACAGAAGGCCAGCTCAGAATACCTCAAAGTGAAATACCTCAGAGGTTGGTGTCCCCGCACGCACACACACAAACTCATACATAAGAGACACCATAATGCACTTGGAAGTTCATTTAAATTTTATATTATATCTTATGTTCTCTGCCTGCTTTGCCCCACTTTGTGTTTCTACCAGAGTACTCTCGCTACCTGCACTCCCACCTTGACATCCCAGTAGCAGAGTACAACGTGGACCAGGATTTACCCGGGAACTTTAAGAATCACTGGGCCAAGAACCTGCCTTTTCTAATAGAGGACTATGAAGAACAGCCCGGCCTGCAGCCACATATCAAGTAGGTTTAATGGCTCCATTACAGCTGATCCCCACCTGGAGCAATAACTGGAAGCTCTCCTCGTCCATTTTAATATTACTCTGAGATCATAAACTACAGATATTGTTATAGCTGCGAATGGGCTTTAAGATAATAATATATAACAGATCTACATCTTCTTGTCCTACACTTCACCTCTAGTGTGTCATCCTTTTAGAAATCTGAGCAATCAGGAACCATCACAACTTTAATTTCCTGACGTTTGCAGCAGTTCTCACGCGCTCAAAGCTGAAGCAAACACTTCCAGAAAAGCTCCATTGTTCTTCAGGCTGGTGTTTTTTTTCCTGCTGTCAGTAGGTTGAAACTCGTCTCTTCTGTTCTACAAAGCCGATGCAGAAGGTTGACAGCTACCCACAGTACGGTCCAGAAAAAAACAAACACCTCATGAAAGGTTTTGACGAAGCTCATCCTCTGTGTCTTCCTCTCTCTCTGTGGTTTTCAGGGACGTGCTGCCGCAGAACTTCGACAGCTACAGCAGTGAAGTTCAGAAGCTGATCTGCACAGCCGACCACTTGGGGGCGTTAATGCAATACGACACTCCTGGTTTTTTACCTAACAGGAGAATACACAGAGGTACCACAGATAAATACTGTAGCTCATGCAGATGAATTAAAGCATTAACAACAGGAAGAAAATAAAATCGTGCTTTTTTTCAGCCATGGGTTTAGCGACCCTGGAGGTGATGCAGGCTATGCATCGGACGTGGAGCAACTCCAAAGTGCGAGTCAACGGCAAGACCAGGCAAATGCAGTGGAGAGACATGTTCGATATAGCTGTCAAATGGAGGAGGTGAGTAACTAAACACACCTTTTTTAGCTTTTTTGTTTTAATCAATAAATGCATTCAGATCCAGATTTAGGGTTGATGTGATGTAATTCAAAGGCATGATGTACCAGGTAAAGTTTTTGTAGACTCTTTACATTTCTGAAGGTCTAGAGGAGCATTTAATTTGGAAAAAGGCAAATAATCTGTGTCTCTATAGACCAGGAACAAGTGACTGTATAACATATTGACTGTAGACGTCATTTACAGGCTCAGATTTAGTATTACCCTTTAAAGCATCCAAGTGTAAGTTTGGTTTGGCTGGACGAGGACGACAACCAAAACACCTAAAAAATGTGCGTCTCTGTCGCGATCCAAGACAGTTCCTCTCAGGAGCATCTGTGGAATCCTAATCATCTCCAGGAAATAACCTAAAAACTCCAGGGAGCAAAGGCACAAGAAGAAGACAGATGTCGATATGCGTTAGCCACCAATTCCTCATTCTCAAACCGCCTTGCATAAAAAAAATACAGTCTAGACTGAAGCTCATACTCAGCTTGTTAAATTACACAGAGAAGTGAGAACTGAAATCACTTTTATTCCACTGAAAGAGTCTTCAGCTGAGTGGATTTCGGTGTTGACAGACTAAACAGGTCTCCTCCTCCTCCTCCTTCTTCCTTGCTGCTCGTAGGATCGCGGATCCAGACCAGCCAGTTCTGTGGTTGGACCAGATGCCTGCCAGGAGTCTCAGTCGAGGCTTCAACAATCACATCAATCTCATCAGGTAACAACTCGCCCCCCCGAGGACAGAGCGAGACACTCGACACTCGCCTCGCTTTGGGTTTTTCCTCAACCTTTTGTAGTGCACAAACATTTATTTAAACCCATGTAACACAAGCCCAGAGTTTCATTCGCTGTCGCCTTGGTGCTGAAAGCTCACTGACAGCATTTCTTCAGAGATATAAAATCTGCTTTTTTGGCAGTATGTTGAAATCCATCCAATTTTTTTTCTCTGCAGGGGACAGATTATCAACATCAGATATCTGGCCTACTTTGACAACATCCTCGACTTCATCAAAGACAGAATACTGGTGTACCACGGGTAAATTGACACTTTATACAGTTTTTTCTGTGACGATGTGACAAAACAAAAGATTTGTAACCAGGAAATCTCTGCAGAACTTTCATTATAAAGCTGTTTGTCGCACATTTTACCCTTTTTTATCTGGAAAATTCTGAATGAGAATCAGGTTTATTGCCAAGTTTTCACACACAAGGAATTTGCTTTGGTACATTGGTGCATAAGAATCAGAATCAATCATAGAAACTATACATTTATAAAGAGAGAGAGAAAATATGTACTAAATGGCCGTATATATTTGACTGCAGTTATGTAAATATGCTTTGCTACTGCGTGTAAATAATTTCTTTCCTCCTCCAGGCTTTATTCATTTTGCATGAGAGTGTTGGATAAATGCAAAATCTTAATGAATAATTCTTTTTTCTTCATCAGTCTTCCTCACTCTTCTGTTGCTTCTTTAACTTAACAAGTTCTTGTTTTTCAGGGCGTACAACCCCAGAGGACTCTTAGAAGTCCGCCAGGCTCTCGAAAATGTGAATAAAGTAGAAGATCTGCTTCCTATAATGAAGGTAAGGACGAAAAAAGAGGAAGTTGGTTAAAAAGGAAGTGAATAGAGAGACAAACATGATGCATGTCCTAATTAACTGGGTTGAAAATAGTTTTTTTTTCTCACGCTTAATCGACATTTTGTCAAGTCACTCAGCTCAAGGTCTGCTTTCTTATTTGTTTCTGATGGTATCAAACATCCCTTATCAGCAGAGTTAAGTAAGTGGACCTTGAGTTGAGATTGTTTTGTGCTGCTTAATAAAAAATTATCTCAACATTTAGTTGGTTTATGTTATGTTTTTGGTTGTTTTACGTCGTTCAGCAGTGAAAACCCAGGATGGTTGTTTCTGTGTTTGTTTGTTTGTTTGTTTGTTTCCTGAAGCAGTTCAACAGTAAAACCAGAGATGGCTTCACGGTCAACTCCAAGGTGCCGAGCATGAAGGATCTTGGGAAAGAGTACGACGGTTTTACCATCACCATCACTGGAGACAGGTACGGACAAATGAATGTAATGTAACGTACGGTCAGTGTTGGGCTAGTTACTCAAAAAAATTTAATTTATTACTCGTTACTGTTTTCCAAATTAATTTTATTGTTTTACTCATTGCTCCCTGCCAACAGTAATTAGTTACACTACTAGTTTTTATTACTTTTCTGCTGTAATTGTGTCCCTTTCTCCCCAAAATTCACACTTGTGAAGATTAAAATCCAGTTTTGTTTGTTAAAATCAAAGTAATGTGAATATTTCCAGCCACATTTCCATCTTTTCTTCCACGATTACAAAAATGAATCCAATGATGTGATTGGATCATTGGATTTCAGATTAGTAGGAGGTGTAATGTTGTGACTAATTTTTATTACTGAAATGTATTAGCAATTAGTTACACTACTAGTTACTGGGAAAGTAATATAATTAGGGCCCGATTGTAATTAAATAAGAACATTAGAGATGTAAAGATACACTCAAGTCAGTTTTTCAACAAAAGAAGACAAAAAAATACTAATTACGACTGAAAGAGATTCAAAATACATCTTCTCTTACATTTAAACTCTGCAAAACGATGCATATTTCCTTTTCTTTGTAAAAGCAAGCCTCGATACAGCCGCTGACGCGAGTGACCCAAAACATCGAACAGTCAACATTAGTTATCGCCCTCTGCTGTTTGAAGTATAATGATTCATTTTATATCTTACTGATTCGAATCTTCACATATCTGTGTGATTGAACTGTCTCACGATACATTATTACATTCATAAAGAAGATCAAGTGCGTTTTGTTCTTAGTGGGTACAAAGATACAGGACAGTTAACTGTTGGCAGCTACAATGATTATTTATTTTATAATTCACTAGCAGAGCTGTGACAGTTTCCTGGTGTCAGTTCCGGTTCGTTCGAACTACGATGACAGAAGGAGATTTAAGTGATCACTAATTCCCACTTCTGAACTGCTCTCTGTGTTTTTTAGGGTTGGCAACATGTTATTCTCAGTAGAGACTCAGACGACAGAAGAGCGGACGCAGCAGTACCAGTCAGAGATAGAGTCCATCTACAAAGACCTCACCGCCAAAGGAAAGACATTAATGCTGTCCACTGAGCTCGGGGTGAGATTGAGCTCTACAGTTCACTGGAAGCTTTTCTTATTTGGCACAACTTCTGCATCCCACACATAATAGAAAGCAGAAGTGTGTTCAAACCAATGATTTATGAGATGAAATGAAGCATTAAATGTAAGATTTATATTAGTAGTAGAGTAATAAAAGGTTCCCTCTAACCTTCTGCAAGTAAAATGTGACAGAGAGCTGACAGAATTAGTAGATTCATTGATTTGTCAATTGACAGAAAGTTAATCGCCATTGTTTTGATAGACATTTATGTGTTTAAGTCATTTATAAAGCAAAAAATGACAAATGTTCTTCCCAAATATGAGAAAATTTGTCTCTTTTCTTTGTTTTATATAACTGAAAATCAACTATCTTTGGTTTTTGGATTGTTAGAGAAAACAAGACATCTGTAGATGTCGCCTTGGGCCACGATTCAGTATATTATGACATTTTATAAATAATATATAGATTACATATTAATCATTAGTTGAAGCCCGTGTTGGTCCTTTTTAAATTATTTTGCTGGGAATCTTTGTAAATGCAGGAGGAGATTCAGAGGAAAAATGACACAAAACATAAAGAAACCCCAGAAAAATAGTGAACTAGACTCAGCAGGCGACAGTTTTATCTCGAGTCGTCAGTCAGCATATCTCCCCTCTCTCTCCCTCTGCAGGAGTATGACTGATTTCAGTTGTATAGACGGGCAGACGAGGAAGAATATTAATTCTCTGGAGAATATCCCAATATTTAAACAAATGGATAATTTTACAGCGGCTGGTTGCTGTTTGTGGCTTTCAGACTAACCGTTCAACCTCGGCTCAGTTTCTCTTATTGTTACTGGATTTAGACTGATAGCTGCCATAGCACCCAACAATGCCCCTGTTGTTGAAAGGTTATTGACTGTGATCTGACCCAGACACCCAGGGACAATGTGAACAACCTCTTTTGACTGTTGCAGTTTTCAGTCGGCAGCCCTCTCGGGTTTCACCGCGTCTTTATGAACCGAGAACGGCAGACAACACCCAGTGAAGACCGTTAGAAAATGGATGAGAGTTGACTCTGTGTTGTTCTTCCAGGATGCAGATGCTGTGTGTAACCTGATCCTCTCCTTGGTTTATTACTTCTGCAACCTCATGCCGCTCTCCAGAGGGTCCAGGTGAGTCGAAACAGCCCGCAGGCGTAACGTTAACTATTTTTATCATTTGGAAACCTTTTGTGGTGAAAGTGAATTTGTGTTCCTTTGTGATTTCCTGGGACAGCTCGATTTGTGGTTTTAAGCTTTAATGTTTTGAGTCAGATCCCCCTTTGGCAAGAAACGTTAGAAACTCCTTAAAAACAATTAATAACCGTTGACATTGAAAGAGTGGTTTCTGAAGAGGAAACAAAGACTCACACTCTAAATTCTCTGGCTTCATTTATGCTTGAAGAACAGCCTGTTCTACCTTCAGCTCACTATTGAGCGGTCCAAGTTTTACCTGTAGTCAGGGGTTGAACTGGGACTTTTTTATGTTTTAGAGTGGCCATTTTTAATTATGAGCTCTGGACAGTGTCCTGATAATCAGATAATAATTATAACTACGATAAACCAGGTCTCAAAATGACCACAAACCACAAAACTAACTGTAATAGCAGGGTTGCAGTGTCTGCTGACACAGAAGGGCGTAACTATATCTTTGTATTATCATGTTTATTATTGTGATATTAGTGTGTGAAGAGGGTTTTCCTGATCTGCTCCTCCTCAGTGTGGTGGCCTACTCAGTCGTGATGGGAGCACTGATGGCCAGCGGGAAAGAGGTCATCGGCAGGATCCCGAAAGGAAAGGTAAACAAAGAACAAGCACAAGTCTGAAGACTAAAAACTTCTCCTTCTTTATTTAAGTTCTCTTCTCAAAGCAAACATCTTCAGATAAGAGTGGGAATTTGGGAATTTCCTACTCTAATTTTCCCCAGAGTCAAAGGTTTCATTCGTTTGTTAAAGTCATTAATCACCAGACATTCTTCAGTCGACATACAGACATTATGAGGACAGTCAACAACCTCAGCTGAACCTTTCATACACTTCACTTTTCTAACACCTGATCAGGTTTCTGTGCCGCCTCGTTCTCCTCCGACGTGTCTTTGTTCCAACAACAATATGTCTGAACTTCACACACGTATTTTGGGTTGTTTTTTTTGATCAGACACACTATAACTTCCCTTTTTTTCATACACGAGATACAACACAATGCTGGCTGTGTGAAGCTGTGCTATCAAGTGATGGCTTTTAGTCATTCAGACGTACAGTAGATGTCTCTGAAGTGAAGGTTGCTCATTCAGACAGAAAGAGCTGATAGCTCGTGTGATATCTGGCAGCAGGTGTGTGAGAGGAAAATGTTCTAATTATTACTGCGGTTGCACAAGTGGTTTTACTTCTGCTCTGTACCTTTTTTAAAGGAAACATTATATTTATAGACTGTTACCTGTTACATACTTTACTGTGTGATGCAGCTGTGGACTGTGTGTAGGATTTAGACCGCTATCTAGTGCCAGTGTTTTGGACTCACATGAGTTTCTGATTTTAATTTTAGTTCTGTATATCTTTTAATCTGGAAATCACTTTGTGCTTAAGCTTGAAAAGTGCTTTATAAATATATAAAATATAAAATTATTATTATATTTACAACGTTGACTCCTCCAACTCCAGTAAGCGACCTTCAGACAGTGTTTTGGACTTTGAAATAGGCAATAAATGGGCCTTAAAGGACCTCTCCATGTAGGTTGAGTCAGTTCCCACCTGCGGTCCTTTGCTGCATGCCGTCACCGCTCTCTTCCTCCGCCCTTCTTCGGCTGTTCTATCAAATAAAGGCATAAAAAGCCCCAGAAAATATATCTTAAATAAAAAAAGAAAGGGGCCTTAAAAAGTCTTAAATTAACTTTATTGGTTTCCGTCAACACAATGTTGTTCAGAAAGAAAAAAACCCATTCTAATGTATCTGTGTTGAATATTTTCCCAGCTGGTGGATTTTGAAGCCATGACCACACCCAGTCCAGACAGCTTCAGTAAAACAGCAAAGAACTGGATGAATCTCAAAAGGTAGGAAGACACGAACATTTGAAACCTTTTTGTTTGTTGTTCCTCTCCTCGTTCTCTTGTTTTTAATTCTTTTACTCCTCCACAGTTTGCCAGGTTGGTACCAGAGTCTTCCATCTGTAGCAGAGACCTTCCCGTCCACCAGAACGATGATAGAGGTTCTCAACACAGACTCGTCTTCACACTGTCCGAAGAAGTCCTAACACGACTTCTACGCAGGGAGAGAAGTCGGTTTAATAAAGTCTTAATAATGAAGCTTCTACACTGGGCAGAACAAAGGGACTTTTCTTCTTCTTCTGCAACCCAAACAACAAAAACTGGATTCAGTTCTCCAAAAGCAGCTTCGCTTTTTTATGGCAGTTAATTCAATTTAAAGACGGGAAATCAAAGTGTTAATTGACGCGTTTGGGAAGCAGCTTGTGTCTCTTCTGGAGGTGATATTACAAATTCAACAAATTACTCCAGAAGAGACTTTTTCTCTATGAAGTGGTGACATTGTTTGGTTTGTGGAAAACTTTAATTAATCTTATTCCGATATCAGATCCCCCCCCGCCCCCCCTCCAGATCCTGCTCTGTTCTCTGTCATCCTCCCTGAAATCCTCCCTCACACGACTCCCAACAAGAGTCAAGGAGTTCTTACTCCACTCACACTGGACGCCTTTAACTTTGTACACCGGCGTTGACACAAACATTTAGTAATATTAATATTAAAGACGTCAGTTTAACTGGGACCCAGTTCAAGTTCAAAATGATGTAATGATATGTAGACCTTTTTCACAGCAGCCACTTTTGACATGAAATAGTTGGGTTAACACCAGGGTTCCCACATGTCCTGGAAACACCTGGAAATTGATTAAAAAGAGCCAAATATCCTGGAAATAATTTATGTTGTCCTGGAACATTTTAATTGCATTTTAGCCCCTCTCGTATTTCGTTTTAAACGCGACTGTTGGCAGGAAAACTTACGACGTGGATTCTCACGAAACCCAGTGGAAGATTGTCTTGTTGTTGTTTATAAATACATGCACAGCGATGTTAACTGAACCATAAAACCTTTTATTTAATTGGCCAAAAGGTGAGACGATGAATTTATGGTAAAATAAATTCTACTTAATTGTTATTTATAGGAAGATACAAACTGGTCACATTTAGTCTGTTTACTGGAGAGTACGCAGCGGAGTGTCTCACAAACGCTGACCACCTACCTGTAATGAACTTCATTAAACAATAAGAAATAAAACTGCGGTGAAGTTAAGACCTACCAGTAAACTATAGGACCGTTTGTGAACCAGCGCCGTCCTGTATTGTCAATAAAACTCCTGGAACATATCCTGGAAAGGTCCTAAAGTATCCTCCGTAACACCTCTGTTTACCCTCTTATTTCACCTCCAAATGGCTGCTGTGAAAAAGGCTTAAAGAATCTTTATTCAGGTGGTTCTTTTGATTAGCCCCAATATTCCCAAACTACAGCTGCTTGGGGGAAGATGACGGAGAACGTTAGAGCCACAGTTTGGGATGCAGAAGTGATTCTCTCTCTCTCTCTCTCTCTCTCTCTCTCTCTCTCTCTCTCTCTCTCTCTCTCTCTCTCTCTCTCTCTCTCTCTCTCTCTCTCTCTCTCTCTCTCCTTCCTTTTATAGGCCTCGTCTGAAACACCCAAAGCACAAAGTCCATCCCATAAACCATCAGTCATGATTACAATCCTATCTTCAGATCACCTCCAACTCTTCTCACACACACACACACACACACACACACACACACACACACACACACACACAGTCTCAGCCTATCAGCAGAGAAGGAGTTTGGGGATTTTAAAAACATGAAAACCTTTCAGGGCTATTGAATTCCACTCGGGATACTTGAAGCAGTCTCTTTTTATTTAGTTGTCTCGACACTCGCTGGAAGTGTCGGTTCTCTCGTTGGGGTGTCGGAGCCCCGCTTTTCTTTTAATGTGACCAATAAAGGGGGTCGGTGTAGAGGCGGGTTGGCTGCTGAAGCAACTGTCAGAGATCTTAGGGAGTTTTCAGAGAGCCAATGACAGCGACCGGAAGTCAGTTAACGGATTAACGATGACTCAAATGTGAAGGTTTACGGTTTTATGTCATAATACATCAAATAAATCTTGGTTTTGAACTAATTTCAGGAACAAAAAAAGTCATCCTTTCACTGGACCCAGCAGAGAAACAGAATCAATCAATACAGAATCAATATTCATATATCAGAAAATGAAACCAGGATTTTGGGCAAAGAGAAAACTAATAAAACTGCAGCTATATTCCGGTATAATTAATGACTTATAAGTCTATGAAAGTCTATTTTATAGACTAATCCATGAATCTATTATCATTAATTGATTTGTAATAAAATAAATGATCAGTTGCAGCCCGAGATGCATTAAAAAAGTAAAAACCAACCTGGTTATTATCCAGTAAAAGTGACTCCTGAATGTTTCCTGACGTCTCTGACTGATTATTGATGAGGGGGAAGCTCAACCACATACTGTCGTCTTATTTACAATCATTCCTTCTGTCACGATTCCTAATGATTCTATGGATCAGGCTGGTTTGTTTTTTTAGACTTTGGGGAGAGAAGAGCTCGTAACCTTCCAGATGTGTTACCATCAGATACCGTCTGTATGTTTCCTGCTCATTTGCGTAGCCACTTTTCGCCAAAGCTTCACAGAGGGGTCGCGAGGCCTTCTTGATTTTAAGAGGGTGTAAGAAGACTTTAAAATTATACACAGTTGGCCTATAACTCAGTAATTTATTCATTTAGGTAATTGTTATTTAAGACAGAAAGTTCTTAAATAATAATGTAATAATTTAAGAAAACTACACAGTTGGCAGTATTTCATTCATTTCTATGAAGAAAACTAAATTAAATTGTTATTTTTTAAGTTTAGATTTTTATTTAAGATCTAAAATTTGAAGATGTGAACATAAGTTATATTCACAGAGCTTCTGATAAACAAACATCAGGGAGAACACTGTCAACATTTGTCAAAAAACATACCTATTAAATATTAATGATTGTTAAAAAATACCTAATACAGTTTGTGTAAAACGAGAGATTTGGATGAATTTTGAGCAGATTATTTTCCTGTTTAGGGAACTTTTGATTCTGTATTATTTATGTTTTATACTTTTTAACAATCATACAGACTTAATAGGCTTTTTGTTTTGACACATTCACTGAGATATAGGCCTACCTGTAAGCTTTCTAGACCCAAAATAAGTCCTTGTGACCCCTTGTGATTGAATTCTGGCTACACAAACGGACACTTCTTCTTTAACGGATACGAGTCCTGAGACGTCTTAACGTCATAATTGGGGGAAAATATAGTTTTAATCTGGGGGAAGTTAAAGGGATGTGATGTTTACATGCAGCAACCTTATAAAACAACATACAAACACTGAGGCTGCGTTACTGTGTACGCAGCTGCTGCCTCTGTGTGTGTGTGTTTATAATGACTCGCTGTTGGTTCAAGCACAACGAGAGCAGGTAACCGCTCTGCAGGTGAATCACCTGGAATGACCTCAAAGTCTTTTACGAATTCGAGGCCTTTAAATGCTAAAACATCGTCACTGAGAGTCAACGACGGTGCTGCAGCGGTTCTTAATTGAATGTCCAGTTTCCTAATTTAGCCATTTTTAATTCAACCATTTCCACAAAGTACAAACAGATCGATGTGTTTAATGGCACATCGGCTTTATTTGCTGCTTCACTGACGGTCTAACACACTTTTTGGTTTTGTTTGTGTGATTTTTTTTCTTCTCATATCAAAGATTGTGCTGACTGGTTGTCGTTGTCTTTGTCGCACTGGGAGAACCGGTCGTTCAAGTGCTACGGTGGACTTACGAGCTTAAAAACTTGAAGGGGGGAATGATTTATTTGAATGAGTGAATGAATGTTTCAGCAGTCAATAAAAAAACTGGTTGACAATTTTTTAGAGGCTCTGTTGTTCTTTTATTTTTGTTTGCAAACCTTTAATGTACCAAAGGAATCTATGGAAGCCCATTAATGATGAGATTAGAAAAGAAAAGGACATGAAAAGTTAGGTAGGATGCAATAAAAATACAATAATATTGAGTTATTTAGTCAAATAGGTTGTTCAAATTATGATATATTAAGTCCAACTTTTGATTTAATGAGTTAAAATGATGATACCAAGTCAACATTTTAACCACATTAACTAAAAACTAAAGGTATTAAGTAAAAAAATGTAGCTTAAATGTATGAAATAAGTCAACATTTTCACTAAAACTACGAGATAACAGTGAAACATTTGACTTCCTAAATGGGAATTATGAGATACTAAGCAAAAGGAAATTATAATACATCAACATTTTGTCTTAATAAAGTTGAAGTTTTGAGATACTCAGTGAACATTTTGACTCAATAAATTACAATTATAAGACGCCAGTGTAGGAGAAATTCCCTTTATCCATGCAGCGTGGAGAGAAGACCTCCGCGTAGACGTTCTCCCCCGACTTCCATACAAACCTTTCAGTACATCCAAACAGAAACACATCTGCCATCCTATTAACATACTGCTGTAAATCACATGTGAAGGTTTTAGTGATCTGACCCTGTGACTGTGACCAACACCCCCTAAACAAACTGTATGCATTTACTACCCTAACCTAAAACATCCATCTATCACTACAATTCAACATTTTAAGGTAAAATTTAACTTATTAAGTTCAAGTTTTGAGATTACAAGTCAACATTTTTGACTTACTAAGTTGAAAAGATGAGTTATTTGTGATTTATTCAGATTTTTAGAGTCTAAATAAGTTAGTTTTTCATACTTAAAATGAATAATTTAGTATTTTATAATCTGATTCAGTGAAGATTTACTGAAATCAATCAGTTATTGTGTGTTGTGTATTTAACAGTCAGAGGCTCCTCTTGGATCTGCCAACAATATCAGTCGGTTTACCTTCAATCTCGCGTAATTATTCTCTGGGGGAAAAAAGAAACGTATAATTAATTAACTATTTAAAACCCTGAAGTGCGTTTTAACACCGCTCGCTGTTAAAAAATAGACCCTGAACTAAGTTTTGTGTTGTGTGTGTGCTTTCTTATGATAAGAAATCAAAATGTTAAGTAAAGATTTGGATTTACTGGGTTAAAATTGTGATTGATCATTTTTTATTTTTTGCGTTAATGAGCTTCCATAGTCTCGTAATGTAATGTAACTGTAATGTAATTACTCAGGAAAATAATCAGTAATAACTAATATTAATGTTTAGAGGCTCTGTTGTTCAAAGGACATGAGAAGTTAGGTAGGATACAATACAAATACTCATAATATTGAGTTATTTAGTCAGAATTAGGAGATATTAAGTACAAATTTTGATTTAATTTGTTAAAATTATGATACCAAGTCAACGTTTTGACCATATAGGTCAAGAAATCTAACTTAAATGTATTAAATAAGTCAACATTTTGACTAAAACTACGAGATATAGGTGAAACATTTGACTTCCTAAATGGGAATGGTGCGATATTAAGTGGAATTATAATAAATCAACATTTTGACGTAATAAATTACAATTATAAGATACAAATACAACATTTTATCCCATTAAATTAAAGTTAAAGACCACACCCAGAGCACACAGCTCACATACGTCAGGACTGGACTGTAGATGATGTGCTGACCTCCAGAGTCCTCAGTACTGCGGATTTAATGAGACGTAACAAGAATTAAGTGGACAGAAGGGAGAAACATACAGCTGTCGGACCAAATATACAAATAAAAACACATTAATAATATACAAACATTAAATAAATTAAGATTTACTGGACATTATTTATTAGTTTTGCCTAAATAATGAAGAAAACAGCCCCAAATTTAGCAAAATACAGCTTATTAGTTGCTATTAAATAAAGAAATCTTCCAAATTAAATAAAATCATCAAGTTTAAGTGGGTTTAATATTCATATCTCCCACTTATATTTAAAGCATGATCACTAGGAGTAGGTAGAATGAGTATTATTCCATTATTTGAAGGTTAATTATCTTTATCTTAATCTTTTTCTTTCTGTTTGCAACTCACCCTCCACTGTGTGTTTGCCAGAGACATTAAGATATAACTTTTACAGTGCTATGTGAGTGTCTCTGGGTGTGTTTGCCATACAAGGCTTTAAGCACCACATGGTTTTGGGTCACGTGGTTTCGGGGCGCCTGTAGGCTCTCGTACGGCTGTCGGTGGTGCTGTCAGTCGGTGCAGGTGAGGCTGGAGCAGGTGATCATGGCTGAGGATGTGACTGTGTCCGAGGAGACTTTAACTAGTGCTCTGAGTCAGTTGGTGAACTTGGGGAAAATCCTTCTGCAGAAAGCCCGACAGCAAGCTGCAGGTAGGAACAGATTCAGACTCATCGTGGCGAACTCCGTTTAAAGATTTAAAGTTTTTATGTGTGTTTTCGTTGCAGAGAAAAGTAGACACCACGTAGAGAACTACTTTTATGTTATGTGAATTGTTGTGGTGTTATGAGTAATTCGGCACACAGAAGATGTAAATAACTCTTTATTTTATGCTTTAATAATGTTGTACATTACACTGCTTCAAGAGCGTATTTGAACAGGACACGACTGTTGTAAACAATCAACTCTGTCAACGCTAAAAGCCGAAATCTGGCTCCAATTCGTGTTTCTAAATAGATTATATGTGTGCCGAATTAAAGAGTAGGTCAGAGTAACTCTATTATAGTGTTTATTATAGTTTAATAACCTATATATTGTTCCCAATACGCATGGCTTCATTAAAATGCGGGGATTTTAAATGAAGTCCGGGGTTTTCATTTTTACAACTTGAAAAGAAAATGTAAAATCTAGTTGAATTAAATCGAATCACATACTGTAAAGCTGCAGCTGCATCTGTTATCACTCTGTTCATTCATTTTAATGTGTGTATTAAGGTGACCCACATTTCTTTTACCCTGTAATATAACTATAATTCACAAGTATCTCCTTTTTGAATATTTCACAAGCTGGCAGCAGCACATGCCTCTAAAGCAGATCCGTGTGATCAAGTCACTAGATTTAGAGGCCCTCTGGCATTAAAGGTGGTGCAATGTAATCCCTGTCATGCTTATTGCCAAATACAATGACATGGCACAAATCAGCCAATAACTGTGCTCCTTTGTTCCCACACAGAGTCCCTGGAGACGTTTGTCCCACATAAGATCACCACTTTATTCGGCCTGATCACAGCCGGGGCACAGCTCTACAAAAGGTTAACAACCCTGCAGGAATCACGCAATCAATTATAACTACAAGTACAATTAAAGTAAATCCTCTTAATTGTGTGTTGTTTCTTTGTTGTTGTTGTTGTTGTTGTTTATTGTTGAGCAGCCTTGGAGTGAAGAAGAAGAGTGAAGCAGAGGCTGTGTGGCAGAAGTATTATCAGTAAGTATCAGATTTATAACAATGATAATAAATAAATTAAACATGTTTATCTTATTCTTATATTGTTAAACGTATAGGAGAATGTATTTAATGTGTTATAGTTCAGTTGTTACAGGTTGCAGCAAGAACAACATATAAACTGAGTTCAAGGAGGTTTTCTTTAAGTTCATTTCAGTGGACGGTATTTTTTGGATGACTGGGCCTTTTATAAAAGGTATATTGTGGTTTATTCTTCTATCAGGAGTACACTGAATATAAATAAAGCTTTGTATTGTCTTCATGTACGTACTGAAGGCTTTGATTACTGGGCTCAATATGTGACGGAATCAGAATATAAACGTAGTAAAAACAAAAATAAAACAACAACAACTTTGTTTCCTTTTCAAACTAAAATTCTGTAAAATAGTTGTATAAACACTATAATATGTATTATTTAATAATGTTGTATATTACTGCTTTGGGTGAGGATTTAAAGATTTCTCAACGAAGGAATCAGAATTTAAACTAGTTTTATTGTGCGAACTGAAATGGAGTAAAAAAAAAAAAAAAAATATGACAACAACTTTAATTAAAATACTTTAAATACTTTATTAATAGTTATATAAACACTGTAAACTGACTGTAAAATACAGATGTTCTGCGTGCCACAGTGTTTTAAAGAGAGTTAGTTGTGGGTTATTAACTGTGTTATAAACTGTTATAAGAAGGATATTCACAGTTAAAAAGGGTTCCTGATCTCAGTACAGCGGTTTTAAATGAACACTGTCTCCATTTGTTCTGTAACATTCAGCTTTTTCTCAGAGTTGTAGTAACGTGGGCAGAGTTGTTCTTTCTTTAACCTTTTTTATTCTAACGGTTATTTATTTTATTGATCTCTCTTTATAAGTTTTAAATCTTTTATCCTTTATCATGTGGGTACAAATACAGAAACCTTGATTAAACCTGCTCAGCACTTCCTTCCGCATTTGTCTTAATGTTTTTATTACAGGGATGAATTATACGTTTGTTGAGGCTAAAAGGGGAGAAAAAGGGAGATTGAAAAACACGATCTGTGTGATTCCTGCTGATGGTTCCAGTTTATGGAAATGAAAGCTCAGCGTTGGCGCCGCTTTATAACACAGCGTTTGTATTTTTGCAGCCAGGCAGCCGTGAGAGAGCAGGTGGAGGAACTTCTGGAGCTGGAGGTTTGTATGTTTTGTTTCGCCTTTTTTACATTTTTGATTTTTGCATATTATGACGTAAATTCAGCTTTAGTATCTTCACACAGTAAAAAGTCGCATTTATAGACAAACACTACATACAGTGAAGTTCACATTTCAGAATAATATTTATATATTATTCGACTATAATTATTGATGCATCACTTTATTGTTGCTGCAGCTAAAAGTGGAGTTAATTTGAATTAATTTATATGCCGCTCAGTACCTTGTTAATCAATAGTCATATGTAACTGACCCAACTGCACTATATATAGATAAGATAAGATAAGAGGTTTTATTTGTATTTGTGAAATGCATTCTTTGTACCTGCAGCCAGTAGTAAAGAAAAACAAAATACTACTACAGTAAAACAGTAGTGATTGCACATAACACACAAGGTAAACAATATAAGCGTAAATATAAAACAAAAATAAGATAAAATATAGACTGTAATATAACATATAAAATATAGACTGTAGACTCCAAGTGTAAAACTTAGAGGGGGGTAGCTCGTATATATACACACACACATTTACAGTATTGAAAGCAGCTGTGTGAGTAAAAGTCGGAGCAGGTACGACGGCTGCTGACCTCACCGGCACCATCTTTTCTGATATATATATGATATAATACAGACACAGATTTAATCAACTTTAATCTGATTCTTTTTATTTAAGTTTTACAGAACAATTAAATTCCCCTTAAAGCAATAAAATGTTACATTTCCACATTAAAACGTCTAAAATCTGTTTCCAAAAATGCTGAAATGTGTAATTGTATCATGTTATTAATCTACAAAGCATCTAGAGTATAAAGTAGCAGAAAATATGAAACACTCTGGTACTTCCACCACTGGTTTGATGCTGATATAATGAAACCATTAAACAATAATGATTCCTGC
The DNA here is from genome assembly GCF_905237075.1 of Dicentrarchus labrax. Lineage (NCBI taxonomy): Eukaryota > Metazoa > Chordata > Actinopteri > Moronidae > Dicentrarchus > Dicentrarchus labrax. The sequence goes on from NW_026136708.1 coordinate 21,493,620, forward strand.
CATAAACTTACAGCAGAGAGCAGTTTGTGTTTGTGTGTCTGTGACATTAAAACCTTTAATGAAGCCGATATAAAACACTAGACTTTGATTCTTTGTGCTCTCGTTGCTTAGAAACAAGAGGAGATGGATTATGTGTAGTCCAGTTTATTATTCACCTGTGAATAATGAAAGCAATCACAGGTGTTGTATCCCCGTTATTACACTGTGTGTGCTTATATTGGGTCTGTGTGTGTGTGTGTGTGTGTGTGTGTGTGTGTGTGTGTGTGTGTGTGTGTGTGTGTGTGTGTGTGTGTGTGTGCAGGGGGAGTGGGACTCCTTCCTGGAGGGTGTGGACAGAGACCTGCAGGTGACGGACAGACTGCTGTCGGGGAGTAAGATCGTAGAGAGCGTGAGCCCGGATGCTGCGTTCACTGACGTTCGGACTGGAAAGTGAGTTCACAACCGAGCCTCGAATGTCTAACAGCAACCGGCACCAGGATGGAAATTATTATTAATTAAAATCCCCAGTTTGTTTGCTCAGCAGTACAATAAAAGGTTACCAGGCAACAGTTAAGTGTTTCCTTCAAAATCATATACGTATATTATGGAGATTTCATATTTTATTCAACACGTAGAGAACAACTAATAAACTGTACAATGGACCTAAACTGCAGGAAGTTTGTGTAAAACGAGCAATTTATGTACATTTTGGAGCATTTCTTTAGATTATTTCCTGTGAATTCTGTAATAAAGATGCATTTATCAGATTTTTAGCGTTTTATAAAATCCTCTCTTTGTATTTTTTACACTTATACATTTTTAATAGGATTGTTTTGGACTAATTCAGTGTTTTTCTTCTCTTCTTATTTAAGTTTAAATAATTATTTAAGAACTTGCTGTCTTGAATAACAATTTAAACTTCAAAAATAACAATTTAACTTCACTTAAATTAATAAATTACTGAGTTAATAAGCTTCTGAGTAAGTCTTCTATCTAAATCAAGAAGGTCTTGACCCTCCAGTGAAGCTTTGGCGTCCCGTAGTGGGGGTCCGGACCCTCAGGTTGGGAGCTTTAAATTGCGGTTTATTGTGTCGTTGTTGTGTCTGAGGCGGTTTCTGTGTGGTGTGCTTTTAAAGGAGCGTGACTCTGGGTCAGTACCTGGATCAGGGGCAGAAGCTGCTGCTGCTTCTCATCAGACATTTTGGATGACAGCCGTGACGCGACCACGTGGCCGAGGTGGAGGCGAGCAAGGTCGGTGTGCCTTCGATCAACTGCCTCACGCTGTTTCTGCCCCCTTACATGATTCTTTTATTATGATGTGATTAATTCTCCAGGCTTCTCTCTGATATTTACTTTCTCTTTGTGAGCTTATCAGCCGTAACCAAGCTTCGGGTTTCTTTCTGTTGTCCGAACAAAGTATATTTATTCCAGAATAGCAGCCATGTTTTTAGATCGGTTTCATGCTGCCTTACACTTCCACTCCGCCACATTACAGAGGCAAATAAACTAAACAACTAAATATAAATATATACAGCAGTCTTAGATTTTATGTACAAATGAAAACAAATAAAATGAGCTTGCTGGGGATTTGCATTATATTTTTATTTTGTTGTACTTTTTTAATCCTTTTGTTCTGCTGTGCTAAATTTAAATTTCTCCTACGCTGGATCGATAAAGGAACTCATCTCATCTTATCTTATTGTTTTTAACTATTACAAACCCACCACCAGTATATAAGTAGTTAAAATCAGCTCCACTTGAAGGTTAATGCATCAATCCTAATAGTTTTATATGTCACAGCTGTTTACATATACACTGATACTGTTACGATACCAATATCAACCTACAGATCTATCGGTCGGACTCTCTCAGATTGGTCTCCTCTAGCAAAGACAAAGCAATAAAGCATTTGCCTAAATGTTGAAGTGTTCCTTTAACCGTGTGGACATCTTTTATTCTGCTCTGGCTACAAGAGAGTTCCAACATTTTTTTCCACTCAGCCTTTGCGGCCACAACCCATTTACTTTAATATGAGATAAATTGGTGGCAGTTGAACAAAAATGTGGAATAATGAGCATAACGGATTCTCAAGAAGCAAAAGAGAGCTCTTAAAGTGGCTCGTAATAAGTGTTCGGGTTTAATTTGGTTTAATGTTGTCTCTCCGCAGGCTCTCCTCCAGGCTCGGTCAGCGCCGGTCGTCGTGGTTTGCTTCGGCAGCGAGGAGGGAGCCAAACTGTGGCTGAAGCAGACTGGATGTACCTTCGACATGGTGCTGGATCCTCAGAGGAAGGTCAGGATGTGTGTTTTCACCTCAATCAACAGACTGAAACTACATGTGCAATATGTAACTTCTGCCGCTAGATCATGGGTTCAGTGTTTGACCATTGTTGGAAACATTTGGGATAAAGTAAGAACTCCACTACATATAGAATATAAAGAGTTTATACACTGTTTAATGAGGAAATGTTATGAATTTAAAAAAAACTAGGATTTGTCTTGTTCTGTAAAATTTTAATACAAAATAATCTAATTACAGTGGATCAAACCTGCGTCTGTATTATATAAAACTGTCGACACATTGATATCCAGTGCTGGTGAGCAGGTGCATGACAATTAAAGCTGTAATTCATGGAAACTGGAAATGGCTGTGACTCAGCACAAACACAGGATTTAGCAGCTGTTTGATGATGTGTCATACAAGCCTCGGTAAGCTGAGCCTCCAAAATATTCAAGTCAACCACCAGATGTTAGCAGATGTGAGCTGGAAACAAATCAACCAAAATATGAAAACAGGAGATTTTCCACAAGCCACAGGCGCAATCATCAATCATTAAGTGTGTGAAGAACCTGATTAGGTCGTCCAGTGAAGTTCACATTGCTGAAATCCAAAGCTTGATGTTCTTTCCTTTTTACTTTGGATGATATAAAACAGCCAAACACGTGTGTCCTGCTGGAAATGGTGCCCTTTCTCTAACACAGTCCTTTTGCTCTGTGCCACAGCTTTACAGGAGTTTTGGCCTCGGCTCATCCTACGCCAAGGTGATGAGTTTCAGCTGCCTGCTGCAGTACTCCGAGTACGAAACCAATAACAGAGAGCTCCCCGATGTCCCCCCTCGCCTGCTGGAAGATATCTACCAGGTACGAACGGACGACACGTTGAATCGGTGACGAAAACCGAGGAAATATGTGGTTTTAACTTCCTGTAACGCCCCTTTTTGTGGCGTGCGTTGTGTCCCTGAGTGGTTTGAATAGGTATCGATTAATAAACAGTATCTTATAAAATACAGGAGAGCTTTTATTAATTCTTCGTACTGAACAATAAACAAAGAAATGTAATATTTAAACAGTAATATTTGTTAAGCATTTGTGCGCTAAAGATATTTCACATCTGTTACACACATAGAACATAACAGATAATTAAGTGAGAATAACATGAAAGTAAACCAGTTAATACACATTGAATATAAACAGAAAGACGCATGTTGTAGTTTTATATTTACAATATTAGTCGAAATATGAAAATGCACCTCAGTCCTGATTATTATTATTATTATTGTGTGTAAACCCGAAGCCTCCGTTGTACCTTAACGTTCAATTCAAGCTTTAATGTGTTCGTATCTTTTCAGCTGGGAGGAGACTTCTTGCTGGATAAAGAAGGGAAGGTCCTTCTTTGTCACCCATCTAAGAACCCTCTGGACAGGCCGCCCGTGAAGGACATCCTGAAGGCAGTGGACCAGTAGAATCCGGTCCGGGGGGTTGTCTGGGTTTTAACACAACAGCGCTGACACCACAGAGGAAGAGCGGCTCTTTGACTGCACGTTTATGACGTCACATCTCACCCTCATGACTCCATGAAGAGGCGTGACCGATGCAGAACTGTGAAGAAAAAGACGACCGATCTTCGTTTGTTGTGTCCGTGTTGTGATGAGAGCATTGTTTATTAAATGAGCGGTACTGCAGGAACCTAATTATACACATAAATATGAATCATTGGCTTTATCAGACATTTCATTTTACTTTAAAGGTGCTTTGAGAAGATTTTGGCGGTGGTAGCGAGAGGTACTGGTTTTAATTTTGGGTACAAATTACTACATTACCCAGAAATCATGCAATATGACGTTACCACTGCCTACTTCATGAAACTTCTTCTATTCTTCTTCTTTTAAAGGTCCAGTGTGTAACATTTAGGTGGATTTTTTTTTATTTCTCTTGTGAGTTTTACAGCCACTGTAGTTTCTCCTCCACGCTGACACCAGGAGAATGAGGCAAGTGTGTTGTAGTCTGCAAATGCACCACCAGATGCCACTAAATCCTGCACACTGGTCCTTTAATACAGATTAAACTGCACCCTGCAGATTTTACAGTAAAATAATATGATAGCTGCTACAGATCCGATCTTTTCATATCCATTAATAAAATAAGATCATAAACTATGAGACATTAAAATCACTCAGTAATCAAATCTTAATGCCTTTCTGTTGCCAACTGACTGTTTCAAAGCTGGCATTCACTGCCTGGTAAGATTTGTAATTTTGTGCTTTTATTGTATCAGACTGTTCGTGATTTTAAATAAAAATTGTGGGTAATTTTAGTTTTATGTTGTCAGAGTTCTTGTACAGTTGTATGTAGTTTGACAGTATTTATCATTTATCTATAGAAAACAGATTTATAGAAAAATATGTTTCTCAAAGTTTGGGAGTACAACATAACATAATAATCTAAACATTTAAAAAGTTTAAGTTTGAAGTTTTCTTCCACTGTGAAGCTTGGGGTGACCCTTAGTGGTGGTCCGGACCCCCAGGTTGGGAACCGCTGCTGTTACCCAGCCCTGGTAATGAGGCAAATCTCACTTCTTTTTTTTTTTTATCATAAAATGAGTCTGTAAACCGTGTCAACCTTTAGTAAAGATTTATGAAAGAACATTTACATTCAACATTTTATGTACAACTTTCTCATTCAGGACTCAGGATACATTTACATACAGTGATGGATGATGCATCATGTTGGGGGGGGGTTGAAAGGTGATTCAGAAGTGAGACAACATCTCTTAAAAAATGTTCCGGCCACACAAGAATCAGCAGTCTAACCGGGCAATAACACTCGGTACTAGACTTTGTTGAAATATCTTCAAAGATCAGAAATAACAGTGTGTAATTCCTGTTCCTCCAAATACACACTGATTTATATCTTCAAGAGGTTCAGTGTGTGCTGATTCTGGAGAACGTGCCTACAGCTTTTCAGGTTCTCCCCGCCTTTTTTTTGTTGGAAACTTTGAACTAATATTTAGAATAAGAGTCCTGACTGGTTTACATTCATATCACTGCAGCTGCACAAGTAATATAATATTTATAATACTAACATAATCTGATTAAGTCTTATTCAGTACTTTCAGAACTTACCGTAAAACTTCAAGTAACAGCCAGAGCTTTTATTTCTCACTGAGCTCCTTTATCTGCAACAGGCGTCTATGAGGAACAGGCTTTTAATTCTACTAATAATACTATTTAAACCAGTGTGAATATTACTTGTATAAAAATGAATAACAATCATTCTTTTGATACTTTGGTGCTCGTGGTTTCCGTAAAATTAACTGATCGATTGAATTGTGGAGAACTTAACTGATCTAAGACATTAATTATGTCAAAAGTTTAAACATGTATATCTGTGTAGGCGATCTAAGCAGCTTTGTGGGCTTCAAGAGGTTTTAAACATCCAAATAACTTCTATAAAATCCTCTAATTGAGACCTTTTAGGTCAGGCTAGTAAAGGAGACCTGCCTCTGCTTTTAACTGAAGTTTTACGGTAAATAGCGATACATGAATTTGTGCGCAATTTGAGACAAGTTTCACCTTCTAAAACTCTAAAATACCGTTAAATATTTTCATGGCAAATGTTTTTTCTGACGCTGCTCAATCAATGCTACACTAACTGCATATAGAAGTGGACTGGATATTTATATTAAAACACACTATAGAGAATTAAACACTTCCTCACCTTTGAATACAACCAATCCAGGTATATTAAAAATGTCTTTTAAAGGGAAATAAGTTATTTGAAAATAGAATTGAATTGTATTTATAATCATCAATTGGCATTTTAAAGTGCCTCCCTGTCATCAAACTCGCAGAGATAGTTCATGGTCCGATCGCAGTAGTGGTCCCACCAGTCGCCGTCGTCTGACGACATCGCCACACAGTTCTCCCGCCTCCCTCCGTCCGGCTGGCTGGACAGGAAATGTTTGCGCCACTGGAAGTACGAGACCCGCGTCCCGTCGTCGAAGAGGTACATGCCCTCGGATCGCAGGTCGTTGATGCCCAGCCAGACGGGCCAGTTCCCCGGGTTGAAGAAAGCCTTCACGTAGTCTGCGAGGGCCTCCTGCTCCTTGCGGTCACGGGGCATCGCCATGCGGCCGCCGCGCTCCATGCACTTCCTGGACGCTCCGGCGTAGTCCTCGTAGCTATTGTACACGAGATAACATTTGTAGCCCAACCTGCGTCCCTTCTGGCAGCCTGAGAATGAGATAAAAACAGGATAGATGTTTACAAAAAACGGTTAAAAACCTCCCTTAATGCCTTTGTTGGCCACTTGGGGGCAGTGCAACAGGCTGTAAACACAACATTGACATATTATTGCTTTATAAAGTTGCTGAATGTACGCAAACAACTCTTTTTATACAGCAGAGAGTTTATTAGCAGTAATGTGGAGTTGTGTTTGTGTGTCTAATATTCACACCCAACAGCATTTGCAATCCCTCCACACAAATACAGAGCGGAGAAATAATAAATCACCTATTATTACCTACAGTGTTATTTATCTGGATGAATCTATTTCTACAGACGACTCAGCTCTTTACCTTCCAGTCTTCCTGTCTCCTTGCGGTTGTCTTTGCTGTGCTGGTAGACCTCCCGGATGTTGTCCTCCAGCTCCCCGACTTTAGCTGCCATGTTGGGGACAAAAACAAGGAGACAGTCAGTACAGAGCATCGTTCTCTTGACTTTTCTTTCAACTTAAAGAAGTATAGAGGCAAATGAAACTCCTCTATCAAGTTGATTATACGATTGCAGCTTATTATGGGGGATTAAATGATGCAATTTTCATTTATTGTTTTGTATCAATTTTGGCAAAATTTGGAAAACTGAACATATCTCACTGCTGATTTTTCACTTTTAAACAGAGGAAAGAAAGAAATATAGATTATAAAAAATGTATGAATGGGTTTTATGGCAACAAGAAGTCCCCAAAAAAATGGAAATGTGGATGTTATCAGAAGATTTTTGTTACCATCCATCCTGGTCAGACGATCCATCAACTGGCTGACTTTAACATCCAGAGTGTAGTGACCAACATTCAGCTTGTGGATGGCCTGGTCCATACCAGCAAGTCTGGACACTGAGGAATAGAATATAATTATTAGACTAGATTTATGTGAAGATATTTTCCACATAGTGTTTGTCTATTTAAACCTACACTGGATGTGAATATGGAGACTCACAGACATAGTTGTATGAGTTTTCAAAGTCGGACACTGGGCTGGTTGGCTCCGGTTCAGGCTCTGGAAGAATATCAGGAACGTCCCCTCTCGCCTTCTTCACCTCCATCAGGGATGCCTGATGCAGGGAGAGAGAGGGAGAAATCACAATGTCAACGTTTCTCAGATGCTGTTTCCACCACATTTAAGTTCTGTTAGCGTATTTGAGTCCCCACAACCAATCGGAAACCAGCTTCAGACTCTCAAAACAAGCTCATTAGGGTTGTATCCAAAATTAGCTCCATCTGGACCTGGCTCATTTTCAAAATCTCCATTTTCTTACAGTGGAAAGTTCAAAAATGACACTACGTCTGTTTGCCAACAATTTAAGTTTCATCAAAAAAAAGTTGGAGCTCAACTTGTTCCCTTTGGTCACAATTTCCAATTTTCCGACACAACATTTTGATTAATTACTAGAAAACAAATGACATATTTTATTATTTATTTAATCTAATCAAATTTCAGTCAACCAATTAATGATTACTTCATTTAGAAACAAGTGAGGAATGAATCAGGAACAACATGATAATTGCTGAATCATTAATAAGTAAGCGATAATAAGATAATAAAGTAATGATGAACTACTTATTGTAGTAACCCTTTATTTGGGGAGCACAAAAACAGTAACTGATGATCGATTCACAGATATTGATGAAAAATCATTACCTTATGATTAATCAATATAGGATCTGCCGGTTTGTCCTCTAGTAATAGTCATTATCTACGATAGTCGTTGTTTCAGGTTCAGTGTGTCAGGTTTTGCAAGCCACCATAGTTTTTCCTAAACACTTTACAGGCTGTTCTCGTTCCCAGGTCATCGAAGTGCAGACGCCAGAGGTGTTCGGTTAGATGGAATCTGAAACTTCACTGCTAGATGCCATTAAATCCTCCTTTAAATCAGTGGTTCTCAACTTTTTTCCTTGAGGGACACTCCCTTTTTCTATCATTGAGTAGACCTCTGACTATATTTTATGGATATTTCATATGATACTCAATGCATAACAATAACAGCACAGATAAACTGTACAATGAACTCAAACAGTGAACAAGATGAGAGCAGGTCTGGATGAATTTTGAACAGAGATAAATGTTCCTGTTTTTTTTAGGGAGGTTTTCTCTGTCTGTGTTATGATTAACAATCATAGATAAATACTCAGCTTCTATTCTGACAAATTCTGTGATTTCTTGTCCCAGAAACTTTGGTTTTAATCCCTTAAAATCAAGAAGGCCTCACGACCACCTGTGAAGCTTTGGCGACCCCTAGTGGGGGATTTAGGGATGAGTCTTATGGGGTTAAGATTTCCCTCTTTCTTCTCTAACAAGGGTCACAATGTAAATACTTACTGTGTCTTCATCCTCAACAATCTTAATTGTATGCAGTGTTTGCAATCTTGTCTTTACCCTTTAGTGTTTAATCAAATAATCAATTTTAGCTTGAAACTATGTACATTTGATCAGTAACAGCATTATAATCACATGTATCGACATGTTCTGTCAGTGGCTCATGGGCTCACAGAGGGAGTTGGGTGTTTTATTTTGAAGTCTTAGTAGAGGAAAAACCTGCTCCTCTGGATGTATCCTCATTAATAGTCTTACCACGGCACCATTATTATTATTAACATGCCTGGAGTATGACATCCATCCATTACATCACCACTTACAGTAGATCAGCCAGCAAACACCACTCACTTTATACTGTATCTTCCTTAAGCACTTTAACCATCTCTAGCGCAACATTTAGTTAAATCTATCTTAATATTTGTGATCTTTTACTTGATTTAGCTGCACACGAGTTCCTCCTTCACTCACACACACTCAGAGAATTGTGAATGGACGCAGTGTTTTACCCAAACAAACCCAAACATACAACAGTAACAGCAACATCTCCTATAAGCAATGTAAGTTAACACACTGGACACACACATGCAGTTGCTGACCTGTGTTGGAGTAGCGTTGGTCGTCCCTGTAGGAACACTCAGACCCAGAGAACATAAACACAGGAGAGCGAGCGAGGTGGCAGCCGGTCCCATTTTCTGCTCCCTAATAACTTTTACTTCAGCAGCAAAACTCCCTCTGAGTCTCTCTCTCTCTCTCTCTCTCTCTCTCTCTCTCTCTCTCTCTCTCTCTCTCTCTCTCTCTCTCTTCTCCCACTCTCTCTTTCACTCCCGTGCTTCCCTCAGAGATGTGATCCAGGGCTCAGTAAAGCAGGAACATCGACAGGAATCTCCCATTAGAAATGTGAATGAGAGCTGGAGTACATCCCCTCCCCTTTAAAAAAAAAAAAAAGCAGCTGAGATCTCAGGTATTTAAAAACACATCCCAGTTGTCTGCCTGCTGTCTCTCCTCTCCCTCGCTTGTTCAGGACGTCTCGCCTTTCTTGCCAAACAACAGGAAAGCTCTTTGTTTTTGCTCCCACCTCCCATTTCCACTCTTTGTGTGAACTCGGCAGTTTTACATAAGAAGACAACATCACAGGTCTCTCTCCTGTGGAAACCACGTATCTCCAGAATGTCAGCCTTTTCTTCTTCTGCTTAGAAAAACAGGCTCAGCTTTGTGATGATGCATTTTTCAGTTAATCTGATGTTTATCTTAAGACGTAGGAGGGTTTCATCCATCCATAAAGAAACACTTCATCCTTTAGTTCACCAAATTTGGAGATGGATCCTTTTTTTTCATTTGCTTTTTTCAGAACACAGTACAGGAAAGTAAACAAAAAGATAGAACATACAACATAAAACAGTAACAGTAACAGGCAGTTGTACAACATTGTGATGTGCTATGAGGGCAAAGACATACTTAGGATAATAAATAAACCTGACTTAATTCATATTGGGGATACACTGAGGAGGGATGGGGGGGATTAGCCTGGCTCTAATATATTCGATAAATGGTTTCCAAATCCGGTCAAATTTATCAGCGGCACTGTGTATTGTGTGTCTCAGTTTCTCTAACTGGAGATGCTGCACCACCTCCCTCAGCCACTGAATCCAGCTCGGTGGCTGAGGAGACTTCCAATGGAGAAGAATCGGTCTTCGTGCTAACAAAGTAACACATTTTGTCACGTTGAGTTTAACTCCTGTGAGATTCTTGTTGTTCTCTCCTGCTACACCAAAAATGGCTATCATAGGATCTGGCTTAATCACCCTTTTGAAAACATCTGACAGTCTTCCAAAAATTGAGTTCCAATAGGTGGACAGTTTAGGACAATGCCAAAATGAGTGATAAGACCATGCCGAGCACAGACTGAGGTTGTATGGACCCCCTCTAAGGCTTTTCTCCACTGCTCTTCTGCCACAGCCATCCCCAGATCCCCCTCCCATGCAGATCTTAGAGTCTCCAAAGAAGGATTTTGCAGGTTGGACAGGAAATGATAAAGAAAGGATATTGCACCCTGTCGGGAAGGCTCAAAGGAAAACAGGGTTTCCATGGGCAACTCTTCAGGCAGATTAGGAAAAGAGGGAGTATTAGCTGTAATATAACTATGAACCTGGAGGAATCTGAAAAAATGGGATTGTGGTAAATGAAATGTATGCCTCAGTTGTTCAAAGGTAGGAAATATATTATCTATAAAGAGAGCCTTCATGTTGTCCACACCACCCTGCCTCCAAATGCCATAAGAGTCATCCCCGATGGACGGAGAGAAGAGGTGGCTGGGGTGAATAGGAGCAAGTAGAGAACCACTCTGCCAACCATAGTCTTTCCTAATAATGGACCATATTTTCAGAGACTGTGTTACAATGGGATTGTTCCTGACATATTGTAGTGATAGAGGCATTGGAGAAAACAAAAGGGCAGTCAAAGATGTCAGATAGCACGAGTTGTGTTCCATTTGTACCCAAATTGGGTTTTCTGCCTGTTTGTCAAAATGGGACCAAAAGGAGAAAGCATGTAGGTTACACGCCCAGTAGTAAAGCTGAAAATGTGGTAGTCCCATTCCTCTCTTCCTATTCCAAATATGTGAAGAAGGATTTTCGTATTAGTATAGGAATAGTTTGGAATAGGAACAAAAACTTTGGAAGAATATTAATTTTTACTGCATTGATTCTGTCTGCCAAAGAGATAGGGAGATGGGACCACCCCTCAAGTTCACAAACAGTGTGCTCAAATAGTGGTTTAAAATTTGCATTGAACAAGCCGTTAATACCTCTTGTTACTACCACTCCCAAATATTTCACTGAATTTGTTATTTTAAATGGGAAATGTGAGTATGAAAGGCTTTGGGCAGTTTCGTTGATCAGGAACAGTTCACTCTTTGACAAGTTTAACTTATAACCTGAGACCTCACCATACTTCTTCAGAGTAGACATTATGTTGGGGATGGATCCATAGGGATTTGTTACATATAAAAGCAGGTCATCCGCATATAAAGAGACCCTGTTTTCTACCCCTCCTCTATAGATTCCCTCATAGCCCCTGAGGGAGCGTAGAGCAATAGCCAGGGGCTCAATAGCAAGGCCAAATAAGAGTGGGGAAAGAGGGCAGCCCTGCCTTGTCCCCCGTTGCAGGGGGAAATAGGGAGATTTAAAAGAATTGGTCAGTACAGGGGCCAGAGGGGACTGATAAAGCAGCTTAACCCAGGTTATAAAATTATCACCAAGTTCAAACTTTTCAAGAACTGCAAAAAGAAAATCCCACTCAACTTGGTCGAAGGCTTTTTCAGCATCCAAAGACACAAGAACCTCTGCATGCTGAGGAGCCGAACCAGGAGAGTATAAAATGGTGTAGAGGCTACGCAGGTTAGAAAATAAAAAACGTTTTTTAACAAACCCAGTCTGATCCGGTGATGTGATTGATGGGAGAACTTTTTCCAGTCGCATCTTGGCAAACAATTTTGTATCCACGTTTAACAGACTAATTGGTCGATATGAACCCGGTTCTCTAGGGTCTTTACCTTCCTTTAACAAAACTGATGTAGAAGTAAAGTAAAGGCTTCATTGAAAGCATCAAGCAGTACAGGAGAGATTAATGTAGAGAAAGCTTTAAGATCCTTTTTTGGACAGTTTTTATACTCACTGAAGCAGTTTAAACAAAAATCCATAACCTATGTAAGTTTAAGGCTCATAATCATGATATATATCGTTTCCAGGCTTGGAGAGTAATGGATTACATGTAACTGAGTTCATCAGGATACAAACATAGTTTTTTGTTATAAACACACTGAGTTGAGGACATAATCTTGATTTCCATTTTCTTTTCTAATATTACATTGTTCTGTTCTGTCTCATAGAATACACTCACATCAATATTCATTATTTATATTTTGCTCTTGTGTTTATTTGCACATTTGGTGTTAAGGTAATCCAAAAGTAACAGAAAGTAATCAAGTTACTTTAATATTGTGATACTTGGATTAGGTTACTAACTAAATTTTTTAACAGGTAACTATTGATTGTATCGGCTTACATTGTTAAAGTAACTCTCCCAACCCGGATAGTTTCATACAACGGTCTCAACTCAAGATCCACTCACTATGATTCTTCTGAAGCTTTTAATTGTCTTTATTAGCTAATAGAGGTTGCTCAGTTGTCATGGAGATAGATCTGTTGATAAGATAAGATGTTCCTTTATTGATTAAAATTCAAAGCATATATATATAAACTATATAAATAAAGTAGAATATGAAATCTGTCGCTATTATAATTTAATCTATGTCACTTTAAGGACTTATTGTCTGTGTTGAATTAAATGTTAAGCATTAAACTTCGTTCTTAATCTTATATTTTGACTCAACGTACAGCTGTCAAACTCTAGTTTACAAGATCAAGGGTGAACATTCGTGCCTGGTGCACAATTAGTATGTCGTTTCAACCTCTTTAACGTTTATCTCTGGTTTAAATGTTGGTTGGATTCTATTGCAAACAGAAAACACTGCATGCCTGTATAGTACACTGTGGTCATAAACCCACTTTTACACACACACACACACACACACACACACACACATACATGCATATACACACATGCAGCCCTTTTATTAATTTAGCTGAATTTTAGAGCTGCTTGCCAAACTTTTCTAGTGCAATTAAATAAATCAGTGGTCCGAGAGAAATATGAGGTTAGGAATCTGTTCAGGGGAAATGATGACATAAAAAGAAAAGAGAAAGACCTTTGTGTGTGTGTGTGTGTGTGTGCGTGTGTGTGGGTGTAACAGGAGGAGTGCCAGTTAAAATGCCACAAGAATCCAGGAGAGTTTCCAGGGGAAGCGACTGAGGCAGGGTTGGGGAGACTGGGAGGAGCTCCGGCAGCGACTGGGACTGAGAGCGTTCAGAAAAGAGGGACAGATGTGTTTGAGTCTGCTGGACGGCCGCACATATACGCAGCTGTTCCAGCATAACGACGGGGTCCAAGTATCCAAACTTTTTCCAGACTTCGGTTTGGATTCAGACAAGTGGCTGGAACAAATATTTGACCCCTGAAAGAAGCGTTTTGACCTCGGTGGTTTTCGCAGATTTCACACTGTGAACAATAAAAGTGCATTCAAATCAAACTAGGACTGAAAGGATTAGTTAATTAATCGATTAGACGAGCAACAGAAAATTATTTGGAAGCTATTTAAAGTTTTTTAAGCAAAAATACCATAAATTATCAAGTTCTAGCCTTTTTAATGTGACAATTTGCTGCTTTTCTTTGTCTTTTGTGATATTAAATTCAGTATTTGGAGATTTTTAGACTGTTCATCGAACAATCAAACGCATTTAAAGAGGTCCGGTTTAGTTTCTCAAGTTTAATAAACCAAATGATTCATCAAGAGAATAGTTGATAGCCCTAAACCAATTGTTTGTTTAAGCATCACATTTAAAAGCACACACGACTACAACGTATGAAAAGAAACGAACACGGTGCTGCATTTGTGTAATCATTCATATGATAGCACTGAAGAGCAGATTTTTCCTGTACGTTGCTCACTCATTATGGGAGTGGCATCAGAAGAAAAACATGTGGATGACTCAATCAGATTTCCAACTAACCGTTCAGCCTGAGACACTATCAGATCTGGTGTTTCTTGCTTTGTAAAGAGGACCTATGGTTTAGTAATGTCTGAGGAGCAGGGCTGCTTTATTAGCCACGCTAGACATAAGGGAACACGCTGTTACACAAACAGTCCTGTTAACGCTTCAATAGCGTGCAACGATTCTCGTTCACCTGAACATTTGTTGCAAAAAAATAGATGAGAAGTGAACACAAAGCAGCCATTCAGAGTGTGGAGGTGTTGGGCGGTGCTGCAGAAGGAAGGCTGCCGGACCGGACAGAGGGGCCTCAGTTCAGCCACGGATGATGAACACAAACACCGAGTACCTTAACGTACCTTAAAGACCAACACTGATAGACGATATATTCAGATTTAGTCTGTTTGTGGCTGTTTTGTTCTGATCCGTTATCAAAATGTAATGCTTCAGTCTCACTGCAAAACACTGTGATATAGTTCAACCTCAAGGATCTCCACAGATTTGTATCTTTTTTACAGGTTTTGAAGAGTTCTGCTTTAAAAACAGACCTTTGTGGCCCCACGAGGAGCTGTGTGAAGGCTGATAAAGGTGCCTCAAATGATGTCACTTGAGTCAGCATCAGTTAAGGATTAAGAGTACAAGTTTGAAATCTAAAAGAATCTGGGGGTTGTAGAGTTAGCAAGTTGCTTTCTGGGTAATGTAGGCGCCAGGTTCAGACAAGAAAGAAGAACACGTAGAATAAAAAATGTTATAGGAGTGCATTTTTAAAAACACAAGTTCCCATACTGCCTTAAAAAACTTAAAGAATTTGTCTTTTTGTCACGACTTGTTATGATGAAACCAAAAAAGGTAAAAAAAGAATATAGTTTTAGTTTTTTATGTGTCGGCCTATGTCTTGGTCAGGTGCAGTGAGGAAGGTCTAGGAAGCTTTTCGAGGTACTGGTTGGCTGGATGGTGATACCTTTGGATAACGCCAGGCTAGCTGTTTCCTACTGTTTCCAGTCTTTATGCTAAGCTACGCTAATGGGCTGCACAGATACGAGAGTTGTGTCAATCTTCTCTTCTAACTCTCGGCGAGAAATCAAATAAGCATATTTCTCAAAATGTTAAACAAATCCTTTAAATTCCCTGAAATGCTTATTTGATTAAGTTCAATCAACATGTTTTACAGCGCAAAGTTTTATGTATTTTTTGGCATCTAAACTGGAAGTTATGACAATCATGGGACACAAAAACTATGAAGCCCATAGAGATCATAATAAAAACTGTATAACATCAGTCCTAGCAGAGGATTGGTTTTCAATAAAACACAACCCTCCCCTTCATATGTTGGTATAACTCAGGTATCCAGCCTTATGTTCAGCCCTTCTCACACATTACGTATGAAACACAGTAAAGCTCTTCCTTCCTAAAATACACACCGCAGAGAGGCTGCTCTGCTCCCGAGGGAGACAGTGGAACAAGGTCTGGTGATTCTTAACTGGGCCAACGTGTTGTTTAAATGAACAGCGCAAAGTTTCCAATGAGCACCGGACATCCCTTCTCTCCTCTGCTAAATGGCATTTTGGATCTGGTAGAAATTACAGCTGGAGGAACTGTTGTCATGGAGCCGAGAGGGAGGTCAACAAGAATGCAAACAAGCAGGCAAACAATCTTGATGTCGAACATTAAGAAGAAGTTGACCCCTCTGAAGCAAAAGCTTGAAGTCAACAGTTCATATTTTCACAGTTTTTCCTCATAAAATGAAAAATGAAATCTGTCTGTTATGACACTGCTGTCTTTAGTGACCTTCTCTTTCTGGAGAAACTCAGCAGACTGTATTAACATGGCCTAAATATGGAAAATATAATAAGTGGGTGTGATCAAGAACAAAACAGCACAGGAGAAAAGCTGGAACACGAGCACTCGACAGCACAAAAGAAATGAGTTTGGTGTCCTAAAATGTTGTTTTGCACAAAACAGAAAAAAAGACAAGCAAGAGGTTTGACTTTTGTTTATTCACTTCCTTCCAATCTGTGATCTCAAAATGCATGAGTGCAATATACATTTATAGCATAAGATACAATCAGCAGATAAATATAAAATTCAGTAAAATAGTACTCTAGTCGTGTAAACTGGATTTTAAATCTATGACACAAGTGGTACAAATCACTACATGCCAGCCTTTTTTTTTTTTTTTTTACCTAAAACACGTTTGAGTGCGTCTCACTTTCATTATAAATGCACACTAACTTTGCTCAGCACTAGTTTGAGGTCAAAGGTGACAGCTGAGAGGGGTGAGTTGGTGGAGAAGTGAATCCATACAGGACGTCTGTAACAGGTTTTCCGTGACTAAGTCTGAGCACTTCCATGGCCGTTGTTCCCTCCCGTTGTTTTTGTTTGGAATTGGCAGAGAGGACAACAGCCCGGTTTCCACTCTCTATAAAACCACTTTCTAATTCAATGGATGTGTGAAAGCTGGAAAATACATTCTGTGATATTCCTCTAAAGTGATGCAATGGGGGGAAAAGTACACGATAGTCCAGAAATTCCAAAACCAGTAGGAACACTGTCTGTAGTAACTGCACGATGTGGACCGGGTCTGCAGCACTGAGCACTACTGTAGCTCTAAAACTCTTATTCATAGGAATATATATATAGGTCAGTATAAATAAAAGCACATTGGAGAGCAAAATCTTCATAGCAAAAACAAACAAAGAAACAATGGATGAGTGTTTTGCACGGATGAATATTCGACATGCTTATCGTACAAACTATTTCCTCGCTTGCTGGATTAGTGTCTAAAACGTCCACGTGAAGGCAGCCGTTACCGTGCACTCACACTGTAAACAACGCCATCGACAGCTTCCCACCGATATCTGGATAATGTGTAGACCCCCCCCCGCCAGTTACAGTTAGTCATAGCACATAGAAAGATGCATTCAAATGCCTTTAAAATGCTTATTAGCAGACGAAAGGGGTAAAAAAAGACGACAGCTATCCCCGGGGAGCAGACTCAGCCGTGGCTAGGTTTGGTGGTTTGTGCTTCAGTAACTTTAATTTGGTGTTTCCGGACTTCTTCCAGTTCTTACATCACTGTAGGTAAATAGATAGCCATGTTAACGTAACACTGTACCGTTATGGAAGGAAACACCAAAGCAGGAAAAACGACATGTTTTGCCAAAATAAGTCAAAATAAGCCAACAAGTCACTTCAAGTGTCTCATATCTGGATAAAAGTTATATTATATTTATATTATATTATATTTATATTTATTCCTGGACACGTATGTGACTGTTTTTCTAATCAGGGTAAATCTCACAGCTCAGAGGAGCTCTTCTAAACTTCTAAACTTCAGGAGGTTAATTGATATTTGATAGCTAGCTGTTGTGCAAACTCAGAGCCAGAATTATGTAACCGGTTCAACCAAGCTGATCACAGTGTGAATGCACAGTCCGGGAGAGCACACGCACCGTCTGTGACTCTGTTTCTAGAGGGCAGGGGGGTGTCTGGCAAGACATTAAAGACCCTTGTTGGAGAGGAGAGGCAGCTTTTTTTCTAGCGGGGTGGTGGAGGGGAGAGAAACACCAGTGCACAGGCGGTGAGATAATGTCTTAACAAGCCACAGAAGAGAATTACAAGAACATAATGCGGTCGTTTTAAAGACTGGTGTTTGTTAAATCTAGACGTGGATGTCTGTAGTCATGGCAGTGTGGTCCTTTCTTTAGAGTGATGATGAGAATGATTCATTCGGAGCGGAGACCGGCCCCAGCTGTGGTTTACCAGTTGTCTAAGAAGTCAAATCCGGTCTTCAGGATGCTGCTGCTTGTGTTGAACTGAGGGAGAGAGAGAGGGAGAGAGAGAGAGGCTGTTAAACACTTTGGTACATTATGACAACACTATTAGAAATAACTGGTGTTCATTGCTCTTTTAACACTTGTACTCCTCTGCTGTTATTGGACTTCCTACAATGGATTTATTGTATCAGTATTGGCTGTGTTTCTATTTCTTTTATTATACCGTCCTTCTACCTACGGCTCGCTCTGCTGCCATTGAAGGTGATTAAATCTCTCTTTTAGCTGCTCACGTTGTCAACCATCTCTTTTCCCCTCGTGGTTTTGTCTTGTTAGGATGCTTTTACACCTAACCTGCTTTGGTTGGGTCTGTTTAGGCTGCTGTGAAAGCGGTGAATCGTTCTCTGCTGCAGACTAAACAGCCGGACGGACACTGAAAAGGTCGGTTTGGTTCGGCTCCAAACGGACTGCGGTGCGGTTCGTTTGTGGTGAGAAAGCACAGACAGGACCAACCACGGCCCTGTGTGACAGTGCGAGTGTGATTTTAACACTGTGGCAGTGATTCATATAAATTATGCAACAACATTTGGTAACCATGGTACCAGGATCCATCAGAGAGTGAAAGTGAGGTAAAACAGTGGTGTGTTACTCACTAACAGCTGAGTGAAACACATCGTAACCATCACTCATAATATCACAGTGTAAGATGCAGCGTCAACAGCCTGGACACCGTTGTAAATGTGCAACCAATCAGAGCCAGTTGGGGCGGTGCTCGGTGGCGGGCTGGTTGCTTACTTTCTCTTTTTACAGTTTAACAGAACACTAAAATGTGTTTCTGAAAACATCTGAGGTGAGAAACAGGTAACAGGAGCTCAGCAGGATACGTGAGCCAGACTACAGGTGTGAAAGCGACCAACCATTGTTACTGTGGGACTATAAATATACTGGACTCTGGAATCCATCGCTGCTGCCTTTCACAATATCCAAAGCAAATGTTGTACTTGTGGAAACTGTGCTCGTATCAGTTTCAGAACTCACCTGGGCAAAGGTGGGGCTGGAGGAGGAGCCATCCTCCCCCTCTCTCTCTCCCACACTGGCGGGGTGGTTGGAGGGCTTGGACATCATGCCGGAGGAGAAGACTTCATCCACGGTGTTGCCGACCGACGGCAGGGTGCTCTGAGACCGCTCCCAGCCCGCGACCGTCGAGGACACTCTGAGAGGCGGGGCTGGGTTTGGCGAAATGGAGATGGATGCCGGTGTTGCGCTGACAGCGACGGCAATGGGGACGGGGATGGGGACGGGGGGAGGAGGAGCAGGAGGTCTGGGTGCTCGCTGCTTGGTGGACCTGGTATGGGCTGGAGGGTGGGGGTCTACTGCCTCAGGCTCCTTGGAGGGGATAGAAGTCTCCTGTAGGAAAAAAAGATCATGTTTAGTTGCCATTTTCCCCCAGTTTACCCTTAAAATGAAATATTTCAGGATTTTGGACATTACACACAGTGTGTTTGAGATACAAAGAACAAATGTTGATGGTTTAAAGTTGCTCAGATATTGTTCAGGGGTCCAGTCATGTGTAAGAAAGTAAAGAAGGTAGAAGAGCGAAGTAGAACGATCAGAAACAGTCTAGTCATGATCGTTGCTTTCTTTTCTTCTTTTCTTTTTTAATGCAAATTGGCTGCACTCACCATCTGCTTCGGG
The DNA here is from genome assembly GCF_905237075.1 of Dicentrarchus labrax. Lineage (NCBI taxonomy): Eukaryota > Metazoa > Chordata > Actinopteri > Moronidae > Dicentrarchus > Dicentrarchus labrax. The sequence continues at coordinate 21,513,542 of NW_026136708.1, forward strand.
CTGGATGCTATTCTAGATTACACAGCTCGATAAAACAAGAGCTGGGGCGGGAACTTACTTTCAATCTGTTGTTTGCTTGTGCCAACATGTACGAGCACCCGAACTGAAGACGGCGAAGAGAGAAACACACTTACCTGTCGGAGGTAGGAAGGGAGGGGTTTCTCTCCTTTCTCCAGGGATTTGATCTGGCTGGGGGTTAGGGACTGGAAGTCGGCCTGCTCTCCCTCCAGCCTGGACCTCTCGGCGCTGATCTTCCAGAAAGACGACTCCTCCTCTGGCCTCCGTCCCTCGCTGACAGACACCTTCACAATCACACAATAACACGATTAATCTGAACTGTCCCAAGATTAGGGGCCGTATTCAGAAACTGGAAAACATCTTAAAACCCTTAAAAACGTGAGGTAAGTTTATGGTTATTCAACGGGCGCCGGAGATACGCATCTGTTTATGCATCTAGCAGACTGTTGTTAACCAAACATAAGTTGTTAACCAAACATGAACTCTATTTTAATGTAGTGAAACTGTTCCTTTTCCAGTCCTCATACCTTGGTTCCTGGCGTGCTCTTGCCGAGCTGGTTGGGATGAGGAGCCTTTACAGCCTTCGGGTCTGCCTGCGAGGTCGAGATCTGCTGGTCTGCTGGGCCCGATGTCAAACTGAAATCCAGCTGGCTCTGAAAGATAACAACAATATCCTACAGTTCAGCTGGGCTCAACTCTACATGGGAACTTCAGACAGAAAATAACCAGCTATTAAGATAACGAAGATATAAAACCCAATCTGCTAATTTGTGGTTACAACATTCAAGTCCTGAAATGAGGGAATTGCAGACATTTAGATAAACAAATAAGCATTTCTCTAAATGATGAAACAACAGACATTATATGGATCTTACATGGGAGGATTGATATCTGGACTCATCTCACCAATCGTAATCTTGCAATACATCTTTACACTCTTCATATTGTGCTAAATTTCTTCCCAGAGTCACTCGTGTCAGACTTGAAACCCAACCTGATTATATTTACCTTTGTTTCCCATGAGAAGGGCGCAGAATGCTCATCTTGCCACGTAATATCCTAAACAGAGACACACAGTTAGTTACAGTGACAGTAGTTTAACACACTCAAAGCTTTCCTCAATAGCAAAGTAACCTATATATTTAAAACAGCTGACATTGTTTACATTGTTTGCCATAAAAAAAAAGCAACACCCTGTACTAACAAATATTATTGTTGTGTCTATAAATAGCAGCCTATTATACGTATATTAAATATACTGTGTTGTTTCATTTACAAACCACTAAACATAAACAATATATAAGAGACAATGCCAGGGGCGGATAGATCTACAACTGATGATATAATACTGATTTATTTTGATAGAGGGTTAAAAGGGGAAAAAAAGCCAAAATACATTTTCATATAAAAAAAAGGTAAAATCTGAAACAATATCCTGAGAAATAAAAGCACAAATATCTTTGGAACAAGAACAAGAATAGGGACAATACAAAACTATATTTTTTATATCTTTAGCAAAAATATTTTTGAGGGATAAAAGCAAATAATTGTTTTTAAAAGACCTTTTTTTAACCTAAAACATTAAAAGGTAGCCACTCCGACTATCTACGTATTACGTAACCACTGTACGTAGTGACGTCAACCTACATATTTCAACGGCTACGTGGCTAGTTAGCAACCATGACAACAGAGGCTATCCTGGCCTCTAAAAACACGTAAAAACGCCATTTAACACCCATTAAAATGAACTTTTAGTACCTCTTCCCCGAAGTGAACGATCTTCTGCCCCGTCGGAATGAGCAGTTTAGGGTAACAGACCACTTCTTCGCGGTCCACTCTGTGCATAGCGTATCGGGCTCGGATGTGGGGATCCATCATCCCGTTGTCGATGGCGCTGTCTTGCTCCTGCGGCGTCATCTTGTCCCAGGAGGAGCCGTGCGTGGCTTTGATTTTCTCCCGCTCCTGCATTATCTTCTTCGCCATGGAGTTGATGGAGGAGAAGTATTCGAACTTCTTCTCCTCCATCCTGTGGGCGTCGAGCCCCGCCATGGTTGCGGCGGCCATCTTCAGCTGCTCGCCGCTCCAGCTGTTGTTACTGTGGCGGAAGAGGAGGAAGCCGTTGGGGGTGGAGGAGGAGGCGGGAAGTCAGGGGGGCGGGAAGACGGGCACAGTGACGACCGTTAGATGTGTTAGTGGCGCCATCTTGTGGATTTCAGAGTGTGGCTGCTCCAACTGCAACCACAGTGCCGGACAGTAACCGTTAAACGTTTATATGAGGCAGTAACTGGTTACTAGGGTTGGGAGGAAAATATAATAATTTTATTACATTATAGGGAGTATTTAATAAAGTAATTTATATACTGAGAGTTAGGTTAGGCCTATAGCGAGGAGCAGGCAGTCAAAATCTGTTTGTATGTCGTTGTTTAATTATGTTTTCTGGGAAGGGCTGCGGACAGTTTTATGGATTTTTCCTCAAATAAATGATATAAAGTCCTTTCACCCTGTTTCAGCTCTGTTTTTGGTCCCCTCTGCTGTTTGGTGCTGGGTAGGCCTCGTAAACAGCGGGTTTATTATTAGTGTTTTTATTTGAAAAACTCTTACTAACATCCAAATGTACCTAGAAACATATCAGGGTCTTCAGCTTGCTAGAACTTTCTCTCTCCATCGGCTCTTTCTGCTGTCAGATAGTCACAGTACACAGGATTTACAATGATTTACTAAATACTTTCTGGTAATATTGATCAATATTCTACATTATTGGACTATTTTGTCTTTATTTATTCTCTGATGGGATTATCTGAATATAACCCACTCTACAGATAATCTTTCTGTGTCCACGTCAGGGATTTTTAAATGTTATTTCACTGATACGCAGAAACATAAATCATCATCAACAGTGAAACAAAAGACAAAAACATTTTTAATAAACACATCTTGTACATGTCAATTTATTTTCACAATTGCAAACACAAGACATATATTAAAATACAAAACATGAAAAAAAACATGTAATTATTTAATTATATAAATATTTACAGTTCTAAAAGTCATGGTCTGATTTAAATATTTAACAATATATTATACATATTATATATGAGAAACTGAAAAAACAAAAAACAAAGCAGCTTTTAGCTAAGGCAGCCATAGACACAGTGTTATTGATCCCGAGTACCAATTTGCCATTTGCCAATATTCAAGTTCAAAACACAATAAAACCACAAAAAACTCAAGTTAGCTCCTGAACCATATATTATATTGTTCTTGTGCATTTTAATTCATTATAAAGTTCATTAAAGTCTGCGAATTTGCATAATTTCCAGGATTTTTTTTAGCCTCACATGAATAAATAACTCTTTAAATGTGTGCCTTTATCTCTTCGGCCCCATTAGTCGCTCCTGGAGCTAAACCCTTCAGGCCGTGCTGTGACCGTGGAGGCTAAGCTTCTCGCTCTTCATCAGGCTGCCACCGTTCAAACGCGGGTGAATGGCGATGGCGGCGGACGACACTGCCTTCGACCTTCGCCTGGAAGCGCGGGAACACAGCAGGTGGAAGATCTCCGCCACGTTGAGCAGGAGAGAGACGCAGGACACCACGAGCATGAAGATGATGAAGATGGTCTTCTCCGTGGGCCGAGACATGAAGCACTCCACGGTGAAGGGACAGGGGGCTCGGGAGCAGACGATTCTCGGGTCCATGATGAACCCGTACAGGTAGTACTGCCCCACGATGAACGCCACCTCCAGAAGGATTCGGAAGAAGATGGAGGTCATGTAGGACCCCAGCAGGTTGCCTTTGATCTTGACGTGGCCTTTATCGTCAGAGTACTTGGGAACTTTGGCGAACTCGCCCCCCGAGTGGGCCTGCATGTATTCTCTCATCTTGTTTTCTTTGTGGATGACGTGGAAGACGTGGCCGAGGTAGATCAGCGTCGGCGTCGAGACGAAGATGATCTGGAGGACCCAGAATCGAATGTGCGAGATCGGGAAGGCGTGGTCGTAGCAGACGTTCTTGCAACCGGGTTGTTTGGTGTTACAGACCATATTCGACTGTTCATCGCCCCAAACCTGCAACGTTCAGACGAGGAGGTTAGTTTATATAAACACAGAAGAGGAAAAAATTGTGTTAATATTGGCGAAACGATGAACAAACAGACTACAAAACGGCAATCTGGAGGTAAATTGTTGTAGTTTTTAATAAAGAAACATTAGTTTTAGCAGGATAAGTCAGCAAAGAGAGGGTTATTCTGGGATAGCCTCCAGCCCCCCTGTAAAGCACTGGTTCCCAACTTGGGCGGTCCAAATCTCCACCAGGGGTCACCAAAGCTTCACAGGGCATCCCGAGGCGTTCTTGATATTAAGGGGTTTAGAGGACTTTAAAATAAATATACAGTAGGCCTAAATCTCAGAGTTTCTGCGAAGTAAATAAAAGTGGTTTTTATAATTTTAGATTATTTTGTAAGATTGAAAGATTCTCGCAGTTTAACAACCAAAGAGCTAATAGATCGACGGCCCAGCGTCAGGGAGGAGAAAACACTGAAGTTTATTAAGTCTGTATAATCGTTAAAAGTTTAATAAATACACAATAAAGACAGTTTATTGTAAAAAAAAAAGTTCCCTAAAAATATCTGATGCTCACAGAAAATTCATCCAAATCGCTCGTCTGACACAAACCTCCTGCAGTTATTGTGTCGACTGTTTAAGTTTATCAGTTGTTCTCTATATATAATATGAAATATCCATAAAATATGTCACTCAGTCGGTTTACTCAATGATAGAAAAGGTTGGGAACCAACTGCTTTAAAGGATTTTAAGGACGCAGTGCAGAACATGGATGGACAAACTGATTTAATAATAATTTAAAAATGTTTCAATATAACAAAAATGTTTTACTATTAATACAAATCCTGACAATTTGTTATCAAGCTGAATCTGGTTTTAAAAGCTCCTGTTGCTCAGCTGTGGACCTCCATTATGGCCACCAGGGGGAGTTAATTCACCTGAAAGACTCTAACGTCTCAGGAAAGTAACTCGAGATTCATCAGTTATAGTTAGTGTATAGTTAGTACATAGTATGAACAAAGAAGGAGACCTTATCTGCTCCAGCTCCGAGGACCATGATCCTGAAGATGAACAGCACACTGAGCCAGACCTTCCCGATGACGGAGGAGTGGGACTGGACCTTTTCCAGCAGCTTGGACAGAAAACCCCATTCTCCCATTGTCTCTGATCGGATGGAAACATTAATAAATCAAACATTATTATTAATCGGTGAATGATCTAAAACCTGAGACTTCTTTTGTTCTCCTTTAGTTATTTATAATATTGCTAATAGACAAACCCTGACATTAATACACAGATACTGTTCAGTTAACCAGAAATACAGTATGGAGACAAAACAATGGAAAAACCTATTATTATTTGCGGAATAGTTTCCAAATGTATCAATAGCAACCCTCGTAAACAATAATAAATTGGTATTGAATCTTTAAAAAGTTCAAATTAGTGAAAATGCATGAAAGAAATTCTCATTGTTATATATTTTGTTTTCCATGTTTCACAAAGCAGAAAAGTATTTAGTGTGCTGTGGTTTGTGATTATTGATTGACACTAAAGGTAAAACATTGTCAGCGACAGCAGAAAGTCTGTTTTGGTTCAGAGACACATTGTAAAAACAGTATAGATGTTCAGAACGTAAAGAGGCAGCTATAAAGTCACTTTCACGACAAAGATAAGGATGATAAGAGAGGAATTCATAGAGTGTATCCATAAATATAAATTTTTATATAAGAAAAAAAGCACTTTATGTGTTTGAAATTAACTTTATTTCATGAAAATTAAATTTAAATATAGATTTAAGCATTGACAAGAGTTATGAAGTCCAAGAAAATGTGGAAATATGTAGATAATATTGATCCCAATAGATTATGGACAATGCATCAGTCTGAACTGTCCATCACTGTCTGTAGAGCTTTTACTTATGTATACTTATAATGATAAACATCCATCCTATAACATAACCTATATGGTTGAGATTGTGTGTATCTTATTCCAAAAGTAACACAATGAAATACTTAAATTATCCTTAGTTTAAAATAAATAAAATAAGATAAAATAATCGCAAACCTTACCTTTGAGTTTTAAAAGGCCTCTGTGCAGACAAACAGACAGTCAGTCCCCCGACTGTGGAGCAGAGTGATAGAGAGCCGAGTGCACCGAATCAAACCTGCTACGGTACCTTGAACTTTAGATCAGATCAAATTGTGTAACACAGTGAGCTGTCACGTTGTCATGACATCTGGAAATCTCAAGAGGACAATTTTGGGGCTGAGCACTGACAAGATTGTTCAGGTTAATGATTGGCAGTTGTGCTCCTACAGCAGTTTTATGCCATTGTTAGTTATTATCACTGTGGGATCTTTGTAGTGATGTTGTTTTATAGTTAAACACCAATTAAACAAATCACTAAAACTTCTCCTCCTTTTGGTGTTTTAATGATCTTTATAGAAAGTATTTTGGTGAAAGAGTCGGGGGCTACAGGACACAGTAACCTAAACAATGAATACTACGTGAGAACAACCACGTTCATTTTTTTGTTGAGACTGTGTCAATAGAACGTTTTTTTACTTGCTCAAGCAAAGTCTGAACAAATGGAGCAAATCTAATATTATAAGCTTCACAATGATGCTTTTGTTGGAGGGATTTTGTATTGAATTGAAATATGTTGAGCAGGTCCTCGTGATTTTTATTGTGTAGCCCCTTTTATGGATGTATTTGATTCCCTGAATAAGTCATTTATATTGTTCATCTGATGTAATTGTCCTTATCTAAACTCACTGGAAACAGCGGTGGTGACTAATATCTCAATAACTCATCAACCACTCCCTATTCTGAAGACACAGCAAGCGACGATTAATGGATGAGTCACTCGCTAATTGATAGCAATTAATCATTGTAGTGATTTGTCAGCAGAAAGAGCTTTAGTTTTCTCACTCTTCTGTGATATTTAACTGGTAACTTTGTGGTTTTTGGACTGTGTTTGAGGTCAATATGGGCTCTGGGAAGCTGTGATGGACAATTTCAACTATTACACATGTAATCAGTTGATGTAGAAGCTGACTGGTGGACTAATTGATAATGAAAATAATAATAAAGTGCAGCAGAGGGTAAAAAAGTAAGGTGTTGTGTGAAGTTTAGTCCTGAATATAGTCACGAAACAGTGTTTTTATCCAAATTGAATCATTTATTAAAAACAAATACAGCTTACAAAAATATCTACCACACAGACTCAATCATCGTTATCATCATTCACTGAGTAAATTATTTATAAATCCTAGATAATGAACATGGCAATAAGTTAAAGGACACATTCAATAACTGGGCACAGATAGATTAACAAAAGAACATAAATACTTTATCAATATTGCACACTTTCCATTGTTAGATTTCCAGTTAAAGAATACAAAATAAATGTAAAATTCCCAAAAATGTGGCCCTAAAACCTTTTTATCAGCATGAATATCACTGAAATAAAGTTTCCCTGATGTTCTGTCGTGATTTACACACATATATAGTGAGAACTCTTCTCTTCAGTCTCTTTTATGTATCTGAACGAGGAACCGCGGAGGAGAAAACCTTTTTAATGACCACTCAGTAGTCGTTTCTCCTCTTTGGCCCCGTCCATGCTTCCTCCGATGCTCTGGCTGCTCTCCAGCTCTATGTTCATCTTGTTCTGCTTGAGTGAATCCTCGGCGGTCGGCCACCTGGGAGCCGACAGGCTGGCGGGGTTCTCAGCCGACGTGACCTTGTGGGTGCGAGCCCTGGACCCGCACCTGACCCGGGTACAGAGCAGGTAGAACACCTCGATGAAGTTGAGAAGCAGAGAGACACAGGCCACCACCAACATGAAGATGATGAAGATGGTCTTCTCCGTGGGTCGGGACATGTAGCACTCCACGGTGAAGGGACAGGGCTTCTTGGAGCAGGGGAACATGGGGACCATGACGAAGCCGTACAGGTAGTACTGGCCCACGATGAAGCCGGCCTCAATGAGGATCTTGACCACGAGCTGGGTCAGGTAGCTCCCCAGCAGGTTCCCCTTGATCTTCACCTTTCCCCTTTCGTCCGTGTATTTGGGCACTTTGACCAGCCTGGTCCCACCGGGGCTCAACAGCTGCTCCCTCAGCTTGTTCTCCTTCTGGATGATGTGCATGGCGTGGCCCAGGTAGACCAGCGTCGGAGTGGAGACGAAGATGATCTGGAGGACCCAGAAGCGAATGTGCGAGATGGGGAAGGTCCAATCGTAGCAGACGTTCTCACAACCAGGTTGCTGAGTGTTGCAGGTGAAACCCGACTGCTCGTCTCCCCAGACGCTCTCAGCACCCGCGCCCAAAACCATGATCCTGAACAGGAACAGGACGCTCATCCAGATCTTCCCGATCACTGTGGAGTGCGACTGGACCTTGTCCAGCAAGGTTGACAGAAATCCCCAGTCTCCCATCTTTTCTTGTTCAGTTACTGATCTGTGATAGAAAAAAAAGATAAAAGGAAATGAGTTTATAAGTTGGTTTGCAGCGATCGTTCACCACACCTTACTAACCCAAATATTAACCACGACTCAGTGGTCGATCAATAACGCTGCTGTTGGAAGAAAGACGCTCATTGTTCTTTTTAATTTAGATAAATCACCTTTTCTGTTATTGAACCTGGCTACTTGAGAGGTGAGAGGATCTCCTGAGCCAGTTGCTCAATATTTTCCTTCAATAATCATTCATCAGAATTTTAAAGAGAAAAAAAAAACAGACAAACTTAGTATCTTTACAGTAATTAGACACAGTCGAAGTAATAGGCTGGAATAGAGTAAAACTATGAAAGAAGAGAAATGGGAACATTTAAAAACCACCTGTATAACACAGTGATTATAAATAATAATAATACTAATAATAAAAATATTAAAAGTGTCTTAAAAGTAAAAAAAACATGAAAAGCAATCTGATGCCATCATTAGTTACACATGAGAGAATAAGACAATGTCACTAACATTCAACAGCAGAATAAAAAGACATCAATTTCTTACAAAAAGTGTATATAAAAAGAAAGAAATGACTCTACATTCCCATTACCTACAGTGCTATACAAACTATATTGAACTAAATGTTGGTTAAATTTGCCAAATGATCTGTTCTGTGCGGCAGAGAAGAATAATGGTTGCATCTTACCTGCTGACCCGGTCAGAAAGGACTGCGTCTGTTAGTCTGATAGATCACTAACTTAAAGTTGGACCTTGGAGTTTTTTTTGTGGAGGGACAGATGAGAGATCACGTTACGCAACACACATCTGGCACTGATGTCACGTTGTACCGGTCAGACCGAGGGGAAGGGGACAGGTGTGTAATAATTGACAGCTGTTCAGTATCGCAATCTTTCTCTGTCAAAGGGCCTTGAATGTTTGAATGTAAACAGATAAATAATAATCAAACAAGGATAAATAAAAACTACTGCTCATCTGTAAAATGTGTTTAATGATAAATAGATTTGTAGTTGTAGTCCTATCTGGGCCTAATTTGAATTTGGTGCATCACATTAAAAACATTTCATTGACTTTATTGTGAATTAATAATCAACCACTCTGGCACAAGACACTAGCTTCATATTTACCTTCTAATTAGTGTCAAAAAATGTCATTTCTGACTCATTAGTCTTTTTAAAAGTAATATTATAACTTTACTCATTACTCCCTGCCAACATTACTAGTATATATTACTTTACTTTTACAATTACTCCTAAAAACATTAGTAATTGTGACTGTTTCTCCCCAAAATTCAGACTTATGACGATTAAAATCCACTTTTGTTTGTTAAAAGCAAAGTAATGTGAATGTTTCCAGCATTTCCAGCTTTCAAACTAGTTTCCTCCACAATTACAAAAATGATTCCAAGGATGTCAAAAAAGTAATTATTTTTTGGGGATAACTATAATATTATTACTGTAATATTAGTAATGAGTTACAGCCCAACACTGCTCACTAAATATAAAACTATTTCTGTTCTCAAAATGACACAAAATGCTTAAAAGGAATAAAATGTTTGCTAATGGCAGCTTGTTTAAAAAGTACAAGAACATTCAGAAATATAAACTCTGCTGGTTCGTGTAGTCTCAGCGGCATATTAATGATTACAAAGTTTAAAACTGCATCAGCACATAATGAACTAAATGCTCTGTAAGCATTATGTGATAGATGAATGAAAGGCTGCAGAGGTTTGAAAATGTTGATTTACAGCAGAAACATGACCACACGGTAAGAAAAGGGACATCTGGAAAAGATCCAGAGGTTTTATTGTATAAAAAAACTGTAACAGCATCTAAAATAATCAATCAATTATCATCAGAATACAATCTCTACAAAGTGAAAACATGGTTAGTTATTTTTGTATTATGTAAAAAAGGTCACTGATATAAAGCAACATTTTGCATGTGACTGAGTCGTGTTTACAGAAGCTGGTTACTCCCCTCCGTCTTTATTTACTGCACACACACACAAACACACATCTTTCCTGACAAGCCAAAGCACACAAATACAGGAACTCAGGGTCGAATCTGACACGTACAACCTATCATCAGATGTGGACTTCCCCCATGTTGTTGTCCTCAGGCGACACGTTCTTTGCAACCTCGCCGACCCCGCCCGTGACCCCGCCCGTGACCCCGTTCACCCCCAGCTTTCGTCCTTGGAGCTCCAGCTCCAGGTTGACACAGTTTTGGATCATCTCGTCGCGGCTCTTAAAAGCTTTCCTTCCCGAAAGCGGAGGCGTCACCGGGGTCACGGTGTAGTCCTGCCTCCTCGCCATGCACTCCTTCACGGCTTTCACGAACAGGTAGAGCAGCTCGACCACACTGAGGAGGAGGGACAGGATTGCCGCCACCAGCATGAACCAGATGATCACCGACTTCTCCGTAGGCCTGGACAGGAAGCAGTCCACCTTGTGGGGGCACGGGAAGCGGGTGCAGACGTAGCGAGTCTGGAGGGTGAAACCGTAGAGAAAGAACTGACCCAGGATGAATAAGACTTCCAGGATGATCTTGGCCACAAGATGGAGGACATAACTGCGAAGGAGACGCCCGCGGATGCTGATCTTGCCGTTGCTCTTGGTGTACTTGGGAACTTTGTAGGTCCTCCTAAGGAAGAGACTGGCCTGGTCATCCAACATGGCCTGCTTCTTCATCCTCTCCTTCACCTTGGATCGGAAGAAAACAGAGTTACAGACTGAAAAGGTGAAAGTAAAGGACCTTTTTCACAGCAGGTTTTGGTTGCTTAGTAACGACAGGTGCGACGATTGAGCAACCTCCCAAAAGTCTTGTTTAAAAGGATAAAAAATGACATTTTCCATGCGTTTTTTAGATGCAACATCTAAACGGCCCCTTAATTTGCAACACCTGTGTTTACCCTACTAGTTCATGTCAAAATGACTGCTGTGAAAAAGGTCTATTAGCTGTACAAAGCAACACGGATGCAACCTTACTTACAGCAGAAGTTCAGGAATTTATGAGATAAAGACTCACTTAGCTCCAAACTGCACAGCGCTAACTCCTTTTTAGCCACATTTGGTCAAATATAAGACAACATGAGCAAACGGATGATCAGCAGGTGAGTTCAGGAGTAGTTTCAGAAGTTTTTATGGTCTTTTTTTTCTGCCATGAAACGTAGAATCATTGATATTATTTGACTTTAAGCAAGCTACATCCACTGTTCTTGATGACAAAATGCTATGAGAAGTGAGTTGTAGATATTGAAAAGGTCGATTTAGGAAGTATGAGTTTTACTTTAAAGTTGCATTAATCAATCTTTGGCCACTAGGGGAGAAATTGACAGACACACAACCAGCATATCTCACCAGTTAACAATGTGGTTATGGTTAAAGTGCCATAACTGGCTCATTCTGTTTTATTGAGACACACACACACACCAAACCCATCATCATCTAGTGATAAGCTACTACAGGTGTGGCATGCCTGGCTCCCCTTGTCACGCCATCATTCATACACCCACTGTGGTGACACACCTTCTTCTCAATGTGGATCACATGAAGGACGTGACCAAGGTATAGCAGCTTCGGCGTCGCCACCGCAAGAATCTGAAGGAACCAGAAGCGAACGTGAGAGATGGGGAAGGCGAGGTCGTAGCAGACGTTCTCACAGCCGGGCTGCCGAGTGTTGCAGACAAAGTCGGACTGCTCATCGCCCCACACCTACAAAGAGATGATACACAGTAACTTAACAGTGCACAATGTTTACTGCAGTTCAAAATGATCCTAGACGTCAAGAGCTCATGAGCTGCCATTTCTGACTTTTTAAGCCAGAGGTGTGTTGGTTAAAAGCACATTTCCTCTTCCTGCTACAGTGCATAGTTTCTACTCCTGAGCTCCATCTGCAGTGTGTTTGAATATGGTGTACGTATATATGTGAACAGACCCTGTCAGCGGCGGTGCGTAGGACCAGGATGCGGAAGACGAACAGCACGGTGAGCCAGACCTTGCCGATCACCGTGGAGTGGCTCTGCACTTTATCCAGCAGGCGGCCCAGCACATCCCATTCACCCATTTCAGTCTCCAGTTGTCCTGCCTTCTGTGTGTGGAGTATGAAAATGATCCATTATGACCCACAGACAGACTGATGCAATAAAAGGTTGAGGGAGTATTTTGCAAACAGAATTGTAGGTTTATAAATTTCAGTAACAGCCCTTGGTTGGACTTGTTGTCGTGATACAGAAATCATTGTAGGTGTAAAAGTCAGAACAGTCAGACTCTCTCACAAGGCCAAACTTTTACTTTATCATTTCTCAGAGTCTTGTGAGTTTTCTGATAGACGCCACAGCTGCTGATTCCAAGTCTCCAAAACATACTTATCTGCTGGAACCCAAAGACTTTAACCTTGTTGAATACCAACCATTGCACTGAGCCCAACCACTGATGTACAAATACACACTGACCTGCCTGCAGCTGATAAGGCTGCTAAGTTTATAGTACTGCATAAGCATTCAAAAACACTCCATTCATAGGTTTTTCTTTTACATCAGTGGTTCTCAACCTTTTTGGTAGTCAAGGATCCCCAAACTGACACACATCGAGAGGCAGATGTAGTCTCAGGGATCCCCTTCTGATCAGATTATTCTATAACTGAGCTGTAGATAAACAATAAAAACTGTGAACACAATAGTCATTATAATCCGTCTCTCATTGGACTAACTTCTGGTTAATTAAATAATAGTGAAATTAAAGTATTGCCCATTTTAAGGGGTCCCCTGCACCCCCGGTTGAGAACCACCTTTCTATATAATTAATAAATAGTTAATTTAGAAATCATCTTTTATAGTTCTTTTCTTTAGGCTTTTTGTTTTTGTGAGTAACTTTTACAACATCAAATGTTTGACTGGCAGCTTTTACAATTAGAAAGTTACATTTTATAGACATCACATAGATTAAGTGACTTATTTTATTTCTTATTTTCATTTAAGAATGTAATTTCTTGCTGCATTAAATTTCCACAACTACATAAATTCCAGTTTCTGAGCATGTCCGTGCACAAATATTCATCATTTTTAAACTATGTACGATACATTTATTGCATCGTGGATTATTACATAACAAAAGTCAGAGAAGTTATTCTTTTAAAATCAACTTACCGGTTGAACAAACCCGCAGAGAAAAAAGGTGGATGAAGCGAGAGAGACGTCTCAGGAGGACAACGAAGACAGGGAGCGAGGTAGAAGTCGTCCTTTTATTGTTTCCTTCGGCATCTTATCTGCAAGGATGGCCTCCCCCAAACCAAAAAACGGACAGTGGCTGCCAACAGAAGACAAACGGAAGGGAAAAGCTGAATAAATGGAAGAAGCGAATGCAGATGTTTGGGGATGTTTGGCTCTCAAATGTTGTGAATCAAACGTTGTGGCCTTTACAGTCACCAGTGTGTTTGGCAGTACGCTTCACCACCATTAAAACCCCAAATTATTATTATATTATTTAAATACAAAGTTTCACCACAAGGTCCATTTAGTAGCTCTTTTCTGGAGCTTTCTACCATATGACAGCAGATGGAGTTCTTTTTTCTCATCCATGACGGTTTAAAAGTTGACCTCGATCTTTTGACCCCCTTTTAATCACAACGTCTATTTACTCGTATTTCTGGAGCTTTTGACTTTTGTGCTGTTTATTTAAACATTTTCAGCAAGTGGACCAACAAGCAGCGAGTTTTATGTTCGCTCAGGTTCACTTGTCCACCTCACAAAGACTCTTTATTTTACTAATCTAAATTTGTCTACTATACTACTAACTATGCTCCATTAATTGTGGAATACCATTTTCAATGTATTCAACATTTTAAAGCACAAACTTATAACATCTTGTTCCTGTTAAACTTTTAGCTTTTAGTCTAGTATTTTTTTCTTTTTGTGTTCTGTATCTCTACCACTATTTAGATTACCACATATTTCTTTATAATTACGGCTTATTAATAGTTTCTTAGAAGGATAAAGGGAACTGTATCTATATTTCACAATATTTACACAACCCTGTGTTGTAAATGACAACAAAATAACTTTGAATATAATTTTAATTCCTGATGATATTCTGTATTTATCTGATTTATTTTGTACTGCTACTTTTTGTACTTTATTACTGGTGTTTTCTGGATTTTTATAGCATTTTAGGCTGTATTATTTGAATGAAAAGAAGCTTTATGAATATATATAAATGAGATATATAAATGCTTATTATGTATATTTAATAAGTATAACTATATATATGAAATGTTTTACTACATTTCCTTAATTTCTAATTCATTTTAGCATATTCTGATAAAAAAACTCGATGTAAACAATATCTGAATGCCTCTTAGGACACAGTCTGTGTGCACGATATTTACACCTACAGTATATTCACAGACACTGGTTTTGTTGTTTGATGCTCACAGAGCAGCAGGTTTACTCTGCACCTCACGTGCATCATCTGGTTTACAAACAGTCTCTGACCTGGCTGATCCGAGGGGGTCACAGGGTGAACTCAGGCAGCCGGCGTGGTGCCTGTCCATGGACGTAAATGATTGACACCAGCTTGACGTTTTAAGAGAAAAACAGGGCGTTTGTGGCCTTCAGCGTATAGATAAGTTATTTCATATATACTATACTATATATACACACCGGAAACTAAATGCCTTCCAGTCAGATAACAGACTAATCTTCACAGACAGACACTTTTATCTAAAACCTTTATAATAGAATATAAGAGACAGGACAGTATGAGGATGGAGGAAGAGTTTTATTGGTCTAAGTTTGTGCTATAGTGACACATTATCATATTTAAGTCAACATTTGTATATACTGTACTGTATGTGTAACCAACAACTCAACACAATATACCTGAATGTCTTCACATTTTAAATATAAATACTCATTTTAGAGCAATATCTACATATACTCAAATATAGTTTGTCAGTAAAACATCAAAATCTCACTCTTTCAGTGCATTTCAAATTCACTCCTGGAGATGCTTGAACCTTGTACTCGGAGCAAAGTCACCACATCCACCTAAAACTATCGTTCCACATTCACCACCACACACTTATTTGCTGTAAAACACTCTTTTCTTTAAAGAATGTATACGTATAAAACCTCACTGGCAAGCCAATTAAGCTAAAGGCATATTCACATTGCAAGAATATATTCAGATTTATGCTTTCCTTTGGTCACAATTTAAGTTAAATGTGTCCTTTGCACCTCAATTAACATATTTTCTTCTACTTGAGTTATATTATTGCAAAAAATACACTTAAATTACACTTCAAGCAGCTACAAGGAACTTTCACTTTCTTGATTATGGCGACCCCTGTGGATAAAATCTGTTTTTTGTGTTTCTACAACCTCAGGAGTCCAACTGAATCCGACCTGGTGGCAGAAATTAAGAAGAACTATAAAGAAACAGCCAATCTTCTCCCTGATGGTCTTTATGCAGGTCATACAGAGGGTTCAGTCTTAAATTAACATTGTTTCACACAAAGTTAAAAACTCCTTGTAGTACTTTAAGTAATTTAATGTTATCTGCAGCTTTTGCTCAATCAAATATAAATAGGTTTAGAAGAATGATCCTATCTGTCTGTTTAATTTAATGATGTTTGGGTTTGGTTCTGGGCTGAACAACCATTTGTTCTTTGTGTGTATGTGCCTCATATTGTAGGCGTGGTCACACAGTGATGGTAGAAAGCAGGTACAACCAGAATGAACTGGAAAGTCAAATGTCAGCACACAATAAGCACAGAGAGCATTCATAACCCAAATCCTTTAGGATGGAATTACTACAGGATACAGGTTAGGTTAGAATATCAGTAGTTATTACCTATATTTATATTTATGTGTTTGTTTATTGATTTGTTACCCTGCCTCATGATTATTATTATTATTTTCTGGTTGCAGCTTTATTCTTGCCTTTGTTTTAATGTGTTATTTTTGATCTTTTGATCTCACCTGTACATCTATACTGTGTGCAACTTGTTTGAACAAACAGAAAAATAAATTCTACATTCTCTTGTATCTTTTATATCTTATGAACCAGGCCTTTATGATCCACGTTGGCCACCATCTGAGTGGAAATATCTTATCAAGCATCAAGTCCAGGCACCAAACCAAACGATTATTATGCTCCAATAATCATCAACGACCTTAAAATCTTAAAGCCAAACCCAGTTTTCAATGGCAAAAGACATGTAACGTCAGGTTATACGTCACACTATAGTAATCTTTATATATATCCATTCATTATAATTCCACTGCAACTTCCCTCGAAAGTGGTACCATATCATTCGAATAAAACCTCTGAACCTCGACAGAGCCTGAGAGTTGAACAACTTGACACGGATGGCAGAAGAAACTAAAACTCTACACTGACTCCAGTAACGAGAAGCTCCAGTAAGGTGGGTTCAGTCTTCAGCGAAGGGAGCAGAGAGGTTGAGCTCTTAGCTCGAACTGACGAGCACACGCGCTCCGAGAACCCAAATCCACTCCGGGATACATCTCATCAGTCCGTACTGCGAAGGAAAAGAGAAGCACATCATCACACAGAAATGTTTCAGATTCAGCTGGAAAATATGTATCAGTGACTTATTGTGTGTCCCGACCTGCAGTGTGTGAGGCCAGTAGCCGGTGGTCCTGTTAGAGACGCCCAGGGTGGAGATGGCGTGGCGAGCGTAAACCTCCGGCTTCGGTGCGAACCAGCTCGGTCTTGATGAAAATGGTTGTCGCCCACTTGATGCTATCTGGTGACACAAACAGAAATACTGTATATATAAAACACACTTTATACTCAGAGAATAAACTGATTTCACCTGTCAGCTAATTAATAATAATCACCTTTAATTACAGAACCCATGTGACATTATAAGCAATAAACAATACATACAATATACACTCAGCTGCAGTCTGTATTACAACCTACATGAAGGGCTGAATGTTATAAAGCTTCTGTGTTTATTCTTTTATAGAGATTAAACTTTATGGCCATTTTAGAGGTTGTACTGTGGAGCCTACATAAAAGAAAATCCCTTTATGACATTAATGAAGGGTTTACTGCAGGTCTGCTTTACACACTGCTTTCGGTGCTTGACACAGTTTGGTTGCCACCAATGAGTTCGGTACCCATATCAATGAAATCTACCTGGAAAGGAATCAGACTTTGGACAAAAATCCCTTTGCCGCTGTACTCGAGGTGAAGAGCTCTTGAGAAATGATCCAGGTAGCCCTGAAAATGTCAGGAGCAGAAAGAGAAAGAGGAATTAGAGAAAGAGAGAAAGAAAGAATGAGAGGGATGCAAACACGTTAGCCCTGCCCCTGACACATGACCCTCACAGTTTAGTTGGATTTTTACTTTCTCTGCTTGGAGATACGAGCATTAATCAACCTTTTTGGGACAGAGGCATTTTATATTTCTCGTTACAAATGTGTTTTTTAACTCGATGCCAAATCAAAAAAGTGAAACAGATCTGCTCTCCAGAGGTTACAGATGTGTATCTCCAGGGCTTTGTCTCACAGTGGAGGCGGTGAGTGTCACTCTTCCAGGCAGGGGTCTGCAGCAAGCACCCGATGATATATTGACCACAGCTCCTCTGCAGCGCTCCACCATCCCCGGCAGCACCAACCGGGCCATCACAGTAGCGACCGCCACGTTCTTATTCACCGAATCCAACAGGGCCTGCTCGGGGATTTCAATCAGGCTCCGAGGGGAAACCCCAGACTCGTCCACGCAGTTCACCAGGAAGCCGATGTCTTTACCCCGCATGGCTTCTTTGATGGGTTTGCTGGCCGCCTGGTCCAAAGAGAAGTCAGCCAGGACCACAACGGTTTCCACGCCGTAGCTCTGGGAGAGGGATGCGGCGGTGTCTCTAACAGACGTGTGGTCCTGAGTGACAAAGATGATGCTGATGCCGTGCCTGGCCAGCTCCTCGGCGTACGCTCGGGCCACAGGGTCTGATCCACCTGAAGAGAGAGAGAGAGAGAGAGAGAGAGAGGACAATAAATACCAAACACCAGGAAGAAATGAGGATATAAAACAGTTTTTCCTGACTCCGGCTTCTCAAATGTAAAGAAATGTCCTCAAATTTCATTTTTTTCATTTAAATTATTAAAAAAACTGCAAAATTTTTGTTTCATTGCAACTAGTTTTGTGCAACTGACTGTTAAAACACCCAAAGACACGAAACAGAATCAAGTTTAAGAAGCTGAAACCAGCCATGTTTGCTTGATAACTAACTGCTGGCTCTCAGTTTCTTATTGATCTGTTAATTGATTAATTGCTCAAATGATAGCAGCCCCTAGCTTTTTGTAATTAGGTTAAATGTGATGATCAAATCCCCACCCCCCCCACCCACACACACACACAGATCCACAGCAGCATCCTGACTCCTGATGGTTTTATCCTCACCATAAATAACAGCCCAGTCACCAAATCTCTGGCTCAGCCTCTTGCTGGGGATCATCCTCGGCAGAAAGTGCACCCTCACCAACGTGCAGCAGTCTCTGAGCAGGATTACCGCCCTGCTGGCCGTGTACAGAGCTCCCACCAGGGCCAGGGTTTCGAAGTAAAAACTGCACGACCGAGAAATCTCTCTGTACAACAACTGAAAGCTGTCAACAGCCGCCATGGTCGCCGCTGTCGAGTGAGTGAGGTCTGTGTTTATAAACCACGGTGCGTTCACTGGTGGGTCGGCTGAGTGGGGGAAAACACGACGCTGTGTTTCTACATCCTAAACGTCTGAGGAAAGTGGTGCGGGGTTGGACAGACAGACAGAAAGTACGGCAACCCGGCAGACGGAGCAAAACATTGAGTCACGTGATTGTGTGCTTTCTGTGGCGCTGCATTCAAGAGCACTGAGAAAAAATCCGTTCAAATAAGCTTTAATAGTAACGCTTTTTTTTTATAGCGGTATTAACATTCGTGATAGTTGAATAATATTAAAGCGATTGTATGATTTATTACATCTCCACATTCTTTGTTATATTTAATATATTTATATATATCATTATGCGTATCTGACTGTGTGAAGCTCATATTTCCGACGCGTTTGAAGGCGGCGCTTTGTCATCAAACATCCCACAATGCACCGCACTTGACGCTGAAAAGTGGCCGTTTCCATGGAGACGCGGCAGCCGAGCGCTAGCAGCATGCTACCTGGATGAAGAGCTGTTACACATCCCAAAAACAGGTGAGTTGTTTTAAAATGTGTTGAATACGGTTTATATAAAGTTTAGTAGAGCCCGGAGGTTTCACTGGTTTTCACTCAGCTGCGCTTTCTGTTTAAATTCGGGCTGTTTTGCCGCTTTTAGCCCGCCGGGGTACAATGGTGCACTTAGCATCCACTGGGGTTAGCTCCAAAGTGAAAACGTAAATATAAAATAATATAATATATAACATATATATAATATATATATAATAATTAGTTTGGGTTCAAAGCAGAGACACATTCATTAATTGTTGCTGTTTTGATTTTTATTTGTATATTTGAGAGGAAACGGCTGTTTAACATTAACGTTAGATAGTTCCTCATGAAATAACGTTACCTTATTTTCACTATAGAAACAGCTGTTATATATTATTATATTATATATTATTATATATTATATTATATTATATATTATTATATTATATTATATTATATTATATTATATTATATTATATTATATATTATATTATTATATATTATATTATTAATTATATTATATTATATTATATATTATTATATATTATATATTATTATATTATTATATATTATATCATTATATTATATTATATTATATTATTATATATTATTATATTATATTATATTATTATATTATATTATATTATATTATTATATATTATTATATAATATAATATTATATTATTATATTATATTATATTATTATATTATATTATATTATTATATATTATTATATATTATTATATTATTATATATTATATATTATTATATTATTATATATTATATATTATTATATTATATTATATTATATTATTATATTATATTATATATTATTATATATTATATATTATATTATTATATTATATTATATTATATTATATTATATATTATTATATATTATATATTATTATATTATATTATATTATTATATTATATTATATTATATATTATTATATTATATATTATTATATTATTATATATTATATTATATTATATTATATATTATTATATTATATTATTATATTATATTATATTATATTATATTATATTATTATATATTATTATATTATATTATATTATATTATTATATATTATTATATTATTATATTATATTATATTATTATATTATATTATATTATATATTATTATATATTATTATATTATATTATATTATATATTATATTATTGTCACACTTATTGGTGATGAACTGACTGAGTACAGGTTACTTTGTGATATTCAGGAGTAAAATGATCTGTTGATGTGTCCTATAAACATAAATTATTAACTTAATGTCTCATAAAGCACTGGTTCACTAACCCTTTCACCTTAAGGGACCCCTTTTCTATCATTCCCTGATACCCTGAATAATATTTTACAGATATTTCATGTTATATTAAAAACTGCACAATGAATCCAAACCGTGAGCTCCAGATTATTTCCTGTTTAGGGAACTTTTTATACAGTTTTCTGTCTTTATTATGTATATTTTTTCACTTATTTTTTGATAATCTTACAGACTTAATAGGCTTCTGTTGATAAATTCACTGTTTTCTTGTCCTTGACACTGTTATTGTTCTATTAGACCATTTACTGCTGAGATATTGACCTACTGTATATATCTTTAAGTATTATTACACCCTTCAAAATCAAGAAGACCTCATGACCCTCCATGAAGCTTTGGGGACCCCCCCGGTTGGATGAAGGATAGTTACAGTGTGGATCCTTATTTGTGTGTGTCTTAAGTGTAACTTAAACAAAAGACAAACATCCCTTTTTGCACACAGTTGCATTCAGGAACATTTCCATTAGCCTTAGAGACCGGTAGATTTAGGTGAAACTGAGAATGAGTTTTGCTGTCCTGTCTTGAGTTAAACTTCAAATATACCTATTATATTATAAGGAAAAACAAACTATCAAAGCACAAAGTTGCTGCATGTAATGTACAAGTTAATTTTTAGCTGTAAAGACAACAAACTCAAATATATGTCCCTTTTTTTTTTAACTAAAGTTGTCTGTCAAACCCTGGGTGACACTGTATATGGTACTGGCCCCTCCCCATCATACATTTACACATTTATACTCAGTAAACTCTATTTCTGTCCCATCTTAAGGAGCAGCTGTAGACATGTCTCAGTTGTCGGCTGATGACGAGGTGGAGTTGCAGTCCCTGCTCAGACAGCTTCTGAGAAGCGTCGACGACAGGATCTCTGGCGCTCCGTCGACCGAATGTGCCGAAGAGATCCTCCTTCACCTGGAGGAGACTGACAAGAACTTCCACAAGTAAGTCTGTGAGAGCTAAATATTGTGGCAGCAGGCCCCATATAAGTGGAATAAACCCCCCTGTTGTAAGTATTTGTTTAATAGTCAGCAATGAAGGCATTCACATATACCTCAATGCTCTCCAGTTATGAGTTTGTGAAGTACCTCCGTCAGTACGTGGAGAGCTCTCTGGGGACCGTGGTGGAGGACGAGACCAAGAACTTGACCAGAGGAGATGGACAACATGCAATAGGCTCGGGTCACGACACCTTGATCCACGCCGTCACCCGGAGGACCAGAGACTCAGCTGAGTGAGTTCGGCTCAAACAAACCTCTGAGCTCGGTGGAGAATCTGACTTTCTTATCGGGAAGTTTAAGTCTAAATTCCAAGTAACACCCTGCAGTGTTTTTTTTTAGATAGTTTAATATTCTGTGATAAGCAGCATCCAATGACAATGATATAACTTTAGCTGTAGCTGGGTGGCAGTTGTTTATTATGTAGGTATTTACAATTTTCTGTTTCTTTCTTGTGTTTTTTAAAATTGGAAAACTGCGATACCCCGCAGTATAGCAGTTAATGTGGAGTTTTATCTTTTTATTTTTGTAGAATGCAATAAAATAAAAGTAAACTAAACGAAAAGTTGTGTTTCTGCTGCATCATACACCTGAACCCGTCACAGAACAGAATAAACAAAACAAATCAGCTGTTATGGACAGGGGGTTGAGCTATATGAGTCTGAAACAAGGCGACATTAATAATACACTAATGCACTTCTTTCTGTGTTCAGGTACCAGCAGATGATGCACACCTTGAAAAACACCATGATCATGGTGGTGGAGTCTTTAATCAACAAATTTGAGGAGGACCAGATGAGGAAGGAGGAGATGCAGCAGCAGCACAGTCAGTCCAACAACCAGTACACTGACAACTGCTCCGACAGCGACTCCTCCTTCAACCAGGTCAGAGACACAGTAGATTCACTCTGAAGGCAATAGATTCTTCCATTTTATTAATTTATTGCCTTTGTTAAGTTCCAAGATTGTGTCTTGGCAACAGTCTCTGGATGGCATTGGTCACAACTGCCGTTCCTTTTCCACGGTAGAATAAATGTAGATCCACCCAGTGACCCCTGAACCGTCTGGTGTGGTGCCATCGGACAGTGAAAGCTCTTTTAAAGTTTGGTTTATGGAGGATCATAACATTCTTTGATTCGTGTCCATTTTCTTTTACAGAGTTATGCTTTCATCAGACAAGAGCAGCTGCAAGCTTTGGCTGAAAAACTCGACTCCAGCAAACCCAAAGAGGTAGAGAGGCTCACTTACTTAAGTAGACATTATGGTGGTGAACGTTGCTGTTGCATTGCACGGTGTATAAGCAGACATATTCAAACATTGCTTTGCTTAAAGGGGATGTAACTGTGTGTGTAGGTGCGTTGGGAGGCTCTTCAGGCGCTCTGCTGTGCCCCTCCGTCCGACGTGCTGAGCTGCGAGAGCTGGAGCAGCCTGCGCAGGAACCTCTGCGCGGCGCTGACCGACCCCGACCTCAGCGTGAGTCCTGAGCAGCCTCATCCACTCAGTAGTGTAGCAAGCAGTGTCTCACTCAAATTCACCTTTAATTCATTTACAAATGAATCAATAATAATCATGTAATCCTTATGAACAATTTCAGGCTTTTATAATTAGTGACAACAAACACAAAACACGTCTCAAACAATCTGCCACAGCTGCTTTATTGAGGAGAAAACAAGACAACACCAATTATTATTAAGTCCCTAATAATTTAGAGCTGATTGGTAACAAAAGTGCAAGCTGCTCTCAATAGAGGCTGCAAACCTTTTATTGAGTGATTATCTTTCTTCTCATTATGTTTCTCCATCAGGATCATGTTCTGCAGTTCTTTGCCAAAAGCTTCTCCTCCTCTCCACTGAATGTGACACGAGAGATCTACACCAGCTTGGGTAGGCCAATTCTGAATGGACGACATCTGAGTGCATGTGCAATCCTGCTAGTATTATCTAGTCATGCAGACACTGTAATTTTGGTTTTAGGGTACAAGATTATGTATAAGAGATCCATCTCTCACCCCGATACAATGCAGGTGAATCCACAGACCGCACTGATAGTGGAATCAATGGAATTATTTTATACTGAATAAATAATTCACAGGCCTCCATGTGGACAGTTTTCATTGGGACTATGTCGTTTTAGATTTGGATTCTTTTACAATGTCTTTGAATTGTTAAATTAAGAATATTATGCTCTGTGTATATCCTGCATTATGTATGTGACCACTAATATTACCTTTTTTTTGTCTTTTGGTGTGCAGCTAAAACCGTGGAGTCCAGTTTCCTGTCTCACAAACTAAGCTTTCCAACCGGCTCAGCTGTCTTCGACATCAACAGACCTGAGATCAGTCGTCTTCTCAAACAGGTACACCCTTCTTTTATCTTACAGTGTTTAAAGTGTATCCACATGCAAACACATTATAGCTTTCTCTCTCTCTCTCCCTCTCTCTCTGTCTGTTCTCGCCTCAGATTCGATTGATGAACGACTTTCAAAAGGAGGTGACAACCTTTTGGATCCGCCATCCTGAGAAGTGAGTTTGTTGCCAGGTTCAGCAGGTTGATTGTAAAGATATCCTACACTGCCTTTTAGTGAAACGTGTAATTTGGTGCACATATCTAACTATTCATGCTTTACAAATGCTTCTAAATGTACAGTATGCTGTAACGGGTTTACACATGAATATCCCAGTCCAAATGTGCTCCACTTTTCTTTATTATATCCAGAGTGATGTTTTACGTTCAGTACATTTGTTTCTTCTTTCTGCCCTGCTTTAGATACATGGAGGAAGTGATAGAGAGCACCTTCTCCTTGCTGTCCTTCCCTCATGAACATGGCTCAGCCTCACCAGGGACAGAGAAAGCACTGGAACCCATTCACCTACTGGCCTTATTGGATATTAAAGCGACCTGGTTTAAAAAGTGGATGGTGTGTACTGCAAATGAACAGTTCTATTCCTTCCTGTCCCATTCTGTCTTTTCTCTGTCCTGATTTGTCTGCCTCTCCCTCTCTCAGCACGGATACTACAGTCGGACTGTAGTTCTCAGACTCCTGGAGAGAAAATACAAGTCTCTGGTGAGTGATTCACTCAGCAATCAATATCTCTCGCTAGCTCCTTTTGTACTTCTGAGAAGTCCAGCACCGTAAAGAAACCACAGAGAATCTCAATAGACACCAGAAACCATTGCACTGTTGAGTGCATTCAAGACAGACACAACTCTGTGTGAACTGGGGAAAGGTAGGAATCTGGAACAAACTCTGTTAGGCCTGTAGTTCAGTTATTCTTTGAGTAAGCTGATGATTCTGGTTTCATACTTGAGCCTCAGAAAGAAGCTGAATTTGCTGTTCTACTTCCTGCCTTTACTGTACCAAGATTCTGCATCTAGACCTCAATGAAATTCCTATTTATGCCCGTGTATTTGTGGACTATGTGCAGTTCACACAGCCAAACAGTGCAGGTCAATGCGGGAGTCTTTGAGACAAAGGGGCACCGGAGTGGAGAGCCACTTTGACATTTAAGAATTGATTGTTAAATCCTCAACCTCCCTCTCAACTCTTAACCCGACTTTACAGAGGATTACTGTGGAATCACCGCTGAAACTTTCTCTAAAGTAAACGTCAATAACTTTCCCAAAACAGTGTAAAGCCCAAACTACTCTTACATTGCACTGCACTGAAATTCCCTAAAGGGCTCGGATTAGATTAAAATGAACAGTTCTGGTCTTAAAACTCTCGATTAAGAGGTTCGATAAGAGGAGGCTGCGCTGAACTCGTGACTGTTAAAGCCTCATGAGTTAATGCTTGCCAAACTGAAAGAGAAGGGTAGCTTCCTCACTTTTATTAATGGTGGGGGTCTTTAGAAAGCACTATGTAAGAGAAGGCCTTAATGTAAGTCCTGTGGGATGTTGTGTTTGCTCTCAGCTCTTATTTTTGTTCTCTTTCTGTACTTTGTTACGTTATGTTAAAGGATTATTGGCATTTCTTCAGTAAGTCATTATAGTTATGTTAGGGCTGTTTATAGCAGCACCCAAACTTGTCATTAGGAGATTAGTAGTTATTATTTAATTTAACCAATCAGGTGTTTGCAACAACTACAATAAGACGCTTTGTTTTAATCTTTATTCGTTTCAGATCGTAGCAGCCCTTCAGCAGTGTATCCATTACAGTGACTCCTGTGAACGTTTCACAAATGACTCAACTGATCCCGGGTCAGCCGAGCAGCAGGACACCGGTAGGTAAAGCAGTCCGTGAAGTTGAACAGGTTTATGTACTCTCTCAGGCATATCCAAACTCTGAGTGGTAAGCATCAGCACATTTGCAGTAATGCTGATTTAATGTGTCCTGTGAAACAAACCAAAAAATAATACACTCAGACTGAACTCCTGTGAAAAGCCTAATGAGAAAGTAATGCTTCATTTGAAGCCTGTGGGTGTTAAATGTATTTGCACCTAGACTTTTCAGTCATCATTTATTCAGTTTTCTTAATGTGCACATGCTGTTTCTGCTGCCATTAAAAGAGAGGAATGCAGAGAAAAACAGTAGAAAGAACGGACATAAAAACTGTTGAGTGATGGAGAGAAAAGAGTGATTGAAAAATGAACACTCGGTGAAAGACGTGACTAAATAAATGATTAAGCTAAAGCAGAAAAGACAGAAGGCATATGTCAAAGTATAATAACAAACGATGCATCTGAAAGCCTCTATTCCCAAAAAAAAGAGACTGATATGATTTAGGATGCAATCTGACACATGCACAGGACTTACTTAAAGGACCAGCGTGTAGGATTTAGTGGCATCTAGCGCGGAAGTTGCAGATTGAAACTAACTGAGCACTGCTCGCATCTGTATTTGACAACCCAGGAATGAGAACGGGCTGTGAAAATCCAAATAATGCCAAACGAGGGAGCAAACTCGCACTCACACAAAATACGTTTTGCTGAAGCGACGCTGAATGTAAACAAAACTTTTATGTGTTTACAAGGAAAATCCACAGGGCACCTGTTTAAAAGCTATTTAGATAAAAGATTTTAGATTTGATAAGATGAAATGGAAGTCATAAAAAAGGAGAGTATAATTATATATAACAGTATGAGATGAGTCACTGAAACGGCTGGAGAAAGCCGGGAAGTGGAGCGTTGAGTTAAGATTATTTTGTCTCACCACTGTGCCCACAGTCAAGGATGAACCTCCTGCCTCACTCCTCCACTCATTTGAAGAATGGAGCGATTGTTTACAGTGTTTAATCAACAAGAGTTACATAGATTTCACTTCCAGTTGCACATTAAATAGTGAAAATTCAATAAGCGGGGAGTGAATGTGGCGTAAGTGAATGTCGGTGTGTTATCTCCTGGAAGCCAGCTGGCTCGTGGAGACTGAACATTTTGACCTTCTCTTGGTTGGAGTGGAGATACGCCGATTCCAGCATCTTTTTCATAAATGTCAACTATATTCTGGACCTAATGGAAACTGGAAATGTGATTACAACAAAAGTCTAGACAGTTCAACTTATGAATTTAAATTTTCTGTGATTGTTTCAGGTTCTGACCAGAGGAGTGTTTATACAGGAAAAGAGCTTGAATATGTCTTCTTTGTCCACTCGCTGTGTGTCCTGGGGAAAGTCCTCATCTACACCAATGGCAGAAAGCTCTTCCCCATCAAAGTTAGGAAGCGCAAAGGTATAACAATGTCACCTGTATTTAAACATCTGTCAGCGTGTTGGGTATAATATTTAATGTCTTGCACAGTTTTTTGTCAAAGGAATTTTATAAATAAAGGAGTGTTAATGATGGGAAGGTCAATACAACTCTCATATCTACAAAAAAAAAACTACAATTCATCATTTTATGGTCCTGACTATTTCTTGGCCAGGAGCAGTAACTTCCCCGAGTGTCAACTGGTCCTGGCCAAGAAATAGTCCAGCACATAACGTACTGTTAAAACGTACTTTTGTAGAGATAAAACAAACTTCATACAAAAACATCAGGCGTTTGTGGCTGGATTTGTCCCCGTTTTAAGTCTTTGTGCTAAGCTAAACTAACCGGCTACTGGCTGTTCATGTAGCTTCATATTTACCGTACCACGAGAGGGGTTTCCATCTCCTCATCCGACTCTACACCACAAAAAGATGGAGCGTAATTCTGAGCTGAATACTTAATATTGACTCATTCACAAATTAGTTTAAATGATTTGGAGTTCAAGCAAAAAATAGATTGTCTGAGTGTAGTAGTTCATTGCCCCGTGCATTTCCCACAAAAGTAATCTTTACAGCGGATAATCTCATGCTGGAATGTGTCCGATCAGCTTACACATGGTACCACTCCCTCTGGCCCTCCTGTGCAGTCTTAATCACTGATAAAGTTATGTAATGGCTGAATGATAAGTAGGCAGACCATTAAAACAGACTCACCGTCTGCAGACGACACTGTTTTATTTAAACATTAATCACTTTTCTTCCAAGTAAGTCTGGAGGAAATCAAACCAGTGACGTTAGCAGGTTTATATTGATCATAAGACCCACTCTTTGGGTTGGGGCCTGTTTGATGAGTCCTCCACACCTTGAAGTGGGCACCAGTCAGATCAGTTTCTCACCCATATGCGTCACAATATGTGTCAGTTCCTTTTCCATTTTTATTGAGAAGGTTTTCCCTGTTTTATTTCATATTGTATTCATTTATTTAACTGAAAGATTCGATTCTCTGTCATAGACACACACAGAGTCAGTTGATTTTAACTTTAATTATTACTAAGGTGTGATTTTTTGCTTATTACTAAAATAAAAACAGTTGTACAACTAATTCTGAGTAACAACTAAATAGCTCTAAGGTAGTGTAAATAATAAAATATCACAGAATTATAATCACTGGTGGTAAAACAGCAGGTTTTCTGCCAAACATCATTTTTACATCACTTTATTGATGTGATATTTCAATATCGATCGAGCTTACCACAATATAGTAGGTGGCTCCTGCCAGTCAGAGAGCTAATGCACACGGTAACCATGGCGATCCAAACTCGCCTCTAGTTTCGACTAACACAACCCAGTCCCGTTCATAGCAACATTTATCCATTCCCAGAGCCTAAAGAAGTTACTTTAAAATGCTTTTTTTGTCCAACCAACAGTCCGAAACCCAAACATAAAACCTAGAAACACAGCAAATCTTCACATTTGAGAGTCTGGAACCAGCACGTTTGACATCTTTGCTTGATAAATTAGTTAAAAGATTAACCGATCATCATAATAGTTAATTGATTAATTGGTTAAACACACTAATTGTTTCCAGCTGTAATGTGGATATGAAGTATGTGTTATGAAATATATATATCATATTCATATAAAACCCCTTCAGACATGCCTGTAATAAAATGTTACTGTATAAATTCTACACACTGTATATTTGACGTGTTTGACATTCAGTTAAAATAAAAAAATGTTTTTAAAAAACACACCAGATACTAAAATCTGATGCAAACTGTGAACTCAGATGAACTTCGTCTTCAACAAAACTCCACACCTGGACTGAGTCCATTTCCTCCTCAGCAGTACTCTGTGTCCCCGTGGAGACACTACCTGGCTGATTTACTCATTTATGATGTCTTTGTTTCAGATCCAGTCAGCCTGACGGACCTGGTTGTCATCATGATAAACATCATGTACCAACACCCTCAACCTCGGCACAGCGACCCCTCACACACAGGTGGGGCCCCGCACACTCACACACATACGGATATAAAGTACACCTGGTTTCTGTCTCAGATTGCGAGTCTGGAGTCAGGAACACAGTGACCCTCCCTATGAGGCATAACAGCATTGCTCAGACCATATCTTTTATCTATTAACCTTGAGTCAGGCAGTTCTATGGTTGTCTCCTGGAAGACCTCTCTTTATTGCACCATTCATTCTCATACACTGCCAGTGCCAGAGATCAATAGCATCTCCTATCTCGACTTTGTTAGGGAATCATCTTGTTTGGCTACTGCAGGGAATCATGTTGTGCAAGTTACAGACTTATATAATAGTTTATCTGCAGTGCTGACGAAGAGCACCTGCACCCCATGTGAGAGTATGTTATGAATAGGGCCTGGATGCTGAAGAGAGTTATTTTAATTTAAAGCTCCATTTGTCAACATTTAAAGGTCTATTGTGTAACATATAGGTACTGTATGTTTGTGTATGTTTTCCTCAGTTTATAATCACCTGAAGGTACCTTGTTACCTTAGAATGAGCTGTTTTTAGTATTATATTATATAGTATTATCAGCAAAATGTACTTGAAATATCAAAAGTTAAAGAACTTATTATGCAACATGTAAGCAGTATTTCAACGTTTGAGCTGGTTAAGATGAAGCAAAACTTTACATACTGTAGGGTAGTTTGACCTTTAACGGTGCATTGCATTTTATAAACGGATCATTTGTCTTGTATGTGAAATCTTAAGAGTAAAAAGTTCCGTTCCATAGTCGAGCAGAAGTCTAAAATAGAATAAAATGGGATTATTTTAGTAGTTACAGATTCCAACCCCCCTCGCCTTATCCTCCCGTTCCAACTTGTATTGACATGCGTGTACTTCTTTAATAATATGGGAACATGGTCCATACACACAAAGCACATCGATTCAGTTGTAATAAGGTTTCAATTTACCATTTATGTGCTCAGACTCGCTGTCGCCCAGCGGCCTGGCGATGGAGGTGCTGTGGATGCTGTGCGAGAGGACAGAGTGTGCAGCAGAGTGTCTCTACCAGACCCCCGTAATAGAGACGCTGCTGGCTCCTGTTATAGCTCTGCTCAATGGACAGCAGGTCAGACACTCACACACACACACATGCAGAAACACAATGGAGACTCATTAATAACAAGTAATTACATGTAGAAAGTTTGAAATTGAGAGTTTCTAGTGTTCATATAATAAGCAGGTAAACTATGTGTTGAAGTGTGTAATTTAAATTCAGTTTCAAGGTCTTTTACATCCTGCTAAGATTAAAATTATGCAGAAGGCTCTGAATACTTGACTCCTGTTTTTAAAATGGTCAAGTTTAAAGAAGTCTGACTGTGCTTTAGCTCGTACTCTACTGGTCTATTAACATGTATTCTCTGACGGGTAGCTCTAATTTTAACCCTCAGCATCAACTACATAAAGGTCTACCATGCCATGCTCACTACCCCAAACCAAGTTGTTAACCTTGATTGGAAAACCATATCTGAACTCCAAAGTGTTTGTTAGATGTTAGAAGGACACAAAAGAGCAGCTGTTAATTTGTCACCACAGGACAGTTTGTTTTTGTTAAAGGTCAACCTTTCAAAAAGCTGTGTGAAATTGTGGAAGCGTCGCTTTATGAAAATATAATATCTTTTCCTTAGTTCTATGATTGTCAAAGTTAATTATGTTATTCCAATATTCAATATCTGTTCATCCCTCTTAGGCTTCTCCTTGTTTTCTGAATCAGCTGGGTAACTTTTGTCTGTTTTCTTCTCTACGGTTCGCAGGCTAAATTAAAATCTCCCGCAGCAACACTGACTCTCATCGCTGATGTTCTGGCTCGCATCGCAAACACCGACAGAGGATTAGCTCTCTTCTTATACGAGAAGAATCTAGTTCTAGCCCACAGCGAGAGGTGAGACAGTGTGATTGAATTATGATTAAATACGCAGTGCCATTTTGTATCTTTCATGGTAATGAATAAATTAAATTTTTCTGACTTAGCAAGCAGACTCCAATATAAAGTTAGGTTTGCATAACAAATCCTCCTGGTTCTGCGCAGGGAGCAGATTAGACCCGAGGATGTTGCTGGTTTGTCATTCACTGCGATTATATCTTTGATCTACTCATACTCCAACAAAGTATGTTTTATTAAAGATGCTCAGGGTCACTTGAAGCCCCAAAGTTAGTTTTATATTCTGTTTTAATTGGCTGACCCTGACCAGCGTGTAACCTGGTTCAGTGTCCGACCTTAAACTACGGTCGGTTGTTGTGAATTATCAATAGTGCATTCTCTAAGGCTGATGCTGCTGTTGGGTAGAAAACTTTGTTTTGACTACGTGCTCTAGTCTGCCATTAATACTTGCATGCACCTCCTCTGAGAAATGTGTTGTAAAAATGAACAAATAGACTTTAATCACCATGTTTCTTGCCAATCAAGGAATTAAAAATGAGCTAACAATACAACTTACAGTCATAAAGAAATGTACTAGAATGTATTTAACGTTTAGAAAACAAGGGAAGTCACAGACTGAGATTAGGACTGTTCTGAGTCGCCTGGAAGGACTGACTGACTCATATTACACACATAAAAATCTGTCCATTGTGTCTTGTATCAACATATTTCTCTTTGTGTCCGTTCTCCTCCACAGAACCTTCGCCGCTCACGTCACTGTACAGTTCACCCTCAGGCTGCTGGATAAAGAGCTGTCCTCGCTGAGTGAATCCGACACGTCCCATACGTTATGTGGAGCCTTCATCTTTGTCTGTAGGCAGATATACAACACCTGTGAGGGTTTACAGGTCCTCCGACCCTACGGCCTGCACAAGGCTGTAGCTGCTGCCTGGAAAAAGGTACCTGCACTTTATTTCTCAGAGTAACGCTGATCAAACTGTGTCAGAGATGCACTTACTCAGTGACTTTAAGTGATTAAAGAAAAGATTGCACTTGATGATCTGCCTTGAGAGGGATTTGCCTTGCTGACTAAAAACGGCGTTAAAATATTTGATGCTGCAAAAAAAATCACATTATTAAACACATTAGAAAACAATTTATTGGTATTGGAATTGTTTATTACAGGCAAATTCTATAAATGCTAGAAATGAGACCATTTCTTGGAGAGCTGCCTGACTAATCTGTCCATGAAAACGTTGTAAAAGATGGTGGATAAAGTTCATATCTGAATGTATTTTTCTTCTAGAATATCTAACGGAGGGGTGTCCATGTCTAACATTCACTTTCATCAGCTATAAATACTCCTGTCATGTTTCATTTGCTTGATGAATGCAGTGTTCTCTCTTTATTCATTCACTGCAGCAAGAGCCTACACTGCTTGCAAATGGAGGGAATTAACCAACCATTTTAATCTGCTTCATTTAATTTTCAGAATACTGCTTTATCGTGATAACAAAGCATCAAATACGGGATTCCTTTTAGTAGTAAAACTAGTAAAACAAAACTGAAAACAGAAAACTGAAAACAGAAAACAGACACAGTTGAATGTGCAAAACCAAAACCAAAAACAACAACTGCTACGATACAGAGGAAACATAGAAAAGACAAGTAGTGAAACTGCTTCTAACAGGTCGGATACATCATTAATATCTCAGTTGTAGATGAATGTAAAAACAGCATCAATTCCCATTCACGTCTTACCTCTTGTTATCTAAAACATCCATGTCAAAAATTAACTTGTGGCTTCAAACAACAAGATTTTCCCACTGATTTCCTCCTGACTTTACCCAGCGTGTGTTAAATATTAATGATCATTTTACAAGCACAGCAGTCACACACCGGACAGCACGTACATGTATTACCTGTTTACGCTGACCTCAGTCCACCCAGACACCAACATGGCCCCCAAAGTTAGTGGGAGGCATCTTAAGGAGGCATGTGCTTTTAATTAGTTCACAGGAGAGAAAACTGTTACCAGTTAAAGATTTGATTTGACTAGAATGACAGTTTTAACCCTAGTGTTAATACACAGTCCATTTAGAGGCATAGATTCAGTCTGTTGGAGCTGTTTTCAGTGCACTTACATACACTATAAATGTCTAAAGTCCAGGTTCTTTTGGGTTTAAATAAATGTTTTTCATTAAATGTCCAGTCAGTGTGAAACATTAAGGAGGATCTATTAGCTGAAATGGAATATAATATTCATAGGTATGTTTTCATTAGTGGATAATCACCTAAATATAGGAATTGTTGTGTTATTGTTACCTCAGAATGAGCCGTTTATTTCTACAGATGCCGTGGGTCGCCCTCAATGGAGTCTGTCATGTTTAATGTGCATTTTTCTACAGTAAAACACCAAACACAACAGCTCTAGATAGGGGCGTTTTTCGTGCTTTTCATGGCCACCATAGTTTCTTCTTCGAGCTTGGAAGGAGAGGGTGAAAGGAGGAATTTGCAAACTGCAACTAGTCTGCTAGATGCCCCTAACTCCTACACACTAGACACACCTTTTTTAAGATTTAGAATCATGTTTCAAGATGAAATGAACAAGAATCAACAATTTTCTATAACTAAATGTTCGTTTATAGATATTAAGAATTACAATATCAAGACAAAACTCAAAGGTTAATTGTAGATAAACATTCAGTGAAAGTCAACAAGGTCAAAGAGTGATGAAATTTAAATATAACTGGCTTCCAATACACAGTATACACTCTGTCCAATATCAGTCTGCAGGCTTAAGTTAATTTACTCTTGAATAGAGAAAACACAGGCAGCTGCTCTTAAGTCTCCCACTGTTGTCGGAGCAGGATGTGAATAAGAACAGACCTTCAGATGTGCCCACACACTCGTACACATGGAGTGACAAATGATAATAATATTTTATTCCTAGACTAGTTCCCTGTCAGAGAGGGTACCGACCCCGGTGCCTGGAGCCACTACTGGAACGTCCACCCAGGAGCTGCAGAACATGTGAGGCTACACAAACACACATTTAAAGACACAGAATGATGTCTTTCCACCACATTGTCCAGCAAACCTAGAGCCAGACTTATCAAAACATTGTGAGTAATAATTGTACTGTTTTTAGATGTGTTATATGTGAGCTTGTTCCCTAAGCTAATAAACATACCCAATATCTTTCAATCAATATGCAAGATGAGATATAAGTGATTTACAAACCATGCAAACCCTAAATTAAATACTTATATCAACATACTGTGTGTGCATTGGTAACACCTCTGTGACAGCTATTGTACACAAATCAGCAATACAAAAATAATGTTTAGCTATAATAATAATATCCTTTAACAGCTCACACTGTGTGCAGCAGATCCAAGATGTTGACCTGAATTAGGGTTTGATGATTGTCAGGAGACCATAAAATCAGGTTGTGTTGAGTTGATGTCGCCATTAATCTACCTCTGACACATGGAAGCTAAGCAATGTAGCACATGGGAAGTAATACAGAAATTTAAAAGAAACAAATCTGTACTATACTGAAGTGTAGCTGCATACAAATCCAACAGTACATTCATACATCATCAACATACACTTGTTTGTAAAGGTGCATTAATTAAAGCCCCCCTCCAGCAAAAAAATATTTATTATTAATAGTTTCTTCTTACATTACAAACAGTTTGGAAGTCAGTGCACACACACTGAGAATGGACTTTGCAGTAGAAACAGGAGACATCTTGTGTCCAGTAGGAAAACTCTGGAAATGAACAACATTTGCCTATTTATTGGTTCTAGATTTTTTTAATGAGGTAGAAGGAGAAGAGGCCTATTTATGGATTTGAATGTGAAAATTACCCTTTTTTTGCATTTAAACATATAAGACACATTATTATTCCAAGCAGACCATTTGTATAATTTGTCGTATCAACCTAAATAACAGGATATTGCTGTAATAGTGAGGGAGGTCCTCCCATAACTGTGATACTGTAGATTAACTCAGGTTGATGCTCTGTGCTACGTGTTGGCCTTGGCTCTGATATAACAGTAATTGCAAACTGGCAAACATGAGCTGGGTGGAGTTAACTTAAGCAGCAGCATTTATGTGAACTAAAGTTTAACTCAAACTTGTGCAATACGACCCGACTGTGTTGAGTTTAAGTTGTAACTGACAACATGGAATTATAGTTACTGTGAGTTCTCGTCCCAAACAACAGATAAATACAACTAAACAAGATTTTTATTTTATTTTACATGCACCAGTATCCGATTTGCTGCCTCATTGTGATGAGTTGGCCTAAGGAGCTTGTTATGCTTAAACTAGAAATGTTATATCCTTAAAGAAACAACAAATATGGGGAATCTAAGCACAAATACTTCAGGCACTGCCTCCATTTCTCGTCTAAAGAAGCTTGTTTACCAGCTACATCCATTGTTCACCTTTGTGAGGAACTGATGTCCAGTGACTTGCAGATTGTGTTCCTCGCAGTGTGAATGCAAACAGTAACACTGCAGCTTGCTCTGTCTCTGTCTTTCAATTTCGGAGCAGGCACATTTGGGAGGAGACGTTGTTGGACAGCCTGCTGAACTTTGCTGCAACTCCTAAAGGCCTGCTGCTACTCCAGCAGACAGGAGCCATCAACGAGTGCGTCTCCTACATGTTCTCTCGCTTTACTAAGAAACTGCAGGTAATAACAAACACAGCTCTTCACAATGCTTCACAATCGGAACTGTGCATAGTTTAATATGGTCCTTTTTACTTTGGCTTCACTCAGTGGTGTAGTGCAGAGTATACTAAGGTATACTCACTTCTAGAGCCCCTCTCTATCATTCAGTAGCATAAGGAAAACCTCAAAATACATAATTATATAGTTGTCTCACCAGTATTGATGTAAAATCTGCACCTTTTCTGTGGCTAATGTTAATTTCATAATGATCCTCAGTCCCTGAAGTGAAGCTGCAGAAGTTGACAATGTGCAAATACTGCAGTAATTATGCAAGAGTAGTCTTACATGTTTATAACACAGGGTGTTTATCTTTATATGCAGAATATACCCACTTCTCTAGGCACCACTACACCACTGGTTTCACCACTCCCCAACCTTTATCTTTAGACCGTAGGTTCACGGAGAAAAATGCTCTCTTACAGCAACGCCCAGCTCCACATTTACACACAGCCACACCTGGAAGCTGCCCAGTCCAACTGCAGTAACTCACTGAAAGGCCCACAGTTTGGGGTTCAAGTGACTTGCTCAAGGGCACCTCATCTGTGGTACCGAGGGAGCAGCTTTCCAAACCCTGCTGACTGTGCAGCAGCAGATGTAAGATCCTGCCACTAAAGGAACTCCAGATGTTGTTGGAATCATTTAGTTGTCAAAGCAGTGGTAGCAGATTTCAAGTTATGTAACGCGCACCAGTCAGATAAGTCTATCGTACCACCTTCACATGAATCAAAACAGTGTGACTCTGACAATGCACTGGACTTTAGTGCTGATAAGTGCTGATATAGTTAGAACTGTTTCATCACCTTTATGGAGGTTTGGCAGGGGGGGGTCGTTTTTTTTAAAAATCCTTCTCGATAGCATCAGCGCCAAAGCACTTACGCTGTTCAAGTGATTGTCTGCCACATTGATTTGAGTTACAGTCAGCCAACACTGAAGCAGGATTAGGAAAAAAGTCATTACGCCCAGACTCTTCCATCAAGCACATTTATTTACATTGAATTAAAATGTAAAAGTTTTCATTCAGGCTTGGAGAACCACATCTCTGGCAATAGCTCATACAGTATAATAGCTTTTGTTTGCTTACATATAGAGAAATAATTTTCAGTTTAATCACTGATGATGGGACAAAAAAAGATAAAAAAGATGATCATTAGACCGTCAAAAAAAAAAAAAAAAAAAGCATTTAGAATTGGTGATACTCCTGCACACGCTGAACGCTTGCTGTGAATAATAAAATATGCATGCATACAGTATTTTTAGGCCTTTGTATTCCTTTATGTCCCATCCTGCAGAACATAATCTATCTTACAGACCTTTATTCATTCCGTTGGCCTATGTCATCGTAATTCATTCTGCAGTAGATTTGGTAATTTGTTGCTCCTGCTCCTCCTCAAGGCCACAGTCATATTTCCTGAAGACTGATCAGTATTCACGAGTAGCCTGGAGACTGTTACATGCTACTACTCTCACACTGGGTTTAATTTATTAATCCCAGGACTCTGCATATGCCTTACATGCATAGTACTGTCCATGATTCATATTGTAGACACACGCTCAGTCATACCACAAAACCTTAGCTAATCCCCTGTGGGCTTAATTTACTGCCATTGTTTACCCACTCTTGTAATTGCTTCTCTCATTTGGCTTTTCACTCTAATTATGGAATGTAATTATATTTTCTGTCTATTTTTAGTTGTGACATTGTGTTGTAATTAATGAAGGGGCCTGCGCACTCCAAAATCAATTTGCAATTTGATTTCTACTCAGTGTACTAAACTACGTTATGTACTGCCTTTATCAGGATTCGAGCAGCGTCATAGCAGTTTGCATACTGAATCACAAACTCCCAATATACAATCGTTGTTTTCTTCCAAAATAAAGCTCAGTTTGATTCAAATTCAAGTTCTGTTTTGTCTATAAAGTCCTCACATCTCATTAATTTTTTACTTCTATGAGGAAAAGATAAAGTACTGAAACATTTCTGTGGATTTTGAGGTTTCTGTGTGTGTGTTTTCTGCAGGTGAGTCGCTGTGAGAAGTTTGGATACGGGGTGATGGTGACACAGGTGGCAGCGACTGCTCCAGGAGTGGTGGCTTTGCACAGTTCAGGTACCAAAGCACTTACTTTGCACAAACAAAAACGGTTAACAGCTGTGATGCTCGAGGCTCGTATTCCCCGAGTTGTTTTTGCCGAGTCGACACAAAGCAGACGTCGAGACTCCCGGGGAGCCACATGTTTGTCAAATGGTTTCTGACAGGATAAGTGGATGAAGAAAGAGAAATATGAGGTGTTAAATGTTAATGTATTGTATGGTGTATTGTGATTTGAGCTGTTGTCTGACGAGAAATGTTTCAGAAACACATTTACGACGAGCAGAAAATCAAATCTGAATACGTTCCACGTATCAGGCACAATGCTAAGTGGAAATAGTGGCATACAATGAGTACTAATTCTAAGTGTAAAATTTTATTGGAATTGACAAATTGTAGTATTTGGTGCATCGGAAGTGGAGGAACATCCATTCTTTGGAAGATTTAATATACTACTGCACTTCCTTTAAATCTCAGCCTCAATATACTGTAGCTAGGAAAGCCACACATCCTCTTAACGCCCTCGGTCTCTAGTTTGTTTCATGAGGTAACAATAGCTGATTTTATACAGTGAGATCGAAGTTTCAAATAACAGTCTCACTACAATGAAAGGTCTACTATTGGGACGAACATCGTCATACATGAATACAGTTGGGCTCATTGAATCCAGAAAAAGTCTCAGCTTTCCAGTCATACCCAATTTATGCCATTCCTGTGCTGTTTATGGACCCCAGTATGCAGAATAAACTGATAAACTGCCTTATTCCCCCTATTCTGGTGCCAGTGGGCAGTAGTAGCTGACTGGTTAAGATGTATACCATATAATCACATTTTCCACAGTTCAAATCTGTCTGGGGACCTTTAGTCCGTGTTTTTCCCGTATCTCTCTCCCTCCATATTTCCTCTCTGTCTCCACTGTCTCCTCCCTACAAATGGCCAAGAAACGGAACCTGTTAATATCTGAGTTATCCTTAAAACATTTAAAATAGATGACGATGAAATATTAGATCTTTAATGCTTCAACTCATGAAATTAAAGTTTGTGTGTCAGTTTCCCCAATATTGAAACCAGTGGCTTGATGTTGTGTCGCAGGCTTCGTCCGGGCACTGGTGGTAGAGCTGTGGTCTGTTCTTGAGTGCGGCAGTGAAGACGTCAGGGTGGTCCGGCCCAAGCCCACACCCATGGACCCCATAGACAGGAGCTGCCTCAAGGTATTGAACCGAGCCACGAAAGGTTACGTTTACAGCCCAACAGGTCCGTAGTGGCGTTTTATCTCCAGCGTTTTAAACCTTGAGATTGAATCTTTCTTGCATGAGGCTGCATTTTTAGATTTTGGCAGGATTTACAGGTTCAGTCTAGGACAAGCTCAGACTTTGATTTGAAGCTCCAGTGTGTGTCTGTATGTGTGTCTGATGCTGGCCTCTGACAGGAGCCAAGTCGTCTCTCTCAGTGAAACTAGCCAAGTGAATACGGACAGCCAGTGAAGTGTGAACTGTGCCCTGCCACTAGTGACTTTAAAGCCTGCCTTATCGGAGGGTCAGCTGCCAGGTTATACATACAGTCAGACCTCCGAGTCCATCCCGGCCAGCGCGGAGGCAACAGAGCCCTCAGTTTGTGTTGGAAACAGATAAAATGTGCCATTAAAAAACAGTTGAATTAAGTTTTTTGCCTTGACCTCTTGCCTCTGACTTTTTACACCCGCATTTTTGAGCAAATTAGCTCCGATGTACTCAGTTTTATAATTTAGATTTGTGCAGTGTGCTTGATTCATTTGTGTGTTGGAATACATTAAAAGAGAAGTGGACAGACAGACAATAAAACATATCAAAGTCTGTAATGCACCTTTGGAACATCAAACACATTGGAGAAGATGAAAGAATGGAGCTTTCAACCTCAGAAAAACCATACCTTTTATATATTTTTTACCACCATTAAGTTGTAAAATGCTTTGTTGTTACCATCTTTAAACAAAATCCTGACTTTCATGTATGTCTTGTTTTTCTTTGATTCCCATGTTCTTCTTGAGCCAGTGATGAGAGCAGGCGCACTTTTATTATTGTAAAGGCAATGACGGCAGCAAAACAAAGTACAAAAGTGGGAGGACAAGGCAGACAAGTAGCAAATCAAAAGGTCCAAAAAGGGTATAGAACCAACGAAAACCAGAGCAAAGAGGGGAAAATGTAAAAAAAATGACCGCACACAAATCCACGAAAAATAAGGAAAGAGGATGTGGGCGGAACACCGAAGCGCAGACAAAGTTGCGAAACAACGATGCCCACAACACCCTCCACGGCCCCACACCCCATGTTAAAAGGGGGGAATCGAAACACCGGAACCCAATCCCCAGGTCACATTTTTAACTTAACCACGAAACGGCACCATAGTCAAAAGATGATACGCCACGGTCTTCGGTATTTGTGTCGGCCAGGGTAGGAATTAATTTGCCGAGGAGTAGAGACAGAGAGCCCCGACCAGACAACCAAAGACCCACACAACAAACACACAAAAGCAGCACAGAGACAAACATAAAATAGCCAGCGCAGCAAAGATAATAACAGCAACAAGCAAACAATTAAACAATGATTTAATATTAACACAAAATAAGTCAATACACCTAAAAACCAAGAGCGTCCTAATACATAGCACCCCAGGCAAAACAATAAAACATAACCAAAGCAGCACACAGATGCAGCTAGCAGCGAACAAGCAAGCAGCGTTATGGAGCAGCAAAAAAAACAAATATACAAGGAGGAACAGGCATAGATCAGCAGCGCACAAAAAATAGAAGGGCAACAAACAAACAATAAACGGATTTTAATATTAACACAAAAAAGTCAATACACCAATATACCCACGGCTCCAACATGCACCTAGGACAAACAATAAACACCAACCAAAAGCACACAGCGTGACGACGCATTAGCGGTTAGCTAACGATTAGCACATAGCTAGCGGATAGCGGTTAGCTAGCGATTAGCACGTAGCTAAGCGCCAACTCTGGTTAATGTGTTTATGTGGCTAGCCTAGCTAGCTAGCTAAAGAGAATTAGAAGGTAGAAGAAGGTATAGAAGGCTAGCTAATTAATTAAAATGCTTGCTGCTAGAGAACAAGCTACCAATGTTCTAGCGCAAGCAGCTACACAGAACAAGGTGAATGTGCAGCACTCCCTAGCTAGAGAGACAAACGATACTGTGCTAATAAACGTCACAAAGACACAAATTCTAATAGCATCTATTTCAACTTGTTACACCTGACACAAGTAATACAGATTTAGTAATGTGATAAAACATCAAGTTAGATTTATTTAGTGAGGAAGAACTCAGACTGTTAACTGCCTATGACTCATAGTAAGAATAGTTTTCTTCTAATTATGTATTATTTATTAATATAAATATTGTTATTCATATTATGATAGCATTACTTATTATTGTTGTTATTATTATTATTATTATTATTATAACTACATACTTATTATTCCCACCATTGTGGTTATTACTATTTAGTTACTTAGCAATTTTAATTAAACCAGACCCTTCCTGCATTATCCCAGGACAATAGTATGCCAAACTCCATTTAAGAAATACCATATATTAACAAATATTTGCCTTACATAAAAGCACATAACTGTAGAAACACAAAAACTCACATATCTCAACAGTCTTCTGTTAATTCGGCATCAATATAATACAAAATACCAACTTTTGGCCGACTTGTCGCATCAACCGTACCGGCCTCACGATTTCAGTGGGAGAAGACGTGAATAGATAAAACAAGATTTGTCATCAAAATACGTGGTTTTAGTGGATCACGCGCACGCCGAATTAAACACGGGTGTCTCCCTCATGACTGTAAACTACTCGGCAGTGTCAGTAATGTATGGGCCAGTGTCACGGCCAGACAAGGCACAATCAAAATTTCTTAGGAATTTTCTAGTTCTTCAGGCTACTGTTCTGTTCACATGTTCAGATATCATTTCATGGTGTTCACACTGTGCTCACATGCGGTTAGCAGATTTCTATTTCCATAACATCCTTTTTTCCAGATTCGTTTTGTCTTTGCATCAATTTAAATTTTCATCATGGACAGAATACACTGTGAAATTCTGGTTATCAACATCAATGGTTAGTTGAGCCATCACGTTTTTCTTCTGTTGACCTACCTGTCTTTAATTAAAGGTTTATTTTAGTAGGGATGTGTATTAACGCCACATAAAGTAACACTGCATTTATACCCTGAGCTGTAAGTTTTCAGAACCAACCCCTGGACAGACATTTCTTAAAAAATACACACAGTTCTTGTTTTTACGTAACTGCAAATAAACTTATTAAAAGGCCTTATTATCATGCCTAAATGCCAAAAATAGATTTAATTTAAAAATTTAATTTAAAATGATGATTTTTTTGTGTATCTTTCTTGTTTTTGT
The DNA here is from genome assembly GCF_905237075.1 of Dicentrarchus labrax. Lineage (NCBI taxonomy): Eukaryota > Metazoa > Chordata > Actinopteri > Moronidae > Dicentrarchus > Dicentrarchus labrax. Next base: position 21,556,455 of record NW_026136708.1, read on the forward strand.
TACTGCTTTCTCTAACTGTCTCTCTGTCTGTCTCTCCAGTCCTTACTGTCCTTGGCCAACCTGCTCTCCTCTTCCCAGTCGGTGTGGGAGCTCCTGGGCCGGCAGCCTTTAGCCAACAAGAGTGAATACACCCTGAGAGAGATGCCAACCTCCATTCCTGTGAGTGTAGCCCAGACTTTGTGCAATGCCTCCTCCAGCCATTTGAGGGCATGTTTGCACTTTTTATTCAGCCTTCAAACGCCACCCACGCATCTGTTTCCCCTCGCAACAGCCTCCTCCTAAACTCCCAATACACTGAGGCTGATGTACATTTTTCACCTTACGTCGTAAATATCCACTCTGTTTTCTTTTTTTACTCCACAGGATCTGACTGACAGGCTGATTGCTGTGAATTCAGATGCAAAGATGAATTCCCTCTTCCACTATGAGCAGTCTCACACGTTTGGCCTGAGGTGAGATTAATATTTTCTTTTTCCATATTACTTAACATCAGTCGGGGAAGCACATGGTATCGGATTAGCACCTGGTAACAGCACATGTGTATGCATACACACACACACACACACACACACACACACACACACACACACACACACACACACACACATCAGCCTCTGGCAGTAGCAGACTGACGTGGTTCTTTATACTTTGATTACCCAGCACTGAAAGGCTGATGAAAGGATTTCTCTGGATAAGAGAGAAATAAGATGGGATGTGTGTGTGTGTGAGTGTGAGAGAGTGTGTGTATTTCTATATTTATGAAGAACAGACATCACAAGTGCGAACGGTGGTTAAGGGGGTGAAGAAATTCCTCTAAAATAAAAAGGTAGCTTCAGTTTTGAGTTAAAGGACCAGTGTGTAGGATCTAGTGGCCTCTAGCAGTGACTGAACTGAACAATGCTCGTGTATAAATTTGACCTGGGAATGAGAAGGGGGGCCGCACAACTACTACTACTACTGTAGAAACATGGCGGTTCAACATGGCAGACTCTGTGGAAGGCGACCTGAAGCGTCTGCCAGTAGATCCTCTTAAGTGTTATATGCTGCAGCTTGAAGGTTCAAATTAGGGATGGGTTTGCAGTACAATTTAAAGGTGGGGTCAGTCAAGAGATAGTTTATTGTCGAGTCTCATTCCCTGGTCTTCAAATAAAGAAGCTTTTGGTTGCCAGAGTGTCGGTATTTGACAGCCTGGGAGCACGAGACTCAACAATCAGCTATCTCTCTCCACAATGACTGACCCCACCTTTAATAATAATGGACAGCAGAAAAAAGTTGCATATTCTAGCTTAAAGGTTAGCTTTATTGTTAAGATTAATGTGCTACAAATGGCTAAAAATGTCTTTTAAGGAGGATGTAAATAAGTCTGCTTTTACATACACAGGTATGTTTGTGCCTTGATTGCAAAGCTCTGGTGGCTGCTGTGCATTCCTCTTTTTTTTTTTTTTTTAAAGGTATTCTGAATCACAATAGCTTTGACTAGTTCAGAGTCTTGCTGAGTCACTCACTCTGTCTGTGCCTGTCAGTCAGCCCACTCCTATTAACATCCAGCAGCCAAGTGAAAGGAACAAGATGCTCTATTCCTTTAACACCCAGACTGATGGATTTAACCGACACACTCTCACACACTCCCTGCGGGTCGCTAAATGTGCTAAATGTAGCATTTTACTATCAATAAGTCAAGTTTGTGCCATGCTTATTTTGAGGTATTAGAGGCTGTAGGTTTAAGGTAATTATACTGTGTAAATCTGCTGTATTCATTTTTTGGCCACAGCAAATTCTGTATTTGAATATTCCACCGAGTTTGATTTCAGTTCAGTTCTTTGTTCGCCTGTTTGGCAAATGGGGCACATCCCGTATAAACAGAAGAAAAACAAATAACAAACCATGAATAAGAAAAGAGGGTTACTGCAAGGGCCTTTTTAAGTTAGCAAAAACATCTCAAATATAATGATAGGAGGTGAATAAAAGCGCCTGTTTTTTCACTTTTGCCACCGTATTGATCAATTGTGTTAAAAAAAAAATCACTGTTTGTCTCTTATATACCGCCACATGACCAATGTGAACTCCAACAGTTGACCTCAAAACACAAAACGCCTCCTATTTAACACAACATCACCCATAACACAATGGTGCCTGCTTCAATTCGATCTTTTGATTGTGACACAGCCTGAAGGGATATGGCAGCATTGTATAGAGATGCTGCTTTATTGATCCCAGAAGGGGAATTGCATCAGCAAAAGCAGCTACTTCACACAAGGACATTGCATTAAATAATAAACAGCGTGTCAACAGAAATATAAGAATTTAAAAGCATATACAGTATAGAGACAACAGAAGAGTGCAAACATAAGGCCAAGATAGAAATGGTTGTGTTATATTATATTATATTGTGTTAGATGAATAATAGGTATATATGAACACTGTTTAGGTGTATAATTATATAATACACGTAATAATACCAGTAAAAGCACACAGCAGATGTTAAAAACACAATTACACTGGGTAATTAATCCAATAAACATACTAATTACAAAGCCACCTTCCTTTATAGGTGTTTGTGTGTGTGTGTGTGTGTGTGAGAGGCAAAATGTACAGCGCGCTGGATGAAAGTGCAATAAGTGCAATAAATGCAATCCATTTACTCTTTCCATTTAACAAAACCATAAATAGGTAATATAAAGTTCTCTCACACAGGGTCCCGCAGCCTGATTATGGCTGTTAAACTTTATGAAACATTAACTCTATTTTTTGGCCTCTTGGTGGCAGTAGAGACAAGTTGTGAGCACAGCAGAGACATATTATCACCTTTTTAAGTAGATATGGCAAACAGTTGTATATGTATACATCCGGCAGTTATGCTTTCACTTGAAGTCATGTTTCTGACCACCTAGCAAAATTTAAGTCCAATATTCGCTCTGTTTTTAGCTCTGGCTTTAGTCTCCACCGACTCCTCAGAGAAATATCTGCTGCTAAATGCTCCATCATGTTCATCAGCTAGTTGCTAATTGTGTCCGCCTGCTGCTTGGTGCTGGGAAGGTGGGGAAGGGAAGGAACAGTTAACAGTGAGTGATACAGCCCCCCGACCCCTTTCACATTGTCATTTCATACATTTTAAAACAACCGCTTTGAGTATTTCTTTATCACATGAAATATTGATGACGACAATCACAGATAAACCATCCTTATGTAATATTTATTAACAGTTACACTGTAAAAACGCAGCGTATCTGCTTTATTAGGGCTGTTTGGGTGTGGTTCCATCAGATTCGATTGGAAGCGGTCCACAACCGTCATCACAGTTTGAATATCGCTCAATCCAGATTGGTGCACTGAAGTATGTGACATAAACTTTGTCTCACTGACCAAATATGTTCTAACGTTGGCAGAAAACAGTGTCTTTATGTAGGACTCAACCCTCATAGCAAGAGGCTGATTGAAATAGCCTTCATTGCCTTTATGCACAGAAATGTACACCCGGCAGGCCCACTGAGTCTGCTGTCACTGCAGCAGGAGAGTGGATTATACAGTCTGAGAGCAGTTGGCATCCCGTTGCAGTCATTGTTACAGCGTGGAAACCTTCCTCTGTTTGCTGCTTGAGGATGCTGTGGGGAGGAGGTGTTCAGGACACTTCAGAAAAAACATGCAGCAGATTCGCACACACTAAAGAGGCTAAACCATCACGGGAAGAAGAGCCAGCTGTGTCCATCCATGCTTTAAACTCATCCTGACACGTACATGTGTTGGATTGTGAAGTAGCTCGCATATGAAGCGCAGTTGTTCGACTCTCGTGATAGATTGGCTTTTAACATACCAGCAGTTTGATTTTCCATCCAGTGATGTAAAGCTGTATTTAATTGCTTTATGGACTGGACTGTTGTAGTTTGGGTTGGCTCCAATCTGTATTTGGTGGAGAACAGCGCCCCCTGCCGGTTAAAGGTTAGTAAAGCTCTGCAGTAAAGTGAAACATCATCAGATTATTGTGATCAAATAATCACACAAAACCACCAAACCACATGAATGTCATTACATTAAAACAAAACAGGAGTCATTAAAGGTCCAGTGTGAAACATTTTGGAGGCAGAAATGGGATATAATATTCATAGGTGTGTTTTCATTAGTGTTTACTCACCTGAATATAGGAATTGTTGTGTTTTCGTTACCTTATAATGAGACGTTTTATCTACAGATGCCGCGGGTCGCCTTCCATGGCAACCACAGTACATCCGCAGTAGCTCAGAATGGACAAACCAAACACTGGCTGGATGCTTTTTGCGTTTCACTTCACAGCCGGTTTCTGAAATATCTCATTAAAACAGTCGTACATGAGACAGATAATCTGAATCTGGCTCGTCCTAGTACTCCTAACGGCATTTGCAAGAATCCACCGGGTCTGAACGAAAGCGACCAATCAGAGCCGAGAAAGACAGTCGATTGCTGGGTCTCGTTTCCAGGTCGAGGCTTTGGGACCCACAACAGTCAACTGTCTTCAAACCACCAACCGGTTATTTTTCTAAAAGTGACCTGCTGCAACTTTAATTATAAAGTGACTGGTTTTGCCATTTATTTTCCTGTGACTGTCCACAGGGGAGGGAATAGGCGAAAGCAAACAATTTTTAATATGCACACATACACACATGATATGCTCTGGTCTTGTTTTTAATAAGGTAGCTAAAAAATGAAAAAAAAAAAAGGATTTTTCTCAATTTAAGATGCGTTCATTTCATAGCTACATGTGTGAAAACAAGAACATTGACCCCACACAGATCTACCACCTCAGGGTCAAACAATCACACACACTTGTGAATTGTTTGTTTTTAATAATGCAGCTGAAATGATGAAAGATATTTTACACTTTTTGAACTCAAACGAAGCAGTGGGCCTTAAATCTTTGGGGGAAATCTATTCCCTATTAGCCTACAGACGCATCAGGAGCACCTGCTTGTGTTTCATCACTGACGGATCCAAGTAGCTCTCCCTCCGCTGTGTCACTGTTTTATTTGATACTGGATCATTTGAATCAAACAGAATCACAGGTAGCATTAAAAAGTTATTAAGTCTGACTCTCTAACCCACAGATGCTACAGATTTTGCATTTATTTGTGTATTTTTTCCACTGAGACACAAAGTTGGTTAGAAAAAAAGAACTCTAATTATGCTGACAACTTGGCAACCAAACACCTGTCTAAATAAAAGACTCTTTGTTCTTTGTGTATGTATCACTGCATAAAAAAAAGATTAAATTATTTAATTCTGAGCTCAGAATTAATGCAAAAAAAATGCCATTATTCTCGACTGTGTGCACAATGTATGCACAATGTTTTAAGTAACTGTTGTTTAATATGAATCTCACTGTTGACTATTATGTAAACCCTGAGAGACAGAAACTTGGCTTCACCTCAGGTCAAACACAGACAATCACACAGGCTGCGAACTCGTGTGATTACATGACCACAGTCAGATGGGGGGAAGTGAGGGGGACTCGGCCTCGGTAATTTGCACAGGTGTCGATCTATCACGTTTGCCACATAATGAATAATAGATAACCGCTCCGGGTTGTGCTTATATTGGAATGTGTTTCCTCTCGCACGTCTGTTTGCTCACATGGACCATACTAAAGTCAATGTATTGTTTTCGTGTGTGTAGTTGTTTGATTTACATATAGAAAGCAGGGTTCCCACTCTTGTTTAGAAATCGTATGTTTTTCTTGACAATACAGGACAGCACTTACTCACAATGATGGTCAGTGTTTCTGCGTTAGCTCGCTTTTCGTGAAAAGGTTTACATAATCTGAGTGAAGGACAACAAAGTTATTTTTTTTTAAATTTCCAGGCATTTCCATGACTGGAAAACTAGTTTCTACATTTCCAGGTTTTCCAGATTTTCCAGGACTCGTGGGAAACCCTGAAAAATAATCCAAATTGAGCAAAAACCGTTTAGAAAAGAGCCTTTAAATTGTGACAAATATGCTAATCTGTGTCTTTTTCAAACTGCCTCTCAGTTTGAAGCTGAACATGTGTTCCCTCCCACTCAGCTTCCTGCTATAGGTGCTTATATTCTGCCAGGCAAGAATGTGTCACAAATATATAGTGGCAAAAGGCTTAGTAAATCCTCGGGGCAGCACAGCTGGATCGTTTCTAGCAAACGGGGAGTAAATAGTGCATTTGTTGGGTCCTATTCTGAGCCGCAGATTCATACACATTTAATGCACAGTGAGCATCTCTGACAACACTGAAACTGACTCAAACTAAACCGCTGTAATAATGAATATGTCACCCAGTGCAACAGTGTAGCTCGCTGATGTGTTTTTAATTTGTTTCGTGGACAACAATGAGGACACATCGAGCTTTAGATACACGGGACGATATTTGTTTGGTAGGAGCAGTGTATTTCAGTTATCCTTTAATCCATCAGAATCACCGAAGCTACAACACGTCCCAACTTTTGTCTCTTTATAGGCTATAAAACATATCCGCAGGTTTAATCAGCGGCGCCACTGTCAAGCAAACATTCACTGAGCATTCCTGAAGTGCAGCCCTCTTAAAATTTTTTTTTTTTTAAAAAGCCACAATTTTCACCCCTCTTGATCTTCACAAGCTAATGAGAGCTAAAATCCCTCAGCCCTTTTTTCCTTGTCGCTAAAAGCCTCTTTGTTGTCATGGTAACCGGCACTCTATCCCCCTGTTTTTCCTCCATCTGAATTGTTTGAATGCCTTTATTCTGCTCTCTCTCTCTCTCTCTCTCTCTCTCTCTCGCTCCTAACTCACTCTCTCTCTCTCTCTGCTATGTGATGGCTCCAAACACTCGTGTGTGTGTGTGTGTGTGTGTGTGTGTGTGTGTGTGTGTGTGTGTGTGTGTGTGTGCACGCGTTTGATTAGAATTTTTATTTTTTTTATTTTTAATGTCAGTGGGAGAAAAAGAAAACCTCCACTAAGCTCTACAGACAGTGTTATGAATATGGTCAGACTACTTTAAACCACTGTGCAGTAAGGTGGCAGAAGATAAAGTACCGCTTACACATAGACATCAGCAACATAACTAGTTTTTGTCATAAATATATATATATATAATATAATAAATAAGAGAAAACAAATGTCATTCTCTGCAAAGATAAACACACGTTTCAAGCCACTCCCTATTCAGGGAGTTGTCATGGACCATTTGCCTGCTGAAGGTTTAGTACAAATAACTGTAATATTCCAAGTTAGACAGTGTGCAGGTATTTATCGTTGCAACTTTTCGATCCACTCATCGCATTCCTGTGCGTGGAACTTTTCCGGCTGATTCCAATGTCCTCCTGGATCCATTCGTCACATATATTTTATAATAAATAATAATATTTATAATAAATTTGTACATCATCTGATTTTGTTTGTTGTACATTGGACATCTTTTAAGTCTGTCCATCCTGGGAGAGAGATCCCTCCTCTGTTGCTTTTCCTAAGAGTTTTTCCTGACCTGAATCAAGCGTCTAAAGACAGAGTTCGTTGATTGTTGTACAGATTGTAAAGCCCCCCTGAGACAAACTGTGATTTGTGATCTTGGGCTCTAAAAATAAAACTGACTTATTCTAATTTATTAAACAAGTCAGACGTAAAAGCACCGTAAGATAGACAACAAAGAGATAACTTTGTCCTAGGCTGAGTTATAACAGATCTCCCTACAGTGTAGTAAAGGTTCATGGTGTTGTTGGGAGTTGGGTGCAGTGTTAAAGCCCAAATGAAGCTTCTAATTGATCTTTGCAGAGACACAGACTGTGAGCTGGTCATACTGCTCCCTGGATATATGGGAATCATTAATTAAAGCAGTTGTTTTCATTTTAAAGAGTGGTATAGTTAGATTTGCGTTTTTTGTACCACATAAGCAGAATTTACAGAACGTAAGTAAGGATTCCTTTCTACAGATTGCATCACTGCCCCTTTTTTTTAATGATTTTATGATTGATTTAAGCAGTCCCTCCTGACTGTCAATGATATAAACCTCGCAAATGGTGCGTCCGTAAAATTGACCATTTGCATCTTACCTCAGGCATGACTAATCAATCAGTAGCATGATCATCAGTCAGACTGGCAAGCAGATTACTGTTTGTGATTGGTTTATACATAAGTCCTCTGATGTATGTGAGTAAATGGGTCTTTCAACCTAAGATAAAGATAGAGTCGTAGTCTTTGAATGACAACAACTTCCGCTCTCAGGTGACATGGATTGTGTTTCCTTTTGTGTCCGAGTGACGAACGTTTAATAGATGTCTTACTTCCAAAAAAAGGAGATAAAAAGTCTGAAATAATGTGACTATCTATTTAAACATGTCCATTCTGTTACTCTCCTGATCTTTTATATTAAAACAGCAATTTATGCCAAATTAGTAGTGCTGCCCCACTGCACTACTTTGTGATTTTAATTAGCCTTTATGCATCACCCACACCAGGGTGTTTGGCATCCTATGGAGCTAAGTGTGCATTTTCTAATTGTACCAAGCCATTCACATTTCATTACAATAATGCATCATTCACGTCATACATAGCTCGTTGGAAGCAAACACAATTAACACCAAATTAGTCAGCATTAGCTGCCTTGATCCCTGGTTGCAAACTGCACAGAAATTACTTCTGTCTGTTGGAGTGGCCAAAAGTGTTGGATCTCAAACATGGCTGTCAGAGAATATGTTACTGGACAGCTGTCGAGTCCTTTTTCTTGGCAAAAATGATAAAACCTCAGTGGTTCCAGCAGCTGTTCTTATTTATGTAACAACACAGGTAGTGCTGCTTTGTTCTTATGGGTCTAGGGAATTTAATTACTGCTAACTCTCAAGGCTGTATCAGCTACTAACAGGCCTCTACATACACTCAATTCCCTGATTGCCAACAAGAAGAAAGGATGCAAGCCTTCACCTGAACCCCAGCGAGCTATAGCTCTCTGTTGCCGCTCCACTCGTCCTTTGCATGGTTGCTCACTCTGCTGCTCGCTCTGATCCTCCTCTTGGTTCGCCAGCCGTGCACTGAGCCCAGCGTGGGCTTTTAGTTCATTTAGGTTAAATGGACGTCAACGAAACCGAAGACTCTGATAGACTCATATTACATATTACACCAATCAGTATGATACATGACAACCTGTGACCATGACACTAATGTGAATATTTACTGGTTTTCTTCTAGTGCTCTAGTACAGAAAACTGAATATTTGGGGTTTTTTTTGGTGACTATTGGTTGGACAAAACAAGCAATTTCATTATGTCAGCTTGGGCTCTAGGAAGTTTATAGATCAAGTCGATTAATTGAGAAAATGAATAAGTTGCAAACCTCGAATGAAAATTCCTACAGGCAACAAAATTACCACTGCTGCTGTTTTAATAAGGTTACCAGTGGATTTTTTATTCAGAACAGGTAAACATTTTAAAAGACCTCTTGATTGGACAGTCAGTCTTCACCCCCACTCGATAAAAGAATCCCATCAAAGAGACAAACTGGAAGCGGGGCTGGTTCTCTGTTGCTTTGTTTCAAACAGAGAGAGGTCATAAGGCCTGACAGACTCTCAGCCTCTTGTTGTGCCGCTGTCAGAATGACTGAGTGGAGTTGTCAGTCAAACAGGAGTCCAAGCAACTGCCCAGCACATCGGGAAATGAAGCAGCTGCTTAAAAGCAAAGTGCTTCACAAGGACAAAACACGCGCACACACACACACACGCAACAGACCAAACAACATGCAGAGCATAACACGCTACCACTTGTGTGTCGCTACAGGAACACACACTTTTGGAAATTGGAATGACATTTTGTGAAAAGCTGCAGTTATTTTAAACAGCCTTTTTAAATGTGTTAAAATAACATTGACATTTCTGTTCATTTCATTGTACTTTTTTTTTTTTTTTTCTTAAGCCTTATTTTAGAAAAATGGTGGTAAACTAACAGTGATAATGAAGGAAATCAACTTGGCCTGCTTGGTTGCCTGCTTCTAGTCTGTTAGCTGAGTAATGTGATGTAATGGTCTTGGTCAACTAAGGATTGTGTCACCTTTTAATGGGCTTTTAATGGGTATTTGGCTTTCTTCATTAATGGAAATGGATAACAATTCTGATAGTTTAGATAGTACACGATATTCCCGAATATATCAAATGATCAGTGTATTTGTGTTGAGTGACCAGATTCAGGAAGATACTGCAATAAAAATCTCTACATTTTGACGACTACATTGAAATAAATGCTGTAGTTCAACATTTTAGGAAATACACTTACCGCTCGATACCATTCTCACATCTGTTAACTAAGGCTAGTAGCAGGGGGAAACTGCTACCCTGTTTGCACAGTGACTCTGGAGTCTTGTTGTCAACATGAGGTCAGATAAACAGATAATGTAAAAAATACTTACAGCATGTAATATGTAAAACCAACAACTTTTATATTCCTGTTTCCATATGGATTAGATGATTAAACATGTAGATTAGTGAACTTTTGAGGTGCTGGTAGGTGGATTTTTCAACTTTGAGAGACACGCTACGTGAAGCTGTTTGCCCCTGCTTCCATCTTTACACTAAGCCTGCTTCCTTATTCTAGCACAAGAGAAAGTGGCATCAATGTTCTTATCTACTTATCACCATTTTCCAAAAGGTGAAAGTATTAACTAATTAACTTTCTGTGGTTCTGTAGTAGATATAAAAGCTAACATGTTACCAACACCCCCATACATAGACACTCCTCCTTGTCAAAAGTGGGAATAATGGACTGAATGAGAACAACATAGTCCACCAGACTAGATTTAATAGATACAAGATATTTAAAAGACATTCTTCCTCTCCACAGGTTTATATAAAAACACACTGCAGCCTCTCAGAATGCTGCTGGAGCTTGAACAGCCTGCTTGAGCTCGGTGTCATTACCAGCAACTGAAAATGAACCATGAAGTGTTCCCCAAGGGTTCCTACTTAACAAAGCTTACAATTGGCTACGGCGAGCTGGTGGAGAAAAAATTGTGTTGACTGATCCTTTGCAGGCACACAAGGCCAGGGGGAAATGGACAACTAAAGTCCAAATGATGTCTTTGTCTGCATGGTTATACTCTGCTGTACGGTGTGAGCTACATTACAGTCTGATCTCAGTGCTGCGGTTATGCTACAGTATCTCACAATGCCTGTCCTCTCTGTATTCTGATGTCCTGTTTGTTTGTTTGTTTGTGTGTGTGTTGCTGCAGACTGCTCAGTGTCATCTGCTGTAATCTGGACTCCTTCCTGCTGCTGGAGAGCCAGTATAACATCTGCTCCATGCTGCTGCAGAGTCAGAGGGAGAACGTCACTGAGCTGGACGCCAGCGAGGGGTATGAACCAACAAACGCAGTAGTAGTAGTAGCAAAGTTTATAGTTGGAGTAATTCAAATAACTCTGTTTGCTTGTATCATTAGTGGTTACTCACAGAGATTTGCTTTGTAGACTTCATAACTTGCTAAAATGAAATAATAAATCAAACTGGCTCAAGATCGGGCATTAATCTCAGATAAAATACATTAAAAAATATTCATTATTTCTCATATGGTTTCATTATTGTCTTTTTCACAGCCCAGACATCTCAGCCAAATGTATAATAGGAGTCATTTAGCTGAGGCTTATCATAATGGCTGTAACTGAAGTCAGAAACTATCAAGACAAACTAATGCCTTGTTGGTTTTGGTATTTTTATGGGTATATTCAACAATAAGAAATATATATATATATATATAACAGCAACCTTATAATTTAATTTAATGTAAAATCCTTTTGAAAAGCTTTTGTCAGTTTCTTATAGAAATGCTCTCTCCTCATTTCAAGGAATAGTTCAGCTTTTTGGGAAATGACTTGTCTTTCTGAGAGTGAGACCAAACTGACGCCAAACCTGGCAAGAAATAGATACAGCGCCCTCTAAAAACCACAAACTGTTGTTTATATGTTTTGTTTTCGTGTATGAATGAAACAAATGAGATATAACATGTTGATTCGAGAGCTTTATATTTTTGAACATTGGTGTTTCCCCCTACCTCCAGTCTTTATGCTAAGCTAGGCTAACCACATCTTGATTTTAGGCTCTCTTCTTTACACGCGAAGCTCAGCTGGATATTTACCTTCTCACCGACCTCTAGGAAAGAAAACAAATAAGCGCTTTTCCCCAAATGTAATGTGTTTTTTGTACTTGGACATTGCCCTCGTAGCTTTTTTAGAAAGTTCAGTTTACGCCACCCAGAGCTGAACTGCAGGAAGTTATTTCAGACATTTACACATTTCAATAGTTTCCACATTGAGCACATAGTCATTCTCACTCTCGTTGAGTAAAAGCCTTTTGCTCCTCTGTATATCATCCTGATATGACAGAACACTTTCAAATTTAATCATTGCTCAGGATGAGAAATTGTTTGTTTGTTTGCCTTGTCACAAATAAAATGAAATAAAGCGGAAAGAGAGCGAAAAGGCCATTTCTGAAAGTGGGTGTTCAAGAGCCCCTTTCTCTTGGTAATGGCTGGCAGAGCTGTGGCTATTGGTTATGAATGGAAATGGCCCTGAAATGCCAACTCACATTGCGTTTTGGAGAATGATTACTTGTTAATTTATTCTCCCATCTCCGCTTCCTGCCCTCTCTTCTCCTCATGCTCCCACTATCATAGACATCATCAACTCCTTACTTTTTACCCTCTTCCCCCTCCTCCTCCTCCTCCTTTTCACTCCTGTTCAGTGTTTTTTAAAAGTTTACTTTTCAGAATTTTACCCTACTTTTTGTTCTTTCCTTTTTCTTGGTACTCTTTATTTCCTTTCTTCCCTGACCTTGTGAGTGCAGTCTGCACATTTTATTTGACCTCAGCTATTTGAGCTTTGAGTGACTTTTTTTTGTTTCATTCACAAAGAAATGTATGCAAATTACATTTTGTGGCAAACAGGCCCTTGGAAAGAGCGCCGTACAAAAAATAGTCCCCTTTATTACCAATTTCAAGTCCAAATTGCTTCAGCCATAAGAACTATCCACCAAGGCTGACACCCCTCGACCCTAAAGTGCCTTTATAATTGGAGCATTCTCTGATCTTATCTAAAATTCTACATGGGAGCCCTTCTCTCGTTCTTTTCTTATTTTCCTCGCAGCATCAGATACAGTCGCAGTCATTCAGAGGCTTCAGACTCCGTACAAAGTCTGTCAGAAGACGTTTCAGATGAGCTACAACAAATTGGGAGACTTTGGAAGTGTTTGTGAATTGCTCATGACTCACACGACTCTGCAACTCAAAGATATTTAAGATAAAAAGAAGATATTTCTGTTCCTTTTGGACCGTCTCTTAAACTTCCTTATTTGTCTAACCCCCTTTCCCTACCTTCTCAGGGAGTTCATCATAGACAGTCTGTCAGTGGAGAGGAATCATGTGCTGGTTCGGGTCAGTGTGGTGGGAGGTCCGTCTGAGAGGAAGCTTCCTCCTCGAGCACTGCAAGAGGTCAGCTATGCTCTACTTTTAAACTGTAACTCGGTTTCCACTTGGTACAATCTGTGGTTCCTCTCTCTACCTGCAGGGTGGATTGATTGGCAGCAAAATTAGGATTAGTAAAAACGTTTTGGGATCGACAGGTGCCTGCGGGAATGTTTGATTTTAAAAGAGAACTTATTCTAACTATTCTGATTATATATTAACTTCCCCTGCTCTTTCATTCGCTTTGTATGACTCACTCTTTATGGAGAGTTTTCTTACAGTGATTTTGATTATTATGCTCTAACTGTGCGCTTATTTGTGCCCCATTTGCATAGAAATGACAAAATGTATGCGTAATACCTCATTTAAATACTTACAAAAGGCACCAGAGCACCAAGATGCAGTTTGCTTTGCATTGGAGGTAAAGGTCCGGTCCACCTTTGTGGTTGTTTTTGGAATCACATGGTTTATTTTTGTCTTATTTTTGTAGGTTTGTGCGGCTGCAAAAGCCGTGCAATCCTTTCGTGAATTTGCCCGTCAGTCGTCACTGTGCACACTAACCCTCATCCGTCCGTAACTGTTCTGAGTTTGTGCTACCGGTCAGACGGAGAGTTCCACTGATTACCAACAGGACTAAAGTTGTTGTCTGATGCCGGCAGCCTTATTTACTCAGCGTGGTTTGGGAAAGATATCAATTATTGAGGTGTTGTTTACGCTGAACGCAAAACAGGAAACTAATTTTGCTGAGGTCAAGGAAAGGATATGAAAGAGATTTTTTAAAGGGGAGAGCGTAAATTACTTTAGTGAGTGTTTCCTTCATTTTTCACAGGTCTCTCTGATTCATCTCTCCTGTTACTTGTAGGAAGTATAGGGATCAGAAAGCTGTTAAAATACATACAGATTTTTTGTCTGAAGGTTACAAAACAAATGAAAAATTAAACCCCTCTTGAGTGTGGAATGAAAACAGAAGCATTGTTGCCTGAAAACACAGGTTATTCCTAAAATGTCTGTCTGAATAATCACCACCTACAAGGAGACCTAATGAATGATGGCTGTGGTACATTACTAATTCAAATCTTTCATTTGTCAATAGTTATTCTGTTAGATTTCAAGTATGCAAACACACCGACATGCCCCAGTGTTTTTAAAAAAAAATGGTAAGTATGCACAAAAGAGCTCATTCACCAGGAGACATTATGACCAGAACTGTCATTGTGCCAATGTTTGCAAAACTACAGATGCCACTGAACACACCAAGGTCATGTTCTTGTTTGTATTCTGGGACTTTGGGAGGCTTACGTGAGTTCAGTTACTACAATTACTCAGTTATTATACATGTTGGGTTTTCTTAGGCTGATTCTGACAGCTTTTAGTCTCAATGTCTACAAAAAAAAAGTAAATTATGACGTATTTACTGTTGTCCACCTGAATTACAGTGGATAGAGAAACCGCATTTAGACCATAAAAGATATGAATTTTTAAGCTAAACGTTAAATTAATAAATAAAATGTGGAATTTTGTGATTCTTGAGTATTTTATTTTTGTTTTTAGGGGAAAAACAAGCAAAAGTTAAGTAACTCAGATCACATTGCATGCAGAATTATTAGCTAAAGCAGTGAGTCCCAAAGCTGCATAAGGATTGTACGCAGTCATCATCGCCTTAACCAACATACAGGGCAGCACATCAGCTGAGTGGCAGCGTCAAATACCAGCAGGGATTATCCCGACAGAGGGCACAGACAGTTGGATAAAGAGGGCATGCTTTCTAAACCCCATTAACATTTAGAGCACATTATTTTGGCAAGCCACACGCTGAGCTATGACTCCAAAGTTATGGTTCTTCCAAACCGAGATATGACAAGCGTAATGAACATAACACATAAACAGCAGTGGGGTTACAAATAAAAGAAGTGAGAAGGGAAAAAACAAAAAAAAGATTGAGAGGAGGAAAGAATTGATGTCGTACAAATATAAACACAACTTGATAAACTGCCACCAGCAAACAGTAAACAATTGCTCAGTAATGAATCCATCTACAAGTCACTGTGTAACTGCACTACACTGCTCATAGTTTGAAATGTTTTTAATATGCAGTCATCAAACATCGTCTTCAGACAGTTTTCAGTATATTAAATTACAAACAAATGCTAACAATCCAGCATAATGAGACATCAATAACCCAGCAACTTCATAAACAGTCGCAGCAAATATCCTATTCAGAGCGGTGCAGAGATTAATCAATAGAAAATAATCCAAATAGGTTTAATCATGTTGGTTTGAAAGGGTCTAGCAGTCCTTTTCACCGCTGCTACAGCCGACCAGAGTCATTATAGTCTGGGATTTTTTATTTACCTCCATGTGATCATATACATGGTGATATTATAGGTATGTGATCAGTATGTTTGAATTATTGTTTGTAATAATTGCATTAAGGTGTTAATGAGGTTGTCAAATGGTCAGTTGAATTTCTTCCACTCGTTCCAGGGAGAAGAGCCGTACCCCTGGCCAATGTTTTCAAGCTACCCTCTACCACACTGCTACACTTTGGAGCCATCGAAGGTCCACGTTAACTCACCGGGTAAGAGGAACATTGGTGAACTTACTAAATATTAACATTATTGTGATTTTTTTTCACCAACAGTTTCCCCCCCCCATTGTACAGACTCTGATATCAGTGCATTTCTGGCATCATCTAAAGACTCAAAGGATGAGGAGAGCTGGATGGAGATCTGCCGGAGACAGTACTGCGACTTCATGACCTCCAAACCCAACATCTTAACTGGAAAAGGTATCATACTGGTTCACTGGGTAGCTGCAGATTTGCCCCGTAGCCAGGATCTTCTACCTTCTAATCACATAATGATAACATAATATATATATACTGATAATATATATATATCAATTTACTCCCAAACATTTAAAAAGAATAAACTATAAGTTTAAAGGTCAAGTGTGTAACATTTAGGAGGATCTATTGTCAGAAATGTAATATATTATTCACAAGTATGTTTTCATTGGTGTAGAATCACCTGAAAATAGGAATCATTGTGGGTTTTTTTTACCTTAGAATTAATGTTCTGGGTCGTCTTCCATAAAGAAAGCCATGTTGAACAGCCATGTTTCTACAGTAGCCCAGAACGGTCAAATCAAACACTGGCTTCAGAAGTTTCACTGCCACCGTAGTTTCTCCTACAACATCACCACTAAATGGTAGACACTGGTCCTTTAAGAGAAAAGAATAAATAAATGAAGACTAAAAACTAACTGAAATAAAGACTTCTAGTAGAAAGGAAGAGCTTCTTGATTGTCCCACAAGATATTCTGGGTATTTGAGTCTTTGGCTACAAACTCCTACAAATCTAGAGGGTGGTAGTAATGCAGTAAACTAGCTAACAATAAGCTAACACAAACACGGATGAATTACATTCATAGACTTCACGCAAGGCAAACATACATTTCAGCTCTCTCTCACCCACACAAATCATTCAGGGGATGAACTGATCAGGGATCAGATAAATACAGCAACAGCTCTGTGTGCCTTCTCTGTAACTGAATTTGTTGAGCTGGAGCTACTTTTCTCTCGCCTCAAGCAACAGGGAGAGTGACGGATAATTTCAGTGTAACTTCAGCTGCCATTACCACAGTGACGGTAGAATAGTCGCTACGTTTACTGGCTGCTTACGGACGTAGTTACACTAACCATTATGTATGCGTCTTGGAGAGACTGATGCATTCACATCTCTTGAACAGCTGCTTATAATGTATCTGAAATCACCTTTTGAGATGACAAAAACTATATGATACAATCCAACTATACTGTGGATTCTGTATTCAACTACATTATCTGCTGATATTGCGCTGCAGGTGCACCACTGAGATCTGATATCCATGAAACTTCTAAGAACTCCTCATCACTGCCATTGACAGCCTCTGTGAAATGGCACCGACGCCTACTTCTCTCACGTAGGAGTAAATAGCTGTTTAAGGAGGACAAAAATACATTCAAATGAAGGAGGGCTGACAATCTTGTCATTAATGCATGCACTGTACAGTGATTGCTTCCTTTCATCAGCACACTGTTGAACTCCTGTGAAAGCATCCACTCTCTGCTCTGTGGTGCTCATTTCAGGCTTTTCACTGGAACCATGATCAAGATTTATTATCTGTTCAGCTTCCCTCGGCTATAGAAGTGCTGTTTTATTTGGCGCATCATTAACCTCGCAAAACCTGGCATCCTACTTTTTAAGAAACATTCAGTGAAGGAAGTTGTAGCATTTATAGGCTTACATCTAACTTAACCTACTTCCTGGGCAATTTATTGAACATTTACTTATGTTTAGCTCCGCGTATGAAGACGCTGTGATTATCACTTGTGTCTTTGACACAGCTCTAAGAAGAAAATGATTAAGTATACTATCTGTTCATCAAAACACTCGTGATTAGAAGTGTTTGCATGTTCAATACCTCACTATCTCGCCAGCTTATTGATTGCTTAATTGTCCTCCCTCCACAGCATGTCAATGAGATGCATTCACTAGCGGTATCTGAGTCACTGGGTCGCATTTTGATCAGAACTCATTGTGCTTTCTAATCTGGCAACCATGAGTGAAGGGTTCACTGCTGTGTGTTAAACAGCTTCTTTTATATATATATATACACACAAGTATTCATTGCTTCATTGCATGTTAAGCAGCTGTGTGAACATGACTTCACTAACATCCCATTTCACTTAACACAATGTTGACTTTGAGATATCGGAGGAGAAAGAGGAGCTCTGTGAGAAGTGCTAAAGCTAACATAATCATAGCTATTCTTTGATGAGTCAATATAAAAATCCTTTTTATTTCAACAATACGCCCATTCTATCATCACATATGAAAAATCCTTGCTTGCCATATGCTTGCCTAATATTGTGATATTCTCCCGGTGCCACTTGAGAAAAATCCTCTTCAAGTAAAGGATCAGATAAGATGACCAATATTCAGCTTTGGTGAACACATGTTAAATGTTGACTGGAGGAAAGCCAAAGGCAAATGCTGAGAAGAGAGCTTGTTAATGGTCAGTGACTAGCAGCTACACGTGAATGAGAAAGCACATCAAAATACATTAAAAATAGATTTAATTTATTTCGTGCAGTTCTTAAAGTAGACCAGAAGGAGTGCTGTTACTTAGCATGCACTTGGATATTTATATCAATGAGGGTAGACTAAACATTAAACACTTCTTTTTAACCTTCTTATTTCAGTAGATTGCAACTGTGTGTATATAAATTACACCACGAGTTCACACCCAATCCTTTTATATTTGTACTTTAAAATAAATATAAATGAGGTATTACATTCATGTGCAAAAAAATATATCTTCAAGAGCCACTGTGTAGAAAACATCATACATTTTACATGGCACTCAACACACATACGTATTAATATAACAGTAATAAAGTGCATCTGCATCCATGTGGCACTTGTTAGGTACAATTCTTACTAGTTTCTCTTTGATCTACTGTGGCTTGTACCTCATTTGTATGTCGCTTGGGGAAAAGAAACCCAAATTAATATGTAAAAGTATATATGTAAAAATGTATATATGATAATGTTTGGTGTAAGATACAGTAGGATAGGTGAGACTCATCGGGAGGACACTGAATACTTATTACAGCTAAATTAATGTAATGCAAAATGCAAATATTAGGTGAGGAAGTGAGAATACAGCTGCCAAGTTTTTAAGCTACTTTAAATAGTCGGTGCTGTCAGTAGCAGGAAAACAGTGTTACTCATTAAAGGAAACGATAAAGTTATATTTGGTTTAAAATGACTGAAAATATAGAAAAACATGCTCCTGTGGCACCGTGTTGTTGTAGAGTTGTATTGTCTGTATTACTTTTACAAGAGGCCTCATCACCCAGTGTTTACCTCTTATTTCCACAATTAGATCTTAAGTGACTGTGGGTGGTTTAGTGATACGTATGGCGCTGAAAGCAATGCTGCCAGGGTTTACTCTGGGACAGTCGGGGGCAGTGAAGCCGTAAATGGGTACGAGCGGATGCATATTTGCAGACATTACTGTACACGTGTTTTTGCAACTAGAGCCAGCCATGATCTTCTGTGTCAGACACTTTTCCATCCTTGATTTTCTGATTCATTTCTGAACCATCTATATGACTAATAAATCCTGTGGCCTTTTTTTTTTTAATGCCTGTGAGTCAGTGATTGCCACATTAACCTCCAGACCACTTACAGTGTAATTGGCCTGCTTAATAGCATACATTACGGGATGTTATCCACATTATATATATATATATATATATATTTAAAGTAAAAGAGCTGATGTATTTGAATTTGTAAGTTGTGTTTTCTTTGAACTTAAAGTTTTCTTGTAACTTGAATTTTATGTATGTGTCCGTTTTTGTTTTTTCTCTCCTCAGTGCTGTCTGACCTTCTGGAGAAGGTTGTGGCCCATCTATCCAACTCTGCCACAGAGTGCTTCTTCTCTCCGGCTCAGTACAAAGGTCAGTGGGGAAGAGCAACACTGTTTTCTTCCTGACAATTTAATCAAAGGGAAATAACTTAAAGGGTTTTGTGGAGTCAGCCAAATTCTGTCTACACAGGACATAAATCTAACCTCCAGAGAAGTAACATGCAGGCCTACCACCGATAAGGTTAGGTGTGGAGGTCTGGTGCATGTGGCCACTGATTGACTATGAAACTGGCTCTTTGGATGTGGATTTCAGCTACTGACAACCAGTGCTAGTCCAAGACGTAGGGTGATAGAAGTGGCCCAAAGTTATACAGTTTGGTTTACCACAAGGCCGTAAGCCAAAGATCTATGATTGATTGTGTGGTTACTGTACTGTATGTCTTGGTTGGTGTTGTCAGCTCAGCTCCTCTTGGAGAGTGTCTGTGGGAAGCTGCCTGACGCTGTAAACCTGAATGTGCAGTGAGGGTGAACTGGGAATGTCTAGCAGAGGCACCCAATCAAACGTATAATGATAGTGGGTGTCTGATGTTGTACAGGATCTAAAGGCCCTAACACACCAAACCGACGTCAAAGAACTAGCGGCGACTAAAGCCACGTTGTGTCTTGGCCAAAAAGTCACCCCAGAACACACCGCACCAACTATACTCACTGTATTTAAGTGATCATGTGAGAAGAAGTTGAAAATGAGACGATCTTTTGTCCGTGCTCTCTTGACGAAGTTGTTTGCTGCTTTGTTCACTTTTTGCTCATCTACTCGTGCACTGATTCACTTAAACAGTTCATCAAAGTGATTTCTATCACCGAAGGCCTCCGCTGCTGATTCAGCATGCTCAGTCTGCCAGAAAAGCAGCAGACGATGGCCGACGAGTGCTAAGGGTGCAAAACACACTGCAAAAACTAGGGCTACAAACGCCGGCCCAATACTGGACGAAGGCCAACGGGCAGACCAGTGTGTTAGGGCCTTAAAGCCCTCTGAGAACGATTTCTGATTTGGGGTAATATAAATATATTTGACTTAACATGACTTGACTGCAGGGTCTTCCACTCTCACCTTCACAGTATGTTTTCCTACATCCCAACTGAGACTCCTGATTCAGCAGACGGATATCAGGATGTCCGATCAGGACTGCAGCTTCGGGGAAATAGTCTGAGTTCTTAGAAAATGGATGCAGGGCTTTATCCAGCAAGGGGAACAGAACTGTTGACCTTGACTGGACTGTTTGTCGAGCTGTGGAAGAAACATTTTAAGAAAACCTCTGAACCCTCCTGACCTGCCAGACTGACACAGAGTGGGAAAACTCTATTGAAGTATGTTTATTCTCTCTAGTGGAGGTCACTAAGATCAGCAGGTTAAACTTAGAACTTAGCCTAGTTTTAATGTGAGTGACTATATTAAAATGGGTAGCACCACACAAACTACAGAGACGTTACTACATATTAACAGCCAGTAACTACTAAATGTAACTGTTGTGTTAGCTTGCTAATATGTTATGATTATATAGAATATGCTGTGATATAAATCTTTAAGATTATATAGAATATGCTGTGATATAAATCTTTAAGATTTTAAATTATAAAAGGTAATGCCAATAAACCAGTAAGATTAGCATAATTGGATATTTCCCATTCCCACTCCCATTCATGCTGGTGTAAATAAAACCAATACCTACAAATTATATATTTTTTGTGCTGCTGAAACTGTAATAAATTTAAAAAAAAGTGGAGAAATTCCTTCTTATTTTCAGAGCAGTTTTTGACCCCAGGTTAAAACGAGTTATGTCTCCCATATCAAACGTGTGTAGGTTTGTTTGGTAGCCAGTGGGCTAAACAACCTGATCAGACTGATTACCGCTCAAAATAAAAGCTGCTTATTAGTGAAAATATCCAGAAAATCTTCCAAACTGTAAAGTTTCCTACAGGTAATGAAGTGCTAATTGCATAATACTTCTTACTTATATATATGTTTGCAGTTAAAACAGGCCATGCTAGCATTGTGTTCTTCACCCACATCTCTTTATAACAATAGAAAGCAGAATTCCTCCGTATAACTTCTAACATAAAGCGGTAAGTCTCCTCCCAAGTCTCCTCCAAGATAAAATGAAATAGTTCTTCATGTTTAATCAAGTCTAACATGATGCCTGCCATGTTAGTTTAAATAATCACAGCCATAGCATTGATGAACTTGTGTCAGCACTGTATGTTTTAAATCAATTCATGACTGGAAATAATGAAAATTACATTTGAATTGAACGAACGGGGCTATATGACTCTGCTCAAATAATGTTTGGATGTCTGCTCAATCACCTGGCACTGATTAGTAATATGATTATAATTATGATACCGCCACTGCTTTAAGCCCTTGAGGTGATGAACCTCAGATCATCCAAGTACAGTTTTAATGTATTTCTGTAGAGCAGAACGGAAAGAGGTTTACAGCCACTCAAAGTACAGCAAACGGCACAAGCAGAGAAAAAGGTAGAGCGCTGTGATGATTGTAGATAAAATGAGCAAATTAGTGTCATCTGGTCAGTTGTTTCTCCCAGACTCAGTGACTTTTATATACTGTAGGAGGTAGTTAGTATTGTGGCTGGTTAATTAGCATTGCAACCTAATTAAGTGACTTAAAAGTAGGAGGAGAGGTGCAATGTAAGTTATAAATATAAGTCAGCTACTATTAGTCGTACTGTAAGTATTGTCTCCATACGTCTCCCAAAAGTAGCCCCTTCCTCAGCAGTAAAGACCTTCCAGCAATTACAATGCACATTAAATTAGACTCTTTTTTTTTTTTTTTAACTTTAATTGATTTTTATGGAAATGCAATGCCAATAGCAATAGCTTCTTTCCTGTATGATGGCAATATAACTCCCTTTTTAACAGTATATGTTTGTTACAGTTAAGTGTCAAATGTCAATGCACGTTTATGAAATATTATATTTTTATTTAAGTGGAAAAATATAAAAATTGCTAAGAAAACACTTAAATTCTGCCGATATCTGACAAAAGATTAGAGTTAGATTGTATTTTGTCTCAGGCAAAACATAGTCCATTAATCACAGAGTAGTCTTTTAACCATAATCATTGTTTTACATTAGATCTAATCTCCCTAATACTTATTGTACTTACATATGAGTCTGTTATACTGTAGGCAGCAGGGGAAGTCAAGCCATTAATTGGAAGTTAATAACAGTATATTATCTATAAGACTGCACCATTATTCCACAGAACTTTCTATAGTTTTGATTTGGTGGCTGGTGAGAGGATGAGCTGGAAGCCTGACTGGGAGTGATGAGGGGATAAAAGCTCATTTAAAGTGCTTTACATAAGAAAAAACAATTATATGAGGGCAAGATGTAAAAGACAATTCAATATAAAACTTGTATTGGATTTAAAATAGAAGATGAACTTAAGGTGAATAGAACAAAATAGAATAAACGGAGGAATAAAACGTTCCAGCTACAAATTGAATCCACTATAAAGTCGAGGCAAACTGAAAAAGTTTGAAAGAACTGTGACTCGGAGCCGACCTCAAGTTGTCTTGAAGTTTGTTCTGAATATGGGGAACACCGTGAAACAATATAAACCTGTTACCTGTCAGAGATTATTCTACATTGACAGAAACAGGGTTCTTACGAGGTCTCACACCTCACTGTCCCTCCACCGACTACCTCCATCGCCGCTGATGGACTGCTGTCGTCGCAGAATCATGCCGAATGTTGAAATAGAGCGACGTAAAAGCGACATATAAAAGATGGTCTCCACAGTAGTGCTTGGGATTGGCTCCGGTATCGAGGTCCCGCCCATACGCCTGGCCGACTCAATCACGAGCAGGGCTCAGCTGTCAATCATGAGGAGAAACTCCCTTTTTATAGCTTAAAATAACTCATTGAAACTGAAATAAACTTAAAGAAGAATCAGCGTGATAAGAACTACCTATAATAACAGAAACCATCTTTGGGAAACATTCATTTGACATCTACTTTGATTTTTTTGCAATATAGCAACCTGTACTGCAGTCAGCCACCAGGGGGCGATCGAGGTGTTTTGGCCTCACTTTTAGAGAGCTGACATGTCGTCCATCTTTATATATGTCGATGTTTGGACCACATATTGGAAGTGGCTCAAATCAGAATCAGAAAAGAGCAGATTCCCTGTGATTGGTGCTTTACACACAAACAAATCTGGAAAAAAATCATGATATATATCCATATTTTCGTATTACAATAACATTAACATAATCCAGTCCTAGTTGGAGCTACCTGCTGTGTCGCACAAGGCAGAAGTATTGTTGCAGCGGTTTCCTGTGGTTTAATGAGCTAATTTAGAATGATAGAAAGCACTCACACTATGTACGAGTTGTCTTTGAGATTTAAATGGAATACTGCAAACTTTCTGGTATATTTGGCTGCAGGATTCATGCCTGAGAAATACAGGTTTTTCTTTTAAAATAGTGTTCGGAATTTGATAGGCTTTATGTTCTGGATCTACTGACGAAGAGCAGATCATTTGTGAGAGTGAAGGGATTCAGCAGGATCAGCTGCTAAGAATAAGTCGACAATCAGTTATAACAAACAGCAGATAATAAAAGGCAGAATCTGACTGTTTCTGCACTATAAATAATGAATGATAGTGATTAAAAAGGGTACATGGAGTGTGTTCAGTGTAATTTTATTAATCATATATTTCTCAGTAAGGAGAAAGGCTCTGCTGCTAGCCTATTTCCACTGAAGACTGATCTATTTCCCCACTGAGTGTTTGATGTCTTTTATCAGCGCTGTCTCCGTCAGTCCATCAGCACAGAGGCAATGTCTCCTCCGAGGCCACGCTGATCAAGAATCTTAATTCTGAGCGTTTGTTTTGATGATTTATTTATCTAAGTTCTCTCACACACTTCAAAAGTTGTTGATTTTTCCACTTAATGACATTATTATATTTTTATTTTTATTTTTATTCACTTCATTTTTCAAAATCAGTCACACTCATTCACACAATTTATTAACATCAAACGGTTTATAGGACCGATGGCCCCCACATTTTACACGTTAGATTGGTAGGAATGTCTGATCTTTGATAGCAGAGATATCAGCCCCCACCTTGTTGTCTTTGTCTGGGGATTGAATGGAGTTGAGAACGGGCGCTAATGTACAAATGTACAACCCTTACTTCAACTCACGCCTTAAGTGAAACTGGAGATATAGCGAATCACTTTGTAACACAGATAGGGCTTTTAAATTAGCACTTTTGGCCGCGCCATGTTGTGCCGAGCGACGTCCGAGATGGACCTTCTCCGGAGGAGGGCCATAGGGCGCCCCCTTCTCCCCCTTCTCCCCCTCAAAATACATGCAAGACTCAACTCCTGTCTTTACAGGAGAGCAGAGAAGTCTTTGAATGTTCAGCTCCCAGTAGCTTCTAACTGAATCTCTGTGGTTTGAAGTTTCTCTCCTGTGTCTCTGTTTGTATTTTCAGATTTCTGCTTTATTTTACTGTTTCATGTTCACTTTCAGCCACATAGGAGTCATGTTAAGTTAAGTTGTGGAGAATTTATAGTAAGTTAAATATGTTGCAGCTCTCTGCCTGTAAAGACACACCTTCAAGCAGGTAACCCTGTTGTTGTGGAAATGAAACTGGATGTCCCGAGTAACGTTATATGTTACGTTCACAATATACTAAAAGTGTGTAGTGAGGTGCTGATCACTGTTAGTAGACCTGAGATGGGGCTGAAACGTCATCAGTTAAAAAAAAGAGAAATATAATTTACTGTTATTTTGTTCTGTGTTTCTAAGAGTGAAACTCGTAACGAGTAGTCCCGTCTGATCAGTTGGTGTTTGGTCAGACGTCTTGGCAGCACGTCCTTCAGTTAGTACACTTGCATAGAAGCTGTTGTATAGAATCTATAAAACCCTTAAAGTGCTTTTGCACCTGCTGCTCCAGCATCAAAACCAAGAATCGCCTCTGAAATTGCCACATTAGCCTACGTTTCTACATCTATTCATTGCTTTTAAAATGAAGGTTTTCTGGTGTCCTTTCTATTTCACACACACGCTGCTGTTCCATTTCCTCCCACCAAATAGCCTCTGAGGAGGCCAGACAGCTGTCATGGCTCTTGTTGAATTCAGCAATCTGCCAGTTACATGTGTGTGAGTATAAGTTAGTGTGTGCGTAGCAGGGGAACGGGTGGTAGGCCCCCTTTTAGTGTTTGATTGACACCGACTAGAGTCTCAGCCACTCTGCCCTACTTGAGTGCTCCCATTGTATGGAGAGAGGGGACTCATTTGCCAAGTATTAACCTCTGTCAGTTCCCTCTTCTGACTTGTATCTCCTCGCCGTTCATGGCCTTGTCTCCTGAAGTCAGCTGTCCAGTGATCTCATTTATTTCGGCTGCCAGTTGAAATTGGGTGGCTGGAAACAAAGAGAGAGCACCTTTTTTACGTCACTGCTACATCTTACTAGGTCAGACGGAGATCCACGCTTTCTCAAATCAGTCCTCGTCCTTCTCACCACATCCTACGTTTGGTTTAAAACCTTTTCCTCTGCGCTTCAGCCAGCCAAAGAGCCTGAGTCAGTTCAATTCAGTTCTACTTAATTGTCAGTATACTGTACTTAGATACAAGGAATCATATAGCTGTCCTACAGAAATAGTTCAAAGGAGAGAAAAACTGAAGAAAAAGAGGACAGTTGTAATTTTAAAAACTTAAGATGACAGATTTAAAGTTTTAAAAAGTGTATAGCACTGGTGCTTAGACTACAGTATGTGAACCAATGGTGGCACACAAGCTGCCTCTAGTGGTTAACTGAGGAATCTCTTAAAGATTTAACAAATGATAATACTTTTGAATGCAAATTTAAGTGGAATTTAAAATAAGTTCTGCCTTTTCCTGTTATATTTAGTTTTAATATCAGCCTGCTACGTAGTCACGTTCATGCCTGTACATACACACAACACAACCATCATTAGTTAGAAGCTAAAATATGATGGGAAAATGGGAACTATTGGGAACAGAAGTGTGGATCAGGTGTTCCCCTTTTCCTCCAGATTAGCTCTGTTAGGTCTTGAACCGGTTCCATTCAGGATTCAACAACAATTAAACATCTTTTTAGGAATAAATCTGCCTCCTGTGTGAAGTGTCTATAGCTGAATAGGGTCGGCCTACACTACTGTATTTTAACACCAGATATAATGGTGGTAGTCAGACAGCCTGATATTTTCTCAGGTGATACAAGTTATACAATTTGGTATAAAAGATTCTGTATATACAAAAGTAATACAGGTTATTTAAACCTTTTAGTCCCTTTTTCCCGCTTTTTTGTCATGTTCAGTTTAAGTATCAAGGTCCTTGTTGCTGCCTTTTCTGCTGTGACCCTGGTCTGAGCGTTTGCTGAAGTAGATGGAAACTTTACCTGTGCCACTCACACATCCGTGTTTGAGTTTATCCTCGGAGAATGCTGGAAATCTTCATTCAAGGATGATTAAACATTTATTTTTTAAGGCCTCATGTGTGGCTGTGCTCACATGCATCAATAACCTCCTTGTAGATGTCGTGTGCTCATCTTAAAGGATTTTCTCTTGATGTGTCTCATAACAATGACTCACTCACTAAAAGCCCTTTAATTCTGCAGGCTTCTTTATTCTCAAGATTATTTTTGTGTTTTAATTTCTCCAAAGCTCCGGAGGATTGTAAGGATTCTGGAAACCGAATCAACTCGGAGCTAAATGCAGATCCCCGAGATTACTCTTCATAACTTTCACGGTCGCTTTGATAAGCAATTAATTACAGATTGTCACAACTAATGTTAGAGATACATTGCACGTGCCATCTTTCAACAGTGGCTCTTTTTTAACAAAAGCTAAATGGTCGGATTATAGTTATTACGAACTGTAAAGTAGACGCCAGCGACACAATGCTGATGAGACAGGAGGAGAGAGGAATGGGGAGGGAGGGAATAAATACAACAAGAGAGCATTCATCTCCATTAGACAGTAATTGCCATCAGCAAGAGGTTTTTTTAGAGATGTTAATATGTGAGGATAGAAGGGTGAGGTAGAAAATACAGCACTAGTTGTCCTGGCACTGCTTCATGCCCTCATCACAAGTTATTTTTTCTCAATTAATACAAGATTTGAAGACCCCCGATTAATCCACAATGCTTGGCGGTGATTTTTTGATGGTAACAATGTTGAATTATCACTTTGATATCGCAGATTACGGCTACCATATTATCATTTCCCCAGCAAATTTCTGCACCATTAGTGTGTAAATTGGATTTCAAGTTTTCCCTGCCACTCACGCTGTCTCGATAATACTCATATTAATTGTTAAAATCTTCTCATCATCTTACCACAAACTGCCTGAAGCAGGGGATCCATTAGCAAGAATGAAATAATATTCTTTTTCCCCAAAGCCAGGATTCAGTGGAAATATCTTCCAAAACAAAATATCAGTCTTCCCGCAGTTATTGCTTCATTCATCGTTCTCTCCACACAATTACAACTGTAACTCCAAAAGCTAATATATTTTTATGATTCTGTACACTTACTGGTGCTAAGTAAGAGCCCATGAGAGCGTCTGGTGAGACTGATAGCTCAACAATCTGTACAAAGCTGTGGCATGTGGATCTAAAGCCGCCCTGCTCCAGCACTGTCTGCTGCTGCAGTATCTCACTGCAGGACCCAACTGCACAGATAAAGATAAAGTCCTGAGATAAAGAGCTTTCTCACAAGGCTCAAAATTTCATACTGTAACTCCCAACCAAAAGAAAACTCCACCACACTCCTAAAATCAAGAGTTATGACACCGCTGCTGTAAACCATCAAAATGCTGCTGTGAAATTACCCGTGGCTGACTGTTAGTGAAATTACCCAAGTCACCTTGATGCAGCGCTATCTCGCACACATCTCAACTGAATGCCAAACAACTGCTGTAAAAGTGCCAACTACAAAATTACCCAGACACAACATCACATCTGTAGTGCCTTAAAAGTAGCAAGTCACGATATTATGTCATGTTTTTTCCATTTTCCACAGCCGTAACGCACCCCATAAGTGATATTGAGGGAGTATTATGCCCCCAAAAACCCTCCAGCTCTGCTCTTTGGGTATTGCATTGCTTGGTAATAACCACCTCTCCTCTTTAATCGTCTTGTTTTACAGCAGAGGAGAAGAGTGTGAAGAGTGCTGCATTATCATCTGTGGAGCAGCTGGGAATCAACACCTGTCTCAGGTATGTATGTAAAGTGTTTTTCTATAGTTCATAAACCCTCATTTAATAAGACAGTCTTCTCCCAGCAGCGACCAGGGAAGGAGCAACCTGCTGTGTTCACTCAAGTCTTATACTCAATGAACTGTAAGCTTCGTTTTAGTAAATGCAGCCTCCACTCAAAAGAAATATCCTTAAATACTTGAATTCTGTCAAAAGAACTGTTGACGTACTGGACATTTCTGGTCCTGTTTGGTTGAAGGTTGAATTTACTCCAGGTTGATACTGGAGAAACTGGTAGACGTCTGGGCTCAGATGATAAACTGTGTATGCACAGACACAGAAATATGCATGTTTACCATCTTAATTTAGCCTGTTGGCATGCTAACATTTTCTAATTAGCACCGAGTAAAGCTCATACCAAAGTTTATTTTGTCGTCACTCACTCACAATCGTCCTGGTTTTCATTACAAAAATAATGATATTATACTTGTTTTCAGCACTTACATAAACATTTATCACGTTCTGTCCCATTATTACCCAACCCAATATGAAAACATAAACCGTGCGTCATGCATCTGAATTCAACACTGATTAGTCTGTATGTGTGTGTGTCTGTTAATCAATATGATGTTGTCAAGGCTGTTGCTAGCCTATGAGTCATTGGCTCTTTCTGACAGAACCTGGCAGTACGCTAACATTTAGCTCATGCCAAAGAGAAAGTTAGTCAGAGCTCCAGGAGGCTTTCTCCTTCATGAAGTACCGCTCTTAAATAATTGTCCCTCATCATGGTGAAGACGCCTTAGTATATGATGTTTTTAAAGTGATATTTTACATTTAAATCCCACTCCCTCTCCCACTTCATTGTGCCATTCCTCTATCACACATACATATTTAGTATTTAAGAAATAATAATTACATCGTTTATGCATGAGGTCCAAGGTTTTTGCTTTCAATCCCTCAGAATCACACAGTAAAGAGGTTCTTTCTGTAGCTGCACCAAAGCTGAAAAGGGAGAAGGTCATTGCTTAAGGAATAGAGAAAGGTTTATCCAGATTAAAATGGAGTACAACGGCAGCAGGTGTGAGCTGTTTCCCCAATTCAGGAGCTGGATCATCTGAAGGCCACAGCCCTGTCTCCTTCAGGGTACCCGAGAGCCCCGTTGAAATGGTCTGTTCACACCATTTTCAGAAAACATGCTGCTGTATACGGAGGAATAATATTATTCCCTTCTGCTCCTGTTAGACCCCCACACTTGTCGAAGGTGTTCAAGGGTTCTCCTGCTGTTCTGTTTTCCCTCTAATGGCGCCAGTGTGCATAATACTTGGTCTGTTCTTTATTTTCCCATAAGTAGGCCATCTGACTTACTTTTCTCTCACTGCTCGTTTAGGCTCTAAATGACACCCCGCTGCTACATTACATCGTGGATATAACTCTTTGCTCGACACCTCCCCCCTGAAGGGAGCGTTTCAGGCGAAAAGTTTCAGAGCATGTTCAGAAACACTGAGTGCCATGTTTGCATTATTGGTATCAACAGAGCACAGTATGAGAGCGGTACCCACAGAGAGGATTTAAAGTAGTTGGACATGAATTTATAATTAATCCTTGACTTACAAGTGTCAGACTTGCCAAGTTTAATCTGACCACATCAGACTTGTTGAATTGAATTTTAATGAGTGCTTCTGTCTGTTTGCATGAGGCCTCAGTATTTCTTTGTGTCTTTGTTATTGTCAGAATTAGGTTTATTACCAAGTTTTGGTGCATAGGAAGAGAAAATTAACAAAAAAAGGAAGTGAATGCAGTCTGATATCCAGCTCCCACACAACTAATTTGGTGGATAAGGGGCCACAGTGTGATGGGGTTGTGTGGGCCTGGGTTCTTCCTGAAATCCACAACCATCTCCACTGTCTTTAGAGCCATGAAGGATTGATTGCTGCGTGGGAGAGATATACATTATTTCTGTTTTGTCTTTTGTCTCCAGGTACGGCAGCTACCTCAAGCTACTGAAAGAAGATGCTGTGAACGACCTGACGCAGCTAATGAAGCATGTTAAGATCTTCTTGTCCACACAGAGAGTTAAAACTACTTCAGAGCTCAGTATCCTTTACAAAGTCCAC
The DNA here is from genome assembly GCF_905237075.1 of Dicentrarchus labrax. NCBI lineage: Eukaryota > Metazoa > Chordata > Actinopteri > Moronidae > Dicentrarchus > Dicentrarchus labrax. The sequence goes on from NW_026136708.1 coordinate 21,587,643, forward strand.
AATCAACCCATTTCAAAAAATACTCGTGGACTGGACGAACCATCTGTCTATCACGGGTGAACTTCAGATCAATGAACCATATAATGTAGTCAAACTTTTCAAACTCAGTCGGGAGAAGAAAGAAAACATCTTTTCCATCGAGAAAAACCTTCAGTGACGTTCTTTGCTCCTCTTTCAGTGAAAGAAGCAAGCAACCTAGCCGCCACTGTTGTTTAACAGTCGCCTCTCGCTGCGTCACACCTAGCGCCCACCCTCGTAGCTGCTTCCCTTAAAGGACGCTGATTGGTTCAGTAACACTGTACCTAGCTTCCCTAAGGTTAATTTAAGTTTCATGACCATAAGAAGTTTAGGTTTGATTAAACTATATTGTCAAAGCGTAATTTATTAAGAGAGAGTCGAGAGAGGAGTAAAGTGGGAGTAGCGTTTTATACAACTACTGTTGATGCTTTCAAATACACATTAACACACACCAAAAGACATTTTGACTTTATCCTGCACTCATATTTTGACACATACCATTTTATTTTCATTTTAAATGCAATATATTTTCTCTTTGCCCCCATTCTGCTCTGTCACTCCATTCAACCGAGGACACTGTTTGTGTGCAGTGGCAGCAGTCTCGGGTTGATAACTTCAGTAGTCACTCAGAGAGAGACGTGGAGAAACCGATAGTGTCCACCTCCGTCTCATCAACACAATACAGATTATTTTACTCCATCTGTGTCTCAGTGAGCAGTTCAGCCTTCTTTTGTCCCAAATGGCAACTGATAGGCCTCCTCTCTCCTTCAGAAAAGTTCCCTTTGTATGTGGACAATTGAACATGAAAACACCGAGCAGAGATAAAGAGTCTTCACAAATATAAAACAGCCTGACATTTTCCTTGTAACACTGAAACCACGCTGACATTTGAGCTAATAGGAAGAAGCTGCTTGTGACGATCTTTTATGCCGAGCAATTTAAATTTAGCCGCATGCAGATTTACCGCAGTGTTTCTGCAGCCAACATTAGTCTGTTGTTGTTCAGGAAGCGTCAACAGGTCCAAACTGCAGTGCACAGCATACAATATATTAATTTAATATACTTTTAGAACTTTTGGAGAAAGCTTTTGGAGAAAGATCTGATGATTTTAGTGCATTGCAGATATCTTTTAGATCCTGAAATTTACCCAGACTAAGTATTCTGTAGTCCCTTGGTTCAATCAAGGAATGCAAAACAAAGCACTGATTTTAGAGAGAAGTTGTTTAAGGAAGTCAGTATTTTCAGTTTGAGCTTCATTCATGTTATTGAGTGATAGCAGATCAAAATGTGGGTTTTTTTCTTTTCCCACCAACTCTTTATTTATAATTCTTTATCATTCGAAATGATAGCGTGTACTCCAAGTAGATGAGGCTTGTCTGTCAGAGCTTGTAGTGTTAATCAACTGGTAGTGTTGGTTAATGAGGACCGATCCAACGGTTAAACCAACCAACCACAATGTCCTCTTTGTAACCTGAATCATCTCTGAGTCTGTAAAGCATATTTTAGATGCCCTTACATTATATCTGGTGAGCGTTTCAAGGGCAAATTGCAAATAAAATCTTTGTGTGCATTCTAACTAAATAAAAGTTAAAGGTCCACAGTGCTCAAAAGGCAGCAGCTCAGCAGAAAGACATAAAAAGCAGGAGGCGTCGATAGCCCGGGGGTTGTTTCTGGAGTTGAGACTAATCGCTCCGCAGTTCTCCCGGAGCAGGACTCAGACCGGCATATCAGTGCAGTCATTTCCTTCCAGCACCATCTGAATGAAATTATCTAAATGAAACTGACCTTACAGAGTAAATGCTCCAGAGCCTGAATGAACCACTTGAGATGCAGTTGATGAGAGAAAGCTTCAAGTTAGAAACCTTGAAGTCTGATTGTGTTGCGACCTCAGTGTTTTCAAATCGTGTTAGTTTTTTTTTTTTTTTTTTTTTTTTCACTCTCGTCATTGCTGTAATGTGGTGTTCACAAAGCTGAGCTACCACATGGGAGACCTTATAGTAAATGGCTTGTATTGGATGAATGTCTTAACATGATTCATACCTTACTCCTCGTACCCCAAAATCACAAAAAGCTCCATATTTTCATACTAGACCTGGTCTGTTTTAGGCTTTTCTTCATCTCATAAATTCACAAAATGATACTGCAGACGAGGAATTGTATCCTGGTGGTCTGAACTGTAGGAGGCTGTTTTTCTGCTATGAGATAATGGTCTGGTGTATCAGGGTTAATTGACTGTCAAAGCATTACTCGCTCTGTGGGTGACACTCAATGGTGTCAGCGTCAGTTGACAGTAAAGTGGTATTAGCTCAACGCTTTATTTAACACAACATAAGGACTCAGTTTCTTGTGACACCTAAACGGGATCTTTGAAAGTTCTTCAAAATATCAACAAAAGCAATGAGATATAATATTTGTATAACTAATTCTGTTGTTTGAATTAATTTAACACCACCTGCTGTTGCCAGAAAATATCTGTCAAGTCAAATTAGTCTGTTTTTTTTTTTGTGTCACGCTGATGCAAAGCTCTGTAGATCATTAATTAGTAATACAATGCAGAGGCTGCCACTTAATTCAGATTTATTTTTACATGCAAAGTGGTACTTTCTCTTGATTTAAAGCTGTTACCTTTTTGAATATGTGCTACAGAGGGCTAATTTGAAGATAAGAAACACTGTATGGGTCCACAATCCACAGTATCCATCGCATTGTCATGTTGGAAAACTAATCTCAGCAGCTACAGTGTGTTTGTTCAGCATTACTGAGTCTGAGTCACTGATCTTTGTATGCTTTCCACCAGTGTTTCGGCTCTTTAACTCTGTCCTGCAGTCACTCAACAGGATGGTTATCCAGGCCACGACTGGCTGGCCTCCACCGTGTTCCTCATCATGGCGGGAGACACAGACCGGTCTCTGAGTTTGTTGCTCAACCTGTCCTCTCTGCTCATCTCTGCATTCATCTGGCCTGCAAGGATACACGCCTCGGTGAGCATAACACCGTGCTAAAAGAACAACAGCACAGTCTATTCAGCAGTGCAACAGCTGGGATTTAAATGTGCAGCAATTTGGCACTTTAGAGGCCTGAAATGGCAGCAAAGTGGAAGTTTTAAAGACCTCAATTGTCATCCTATTGTCATATTGTTGCTATCTTGGTTTGTGAAGAGTTCAGTCAGGTATCCACCTTATTTTGAACAACACAATCACACACTGCTGCTCAGGAGACAGTGTTGGATTGCTTTTTTGTAAGTGTTATATTGGTTAGCATGATAAGCATCTCTCTTTTAAGGCTGGAACAGCTTTTTTTTTTTACAGCCGCATGTTATTTAAGTGTGTAGGTGTTGTTCAGAGATGGACATGTTTATAGATGCACACGTGAGCTGCTCTTAGATTTACATTCATCTTTGTAGAAGTAAAATTTACAGCCCTTCTTTTTTTTATCCAGGGTGACAGAGTGAACGCTTTAGGTAAAAGCACTCCCGCGTGTAGATGACGACAGTTCGGACAACCTGTCGCTGGTTACGTTGGGTTTGAACCGACAAGAATTTTCAGTGCATGGTTTGGTTTGGCTGTTATCCTGAAACAGCCTGTGTCCTTTTGAGTTAGTTATTAACCTTAGATCCCCAGGCAGGTCCTATCAGTCTAGACTTTATATTAGCATCACTATCACCTTTGAGCCCCTCTGGCTTTATGCAACACCATTTATTTTTAATATACACTCTCTGTTGTCTTAAAGCTGCAGTAGGTACCTTTTCTAATAATGTTTGAGGAAGATAGTTGCTTGTTGAGACTCAACAACTTTGGAATGAGACTATTTTTCTTGGTTTTGATTGGTTGTTTTCATTCAGCTGTTGGTGGATTCGTGCAAATGCTGTTAGGAGTTATCTACTGCTCCTTTAATCAATGTATTCTAATACATTGCTGGCCAGAAAGGAAGACTGTAAACAACTGTGGTTACTGTGGTTTTTGCTTCCAACAGTCTAGTTACACCCAAGAAAACTAGGTCACAAAGGGGGGGGGGGCTATCTTGTCTTCTCCTTTAAACACCAAAATCACGTCGTCAGTTACCCAAACCCTGCATATGTCAAGAAACTGAGATACCCCGAGCTCTTATAACCTTTCTGTCAGGAAAATCTGGAGCCACTCTCACGTCAAAGAGCACATGAAATGTTGCGGTGACCCTTTTGAGTTTTTATCCAGTTTCGGTTGTGAGAGTGAGGCTACTGAAAAACCACTGAAATCCACATGAGCTGTGATTGGCTGCTGGTGTTTCTGATGGCAGTGATGGGTTGTTAATAGTGAAGATAATATGAAGTAAGTTGGAAAAACTTTTCAGGAACACACAACTGCTCACTACAACCCCGGCTCTGTATCACAGTGAATGAATATTACAATATGCCAAATTGCATGTAATAAGAATGTCATTAAAGTGTAATATGAATATCCAATACATCCATCTAGTGTTGTGGTGCTGCTATCAGCAAGTTACATCTGACGCCGAGCTATCCATCAAAATTTCCACTGTAGGTTTCTATGGAGGGACTGTAACGTTGTCTCAGCTCATGTTCACATTTGAAAAGCACCTTTAAATGTGAACAGCGTCCGATCTCCGTCTCCTCGTTTAAACCCGCCTTTTTTATATGGAGCACGTCAACAATCACAGCAATGTTACAGTAAAGGGAAATGAATAAATGAAGATGATAATGAATTCTAACAACATTTTTCCACATAATGACTTTCAGTTTGACTCTGCGTCTTCATTTCTCGACACGGTGAAAAACAAACAGGATGTGTTGTTTTTTTCTTACTGAATTGAAAAAACTAGGAGGAGAAATAAAAGTAATAGTAATCGTTGAAGTTAGGGGGAGAAGTCTAGCTTCAATCATTCTAAATTACAGGGGAGACGTGAGGTGCTGAGATTAAGCTTTGCTATCATTATGCCAACCTCTGTCATCGTTTCGTCTCTCGTCAAAATCAATTACGGCTCGATCAGACTCGACTGAACGTGTGCTGCGTGCTCTCGGTGTGTTTGATGCAGTTGCAGCCGGTGGATTTCTCCATACAGCAGTTAAGTTAGCCTCCAACTTCACAACCCGGTCGATTTTAGTCAATAAAACGCAAAAACAGAAAAGGGCACAAATAATTAAGAGGCAGCCGCAAATTTGGGAGCGAATGTGGACATGAACACGCATCGTTAACACACACACACACACTCCACAACCAGCACAAAGCAGCCTACTGTTTCTATTCCCATTACTCAAAATAGAAGTATTCTTGTTTTTATCTATATATCAGCACTGAATACAAATCATGGAGCTTGTCATTTATGTTTCTTCTTTGAGTATCCACCAGTGGTGCGAGCAAAATTGGTCATTATTTACAGCTTTGCCTTCAATTTAAAGATGTTCTGGAGATAAAAAGCTCATGTTTGTCATGACAGGTCCATGTTCCCGTGGAAGTGGCTGAATCGGGAATCACTCCTGTCTACTGGTGCACAGCTCACTATGTGGAGATGCTGCTGAAAGCTGAAGTTCCTCTGGTCCACTCCGCCTTCAGGATGTCTGGTTTCACCCCATCCCAGGTATGATCCGTAGAGAAGGAGAAAGTGTGTGGGTAACATTCAGGAGGATCTGTTGGCAGAAATGGAATATAATATTCATAGGTATGTTTTCATCACCTGAATATACGCACTGGTCCTTTTAAATCTGAACCAGGATTGAGAATGTCATTACTTTATGCACATAGTCCAATATGAATCAAAGCTGTTGGACAGATCTTTAAGCAAATGTACAACTGAAACCGCTTTGATATTCATGATATTCCACACAGGTTGGGCTGAAAGAAAACCGAGCCTACCAATCTTTGAGTCCACATTGTTTCTACAAAAAGAAAACCTCATATTAACGTTCAATTCATCCTGTGTGTGAAATATTTCATCTCTGCACTCACAGAAAGTTAAACTGAGACTGATGAAGCTTTGTAGACAATAGTTTCTGTCTATACTGCAGAAAATTAGTTTAAATCAAATATTGAATATACTGTCTTTGTATTATAATTTCCACTTTCTGAGCCTCTTAGATCATTAAAGGACAGCCATGACTACTGATGGAGGAAATAAAAGGAACTGAATTCGGATTAGATTGGTTTTATTTAAATTACGCTGCTCAGACTTTGCTGCACCGACAACACCAAAAGAGTCAGCAGCACATATTGTTTTGTCACTGTTGTTGAATAATAATATTTCATTAAAGATGTCAGTAAGAGACCCAAAACTGGATTTAAAGCCTTAAACCCACACTTTTTTGGTTACCCTATGAATGACTTCCCTTTTTATCCTGCTTTGACTTCAGTCGACTATAAAATACCAAAATACGGCTTTGACATTGAATCTTTTCCCTTTTCTTTACCAGAGCAGTTGAAAAGTCAGATCTTTGCTCCTTGACTCTTTATTCTTTTGACACCGACTTCTCTCTCACAAACAACAAGGCAGAAAAGGCAGATTCACCTTGAATCCTCTTATGTTTGATCCCGTCTTCTGTGTGTCTTGCAGTTGACAGTTGAGGCTCACATAATGTACGGCAGCAGGCGCGCTTATGAGGCTCGCCACATTTGCATCAAGGATCTGAACTTGCCGTCTCCCGGGTGGAGTAACGCGTTAACATTCCGCTCATCTCTTTGCACTTCAAGGCGATAATGGGCACCTGTTCTTCAGTCAGAAATGGAAATATCTATTGCAGAAGTTTGAGCTTTTGAAAGCCTGACAAAGCAGCAGTGGCAAATGAAGCATTATACACCTCTGACATTCATACAGTAGAGGGTGAGTGTGTGTGTGGACGCAGGCCTCTGTCGGATTCCATTTACAGAACGTTTAAGTATTTAAAACTGTCAGACTGCCGTGAAAACGGGAGTGTGTGTCATGGGAAGAGACTTAAACTGAAATAGTCTTTAGCGTGTGCAGGAACCTGTGACAGGTAAATGATTAATAAGCTGAATTATGGGAAGAAACATGAGGTGTGTAGTGCATGTGTCCTAAATAAGGTCCAAAACCCCCAAATATTCAATTTATAACATTATAAAAAAGAGAAAAGCAGCAATTGTTTGGCGATATTGTCTAAAAAAAAATTACTTTTGTGTTGTCTGAATTACATGTTAGATAAAATGGGGCTGACAACATCACAAAAAACTACATATTACATAATCAAACATCTACTGGCAGAAATGGAGTATAATATTCATAGTTATGTTTTCATTAGTGTATAATCACCTGAAAATAAGAATAGTTGTGTTCTTGTTACCTTAGAATGAGACGTTTTATCTACAGACTCTTACAGTAGCCCAGAAAGGACAATCCAAACACTGGCTCTAGATGGGGTCATTTGCATTTTTCACACATTTTGCTATTTTATATTTTTCCTGCATAATTGGAAAGGGGTGGGTGACACGGGGGAGTTGCAATCTGCAACTACACCTCTAGATGCCACTAAAACCTAAAGCCTTCTTACACCTTTTGAATTTCTATATGCTGGAGTCTTAAACCAATGACATTATATTATCATATCACAATAGGATTAAATTAAATATCTGTGAACAATAAGGTTGAATTATCACTCTGATCTACTGCAGAACATTCAGTGTTTCTCACACACAGACAGAAATCTCTGCGAGCCGGCCAATGTGACCCGACGTGCTCCGATTAATAACGGCTCTTGAAGCCTGTTTATGGCAGAAGGGAAATGAAGCAAAGAACACTATGAGAATACAGTCACACTCACCTTTGCCCCCCCGAGATTTAGCTCACAGGAACACTAACAACAGAGAAAAGCACATTTTGCCACTGTCAGAAAAAGGGCTGCTCTTGGAAAGACCTTGAAGGGATTTATAGTCCCTTGTTTATAGTCACAGAAAATACTGTAAGTGTAATTCTTTTTCTGCCTGAGGGTTTAAAACAAAGAGCAGCAGGGATCCTGCAGTTCCTTGTTTATATTACAACACAAATTAGGATGCCAGTGTTTTCATTAGAGTATGGCTGAGGACGGGGCGATCATAATCGAATATGTTTATGGAACGTAAGTGAAGCTTGTTTGTATGCTCGAGCAGACCTGCGTCATTAGTGAACACAGTGGCTAATTACTGCCATGGCAGTTTGTTAAAGTGTGTGCACTGTTTCATGTCTGCCGAATGCGTGTGAAGTTCGGTCAGACTCGCGGCTACCGACGGTTGTCAGATCCTAATCAGGGACAGCTGAGTTCGGAGATTTTACCTGCTTCCACGTGGGGCGTCGCTCTCTTAGAGTACACGTACGCTGTTCAGCATGCTGTCACTTTGTTAGCCTTTCAGCGTGGCTCTGGGGATGCTAATGTCAGTCCACCACTTTGGTTCAGACTGAAATATCTCAACAGCTGTTTGATGGATTGTAATGATGTTTGGTACTCAAATTCTCCCCCCCCCTAAAGATGAAATACTATCTTTGGTTTATGATCAAATACCTGCAAAGCTAATGACCATCAGCCTCAGCTTTAGTGCTAATTAGCAAATGTTATTATGCTAACATGCTCAACTAGTATAAAGGACACTGTAAACATTATACCTGCTAAACATCAACGGTGAGCATGAGTTAACATGCTGATGTTAGCATTCAACTCGGGGATTTTAAACTGCTGGCTCAGGGGCCATTGGAGAGTCGGTTTCAGGCCTTCATTTGTTGTTTGGCTGCCAACAACACTCTTTCGAAACATGCTTGTTTGCTTGTTTTCATGATAATGCGTTTGGTTTCCAGTAGTCCACACCTAGCTCTAATGAATAATGCTGTTTGTAGCATTATTCAACGACTACCCTTTGATTGATTGGCAGTCCTGTTACGCCCTGCACACCCCATTTCTTTTAAACTTGAGCTATAACTGTCAGAAAGGCTCAAATGGTGCAATTTCATCACATCAAAACGTTGGTGAAACATCTTAATGCTTTCTGCAGCAACTTAAATAACATCTCTAAGGGCAAAATGCACCTTGAGTCTAGATATTTTCCATCTCGCAATATAGCCTTTTAAAATGTTCCACCTTTTGAAGTTTGTACAAATTCAACATACACAGAGATTGCTCTTAGATATATACATCCACTGGTTTATGATCCGTTGGAGAAATCTTCTTCTTTTAGAGGACCTAAACTTCTCTACATGTCATGATTTTAAGCCCTACTTTGTCCTCGGTAGGTAAACAGACCCTTTTGTTTTTAGATACTGTAATACTTTGTGTTCTTTTCACCGATAACAGGTGGGAACATCCTGTTGAGCCACTGCATTAATATCACTAATCTCAACTCAGTCATCAGCAGAAGTAAACATTAGCATGCGTCTCCTTGTCTCTTCGTCCCCTAATCCCACCTCAATATTCAAGACTGCTGTGAGTTATCATTTTTCACTCTCAAAGTAAACAGGTTCCCAGAAAGATTCATTTAGAGAAGCAGATAAAGCAAAGTCAGCAGATGAAGTAAACACAGACTCCAGACGTATAGGACAGAGAGATGGTGCAGCTGTGTGAGATCTTTAAGTGGGCAGGTTGGTTAAAAGTACGTTTTTGTCCATAATCTCAATCACGTAGATGTGAAGGTAAATGCTTTACATGAACTCCATGGTATAAAGATTGAAGTTTACAGTGAGGTAGAGACATTAAAGTATGATGGAAAATGTGCATTGAAGGAGCTCCTTGTAGTCTGCAACTACGCCACTAGATGTCCTACACATTGGACCTTTGAGTGGCATGTTCGAGTAATTTAAGATAATTGACTTGAATTTTTCTTTACTTAAATTTCTCCGCTGTGATTCAGACGGTCGTATAAGCTACGTAAAGATAAATACATACTTTGATTTAGGAATTATAACGCCTTTTAGCATCTTACTTCATGTCAAACTCTCTCTCTGTCTGTCTCAGTACAGTGCTGCTCTGATGATTTGTCTTTAGCAGCTGTCCTATTAATATTTTCTAACTGTTTTTCAGGTTCGCTAATACTGACACGTCTAAACCCCGTTATGTTTTGGTCTGCTGATTTCTGACAGCAGAACTTCGAAGCTCTGCAGAGTGAAGTTCTTCTTTTTACACTTTGTGTTTGTGGGCAGATTGATTTGGATTCACAATAATATTAACAAAGCGGAACAGGTAGCTTTATATGACAGTTTAGGGGCATCAATTATACTGAAATTAGCGATTTACGAGACGTTTGTGCAGCTGAGAGAGTTTGGAGAATCCAACTTTTACTAATGTCACAGTAAGAAGGAAGAGAAATTTAAAATAAGATGGCCACATGTCAAGGAACAATGAGTAGTTGCATCACGTCAACAGATCTGCTTTCCTCTCATTGTGACTACATTACTGTATCTCATTTGTTTCCAAATTGCCACTGGAGGAACTATATCTGCTTTAAAGTACCACAGCTAGACCTTTATGTGGAACCATTATCATTATCACCTTTGTTGTGGCTGACAGTAACTCTGATGACTGCTCGTGAAATACAGGAGCCATTTTAAGGTTCTGCTGAGCTCGCCTAATGCCGCCACAATCAACCTCCATCTTTTATTTGTGAACTTTTAGCCCTGTAGCATGCTGGCAGAGCTCTGAGCTCACCTGGCCGAGGTAGCTGCGGTCCTCAGGCTCTCAGGCTTTTAAATGACATCTAAACACATATTGACTTCTGTGTTACTCTGCTGTAGTAAATCTCTGTAATTATCCTACTTATTATTGAGTTTTGTGACTCTTTAACTAGGACGGTGCCATTCAAGTAAACACTGCTTAATCTTTCTCATTTGCACCACTCTGTCTTTTAAACACTTCCCTGTGTGTGCTTTTTTATCCTTTATTGGCTCATAATTTACTGGTTTGAAGCTCTTACTTGTACTCTAAATTGTGTTTATAATGTCGAAAATGTAAAAATGTGAAAACTATGAGTTTACTTTACTACAAACTCAGACACCGTTATTTGTAATTCTTAAGAATATATAATTTCCCTTTTAATAGAGAGAAGTATTAATATAGATAAGAGACATTTTATATGACATTTGTTTTATTTTAGGGAAAATAATTGTCTAAAACATAGTTCATTATTTGTCAGAAGCATCAAGTAGATCATTCAGGTCACAGTATAATTTGGGTCTTTCTTTCACCTGTATTAAATGTGATCTACTCAGACTTAGTTGTAGAGGAGTTTGTAATATTCAGTTTCCAGGTTTATTCTCAGTAAGAGCAACGTAACACTGGAAATCGTAATAAAGTGGACTTCTGTCTTTCTCACCACAGATGTGCCTCCACTGGCTGACGCAGTGTTTCTGGAACTTTCTGGACTGGACAGAAATCTGCCACTACATCTCCACCTGTGTGGTGATGGGTCCGGACTACCAGGTTTACATGTGCGTGGCCATATTCAAACACCTGCAGCCAGACATCCTGCAGCGAACGCAGTCCCAGGAGCTGCAGGTCTTCCTCAAGGTGAGATGGAGTTTCAACTACAGAGTATTTTATACACAGAAGGAAAACTGTTTAAAACTGAAGGTGGTCGTGTGTATCAGTTTGAGCCCGACTGATTCTTTTCTGAGCTGGAATGAAAGTAGGACGATTTTCCACCAATATGACAAAGCAAAGTTACTAAGAAGGCTTTCTTAAAGGTGTGTAGGATTCAGTGGCATCTAGTGGTGAAGTTGCAGATTGCAACTAACTGAACACTGCTGTATTTGACATATTTGGGCTGTGAAGTGTGGAGGAGAAACTACAGTAGCCACGTCTTTAGACAATAACAGCTCATTCTAAGGTAATAAAAACACAATGATTCCTATATTCAGGTGATTATACACTAATGAAAACATACCTATGAATATTTTATTCCATTGCTGCTAGTAGATCCTACTGAATGTTACACACTGGACCTTTAAACAAATAACTTTATTAGAAAATATTTAAGTTAAATATTAAATATAAAGAATATTTAAATTAAATATTCTTTAACATGTTAAATAATTTAACATATAGGCTATATTGTCATCCAATTCTAGAAATAAACACTGAGAAACTAAAGAATGAAAGAAAATAAAACTTTGAAAACTACAAGTTGACGGATATATTTGTTGGATCAGTACGTATAGTCTGTATGGAACTGGTGTAGGTTGTCAGTGGTCACAGCGAGCGTGTGACCTTTCATAGTCTACTATGGCTACTTGTGTGGGCCGTCAGATTTATTAGTGTGGTTTACTGAAAGATCAATACAGCATGCAGTAGATCAAGACTGTAAATTCTGAATTCAAACTAATCCTTACAGTTTGAATTTTGAATAAAGAATGGCAACCCTAGTATCTATATTTGTGAGGTTGTTTTGGAAAGCAGCTCTCAGTTGGTACCTTAAGGTAACACACAGGACACTCATTGGTGCTATAATCCATTAGAGAAATGGCTTTCTTTGGAAGGAGCACTCCATTATTGCAGGCTAATAAATCAGAAATACAACTTTTGGTCTTACAGTACAATCATCCTAAAGGTGTCGACATGAGGACACAGGAATTAAATTAGGTTAGCCCTCCACTGACTTGTACAGCTCCCCTTTTAAATCCACTCATCCATGATTCACACCCATAATGAATAACAGATCGACTTTTGGAATTTGCTCACAAAACTTGCCACTATGGTGCATTTTGCTGGAAAATATACTGTGAAAAAAGAAGCCTATCCTGAAAGTTAACACTTTATTTGAAATAAGTTCTGCTCGGTGAATATTGGATGAAGAGCGGCCCCCACGGATTTCACAAAAGGTCCAAAGTCACGGTCTTTTCAGATGTGTTCTTCCACTAACACCCAAAGCAACATTAAACACAGCAGCGTTGTGAATGAGGCATGGGCTCGACTCGAAGCAGCTCATCGCTATTACTCATTAAGCGTTTCAATCCGTCTTGTCTCTGTGCTGATAGTTTTGGTGTTAACATCGCTATGAGCCGCAGCTGACAGTTTTTTGTGAATAAAAGATCAGTTATGGAGGCTTTATCTGAGGAAGCTCTTCTAATGAGCTGTAGCATCAGATACTGCTGCAAGAGACAGCTTTGAGGCACAGTGTTTGTGTGTCTGTATGTTTGTGTGTGTGTGTGTGTGTGTGTGTGTGTGTGTGTGTGTGTGTGTGTGAGAAACTTACACAACTCTCGTCCTGAGCTGAACTGTTGAAAGTTTTTAGACATGCCGGTTTGCGTCCGACGGCCTTATCTTTCCTCTTCTCCTCTGTGTCTCTCTGTGGGAACAATGTGAAGGAAGTGTTTTACTCAGACAGATATGGTATTAGAGGATTTCTTTAAACATTCACACACACACACACACACACACTGCACCCTCTCTACACTTATCCTGTCTCACTAGGGGGTATATCTATATTTCATCTAAATTAAAATTTTAAAAGGCAAATGACTTGTTACAATCGTTCTGAGTCTGGCTGGAGCTCGGCTGCAGTGGAGCCGTAGAGGAGAAGTAGACAGACGGAGACAGAGGTTGCACGTGCCACTCACTCAGAGGCTACATGAGACCACAAAGTAAAGCTTCTGTTGTGCTGCACTCAGAGACAGATCAACACATACGTAAAGCTGTCTGACTATACATATGAAGAGGCTTATATTTTTATTCCTAATCCTTTTTTCTAATGTTTTTGGGGCGTTAATTGATTACATTCATTTCATTTAACATTTTTATCACCTGATAACTCCTCACTTGGACACCTTTAAGATGCCCTGAAAGTTTAACCTCTTAATAAGTACACCGGAGACACAAGAGGTTGCAAATCATTGTGAATTAAACCTCCAGATAGCAAAACAACCAAGAGACGACTAATCGCACAAGCTTTCTTCTCCTTCTACATTATATGATAGAAATGAGCTAAAATTATGTGTTAAAACAACAAACTCTTCCTTAATCAACTATTAATGTGAAATAATAAATAAATAATAATGCTAGTGAGATAATAATCAGTATGTAAATTAAACACTAAACCCTCGTGCTCTAAAACATGCCGCCGCCGCAGCGTCGTGTAGCACCATGTGACACAGGTCAAGCTCCGCCCCTCGCATCCGTAGCCGGTTGTGGTTACTACACATTTACAACAGCAGGTGGCGCAGTTGGTGGCTAGTATATAAGATGTCTACCATAAGACATTAGCTGACCTGAAGAGCCAATCTCAAGAGCTGTGACTCGCCATTAGTCTTTATAAATGATTGGATTGTGGGCCGTGAAGAGTCGTAGTCGTCCCTGGTGTGAGAGTTATACATAGACAATAGTAAAGTCATAAATTGGTGACATTCCTCCTCAAAACTAAGTCACTCGTCACTTGGACATGTTGACTGGCACTGATTGGTCCACAATGCTGATGTATGTAACATCTTTGCTTCTTGAGTTTATGATTTACTTTATTTTATTTTTGGCTGAAACTTAAAATCCATCACAACAATTTTTTGATTCTTAAGAAAAAAAAAACTGTAAAATTGAAACTCACATGATCAAAATGTCATGTTGTGACTTATTCCTGTAGCTTTATTCTAAAACAATCATTATAGTAAAAATCCAGCAATCTATGAATCTAACCAAAAAGAAATTAATGAACCGAGTCGGCCTGCTATTAAGAGCCAGACAACTCTAATATTTTCTTTTAACTAACCAATAAAACTCTTAATGCTTAAAAGATATATTCCTATTCATTCCCTCTTCAGGGCAAACCCAGACCTGCACTGAATATTAATACCACTCATTTGTCATGTGAGGACAAGCTTAAGAAAACGTAGAAATCTTTGGTAATTAATGCATTAATTAGCTTACCTAATGATCTCATAAGTGCTAATGGTTAATATATCTTGAAGATTATGTGGGACATTAAGCAGCTCACGTCACCTGTTCAGCCCGAGAATATGAGAGTGAACAGGGCTGAACATCGTGCACGAAGTATGTTTTATGTTTTAAAGTTAAGAAATCGGCATTAGCCCGACACTAATTCCTACACACTCGTGTCTTTGCATCCTTTTTTTCACCCTCCTTAATGCTCCCAGAGAAAATAACAGACCAAAAATACCCTCCCAAGTGAATTTCACTGCTTATCTCTACTCCTCTGTCCCGGGTTTAACTGTGTCAGCAGACGTTTCCCGGTGAGATAAATAAAACCGGGCGAAGCAACTTTACTTTTGATGATTCTTGGGGATTAATCTCACAAAATCTTTGGCTGAAATGAAGAATCTGACACGTCCAGTGGGACTTTATACTTACTGTAGTGCTCTTGTGTTTTGATAAGAAGAACACGTACACATGTGCCATCTGGCCTGCTGTACAGGACTTTTCACGCTCACAAAATATGAATTTAACAGTTTTTGAGTAATGTAGCCGGCACTTCTTACAATAAAACTGCACTTTATTAATATCAGTATATCAAATAAGTCTATAATGTGACCTCTAATTCATAATACCATGTAATTAAAATGAGATTTTTCTCTTATAAAGTCTGATTTATGTAGTGATTCATTGCTGCCTGGAATAATCAGGAGCAGAGTCCTCCATCAGACTGAAAACTCATTTCTTTCTGATGTTACGTACTCCCCTCTGAACAATTGCCCCTCTGTAGTCACTATTTGCTCCCTTTAGATAATAACTATAATCTATTCCTCTTCCTTGCACTTTACTCCCTACACGCACCGTATTACCTTATAAAGGACACCAAGATCTTGAACTCTACTGTTGTTGATGATCATCTTTGGTGATCTAAGGCAGCCTGAGAGGACTCTAAGGGGTAGTAAGATCATTTCCACATAATTAGATTAGTGAAAACTAAATTTGGGGACAGAAAACTAAACTTTTTTTTATCTTTAATCTTTTCTTTTTTATATTTACTGTATAGTTTTATTTCTCCAGGGCTTTAAAATGATTCACACAGTTCAAGCAGTCAAAATCATTCTTTGATCAACCTGCTTTCAGCTCAGACGTCTGCCTTTTGACAAGAGGTCACAAGTAGACATTTCTTTACTTATCACTGATCTAATGGAATAAAGCATTTTTACATTGACTGTATCTCTCTCTGGGAGAAGGTAAGCCAGTGGTTCCTAAACATTATTTCGCTTCTGTCGTCTTAAAACGCAGCAAAGTTCAATTGAGTTGTTGTGAGCAGTTAAAACAAAGCAAATTCTCGATTGAGATATTTGAGATATTTAGTAAAAAAAGCTTTAAATTTAATTCTGTGGGGACTATAAATGTCTCAATGTCTTAATGTCTCAATGTTTCATGGAAATCCCTCCAATAGTTGCTCAGATATTTCAGACCAAATTGCCAGAAAAACAGAAAAGTACTCTCTTATCTCTTCTCTCCCATTTTGTCTTTCACCTTGCGACCCCTCAGATGAGTTTGTTTCAGAACCCTTTGGTTGGTTGGGTGCGAGTTTAATGCCAGACAGGTAATGTTTACCTTTCTGTGTGTCTGAAAATCTTTCTGTCTTATTAGAAGGAGAAATAAGTCATCAGGATGAGTCTCCAACCTTAAATTGTTCTCAAAGTATTGACTGTGTTCTCGCTGCCTCGTGTCCTTGTCGGTGATATTTACCTGCAGATATAAAACCGTAATTAGATTCTCCAGAAACACATTCTGCAGCGTGATGAAAGAAAATGAGGAGAGTGCTGACAAGTTGCAGAAGTCATTAAACTTGGTCCTGGATAATGACGGAAGGTGAAATCGTGGTGTTTGTCGTGCGTTGATATTCTGAAAGGGAGTGCAGCTTTTCTCCGGGTCTGCTAATTGTTGATGCCGCTCACAACATAATGCACACCGGTCCCAGTTATTAGCTCTGCTGCGGTGTTTGCGTTCCCCGTGAGGTTGGGCGTCGTCATGGCAGATGTGTGCAGAAGCTCAGGCAGCAATTATGGCAAAATTAAAACCCTGACTGAACAAATGAGCCAAATGAAATGTTTTTTGTCTGGTCTGATGCTTGTCTCTCTCTCTCTCTCTCTCTCTCTATCTCTCTCATATTAAGACGTGTTGTTATGTGTGTACCTGCACGGTTGAGACGCAAGTACTTATTAAGATATTGTTTTGCTTTTTCTGACCCGTAAAACCTCATTACCCCGAACGCTAAGCAAGGATGTTGTTCCCTGGCACGGAGCGGCAGTCGATTCCCGGAGATTGAATTTGAATACCTGTGACTTTGAAATAGATTGAATGTAAAGTATTTTAATGAAAAGGTTATATCGAATTACTCACACTTCACTTTCTAACAAAGTGAATGATAATAAAGTAAGCCACCTTCTGCCTCGATACCAACCCATTTTCTGTCTGCGAACCTCTACCTTCAATCTCGGAGGAAGTAAGACAGAACTGAAGGCTCACAGAATAATTAAAGTTAAAGAAAACTGTTGCTGTTACACAAACCTGAACTTTTGTCTTTTGAGACACTGAAAGTTTGACCTCATTATTAGGTAAAAACGTTCAGCCCATACGAAGGCCACCATCACTGCTTCATTTAAAGGACTCAAGCAATTAACAGACTAATTAAAAGATAAAATAAAAACATAAAAGCAGCAGAGGTTAAAATATCTCACTTTTAAAACCAAGCTCCAAAAGAAAAATGCTGGATCCTGGAGCAACAGACGACGTCATACAACTGTTTCCAGGGGCTCAGCTGTAAACCTACGGTGGCTCGGAGGTGTCGAATGGTCCGCAAAAGCCACATTTTGCTTTAATGTTGTGGCTTTTACAGTTCGATTGATACCTCTGGGCCACCGTAAGTTCCTCATGACGGGTAAACTAAATGTCGGTCAACAATTCTTTCTTTTTACCTGCAGGAGGAGCCGATCCAGGGCTTCAAGGTCAGCAACTACCTGGAGTTCATGGAGGAACTGGAGCGCAGCTACAGAGACGTCGTTCTCGCCGACATGAAAACCATCCGCAACCCTGTCGAATGAGAACGCGTCGGTGTTACAAAGGAACGAACCAAAGTATAGGAGCATTTCTCCCAGCAGCCCCCACTGTGGGCTGCGACTCACTGAACATGTGTGCGGTCTCTCACGTTGTCATGCCGAGCAAAGAGTCCAACATGTCTAAAAAGTGTCTTATTGTCACCAGATTACAGAACTACTACCAACAATAATGCAAAAATCTGGAGATAAATCCAGAACACATGTTTGTTACATGAAATTAAAGGATGAATATATTCTTTATTTTTCTTATCGCCAACAAATCCAAAAGACCAAAACCGTCAATATCTGTATCCCACTAACAAGATCTTCTTCCTCTGTGCCATAAAGCGCCATTATTGTCCAAAACCTAATAAACACACATCAGTGAGACACACTATTGCACATTTATTACCATCAACTAAGAGACTGCAGGTCATTTCAGGTCAACATACACAGCCTGTAAATAGTAAATGTGTATTAATCCAGTTACTCCTGTTTGAGTAACGTTCTCTAAAAACTGTTTCGGGTAAAAAATAAACCGTTTTTCTTTAAATGAAACCTGACCCGTTGAGTTTAAAGACAGTAACAGATGGGTTCGATGCTGAGGGCTTTGGAAGTTGAAACGTATTTAAAGACAGATGAAATGAAGATAAATGATATGTTTCAGGTTGAAGGTTACATCATTTCTTGCAACAACAAATGATAATTGTCCCTGTATGTTGTAGCTATAAGCAGCTGGACACAATGTAAATACTGTAAGTGACAATCATAAACAGCTGTTGTTTGGAAGATCTAATTATCAAAATGTATAAAATGTTTTAATTCTGTATTTATTGTTTTTCTCTACAATGTAAATATCTTGAGCTCTTTTGTATGTGTTTAACAAGACGTTGTTGTTCTAAGTATTAAAGTAAGCGTTCACTTCCAGCTGTGGATGGATGTTTCATACGGCAGGAAATATAAAGCGATGTGATGTAAAGCGTCCAGATAGATTAACAACCTTTTGAGTTATATGTTGCCACGGTTTCTCAAAGTATCACGGCTATGACACACATCATTAATGCCGAGACACGCAGCGATGCATCACACAGCCTCTCCTGTGTGTGTGTGTGTGTGTGTGTGTGTGTGTGTACGTATGGAGGTCTTTGTATGAAAGATGCATGAGGAAGGTTGTATCATTGTGATAAACCCTCATTAGTAACCACAGGCTTTTCTCCCTCTCGCCCCGCTCTCTCCCTGCGCTGCTGTCCTGTCGTCCCTCTTCAGACACACTGACGCCTGAATAATAAATACGCTCATCACCTCCATCCGTCTCCCTCCCACCACAACAGTGTTTACCAGGGGGAATGTGCAGGGTACAACGGAGGGCGGCGGCTTTACAGTGAGAGGAACTGATCAAAAGATGCCACTTCACACAGAGCGTTTCACCACCGAGGGTGTTTAACATTTAGGTCGCAGTGTGTTGAACCTGGAATTGAACTTTAAAAGCTGCATTAATCAGTTCTCCTTTTGGCCACTTGGGGGGCAAAACTCCACAACAAGCAGGATGTTGCAAACACAGCGGACATATTAGAGCCTTGTGAGGCTTTTAGGGTGAACTATTTAAACAACAGAGCACATCAGCGTGAATTTGGAGACGTGTTCCTGGTGTTCTGATGAATGTCCGGTCCAATATTCGCTCTCCTTTAAACTCTGTTTTGGTCGTTTAAACTCCTGAGGGAAATATCAGGCTGCTCACCTTCTACTTTCAGTCTTCACTTTGGTGCTCAGCAGGTAATGATCACCGGGTTTGTCTGCTAGAAACGAGACTGAGGTCGGTGAGACTGACACAGATAATGAATCTCTGTTCTAACAAAAGGGTGAAGACCAGAAGTGAAACATAGAATAGGGGCTATAGAGTTCATTGGAACAGGATTTTTTGGTATCTTGGGTGATGATCTTGAAGTTAAATTCTTGTTAAGCAATAGGATGGTAATGAAATGGCTCTGTTGATCAGGTACTGACCTTATTGTTGATGCTGTAATGCAGGAGATAATTCAATTTAAACTGTTCTGTCTACGGGATGCGTTCAGGCTCGGTATTGAGTGTAGGTCACATGCATTTTGAGCAAATAATCACTGTAGTTACATGTGTAAAACAGAAGGAAGAAGACTGAGGTCTATAGGTCTTGATTACTTGCATCAAGTGTGAGTTAAATGTGAGCTGGTATGCACTGATCTCACTTCCATATTTGCATACAGTTGCTAAATGGCAAAGAATTCCTTTTACATAAAATGTATCACAAGTTTTAATGGTGAAAATTAAAGATTAGTTTACCCCAAAGAGTGTTTTATGAAGGAACGTCACGTGTCCATTGAAAAAGGAAATGAAAACAGGATTTTCTGGTCATGTAACTGATCAATTATTTGTCCTATCTCAGTAAAACACCCATTTTCACCACTAAATAGTAAAACATGTATTTAATGTTACTGCCTTTGAGTAGAATTAAGATAAAGTAATTGTTGCTTAATTAGGTTTAATTAATTAATTAATCAATAGAAGCAGATCTTCTGTTGGGAGAAATATGGACGTCTCTACACAAGATGTTACAGACCAATTTAAGCAAGAAATCAAGCGGTTTACGGCAGTGTGGTACAAAGCATCGCCTGCCGGCAACATACAGCACTAAATTTATAAAGAACAACACTGTAAAAATTCATACAATAAATACATAAAACAGTCTAATATGGCGAGGAGCTTCTGAGCTGCTTCTGTTTTTGCCGTAAGTAAAATGTCTCATACGCAGCGAGATCAGATAAACATGCAGATGTCAGGCGGCTAACAGATGTGAAAACCAATAAAAAGACTTTCAAATTTGATTTGTGGGCTGACTGGGAGCCGGTGATAATGATTTTAGTTCACTCAAGCCTTCACTTAGACAGGCGAAGAAACCAAAAAAAATCCCTGAGGCAGAGATTTACAAGTGTGTCAATCCAGAGCAAATAAAGTCCGTACAGTGTGTGTGTGTTTATGTGTTTTACTATGTTGCAGATACAGAACGGGATGAATGCTCCTCAGCGTTCATGGTAGAAACTGTTGACGTGGACGATGTTTTCAGGCTAAAGTATGAGTTGCTCACTTGTTTTAGTAATTGGACAGTGAAGGCTGAGGCACTTTATGTCCTTAAGAATCTATCGATCATAATTTGGCTGTGCAGCTCGCCTCGTTCCAGCAGCGCTCTGTCAGTCTGCTTTGTGGAAAATGAACATCAAGCTGTTACCAGATGTCAGCGTTTGCTCTAGTTTCCAGAGTTTGAGTGGAGCTAGGAGAAGAGCCTGCGTGTCAGTGGTGGGACTATGATACGGCCCATATTAGACATGTCTGTCAGCGGCGCGCAGTGTTTTCATCAGACGAATCCATGTGGACGCCGCTTCTGTAGAGCGGAGCGCCGTGCGGAGAACAAGAGAGCAGGAGATTGATTTAGTTTGGAGAGACAGTGGTGGGCTGTAATCTGTCAGAGCTGCACAGGATCTAGAAGTTTGTGTTTTTTTTTTAACTTCAGGACACTGAACTCGACTTTGCTGAGAGAAATGGATGTGCTGCTAGATGGATGGCACTTCTAGCTCGAAACAGCCCGACGTCGCTCGGTTCACGAAACCGTAGAAACTTCTGAGGAGTGAGGGGACGTCTGACCCTCTCTCTGTTGTAACACTCCAACAGCCTGGCGAGGCACCAGCTAACACAAGCTGCTGGGGACAGCTAACCTTTTAAGAACATAGAGACAGGGAAAGACGTTTTGTCTCTATGTTAAGACAAAAAAAAAGTTATTTGTAAGCAGGGACTGCTGGGGCAGTTTGTTTTCATCCTGTTTGTCTGTTGTGATCCTGCAATTTAGAGAGATTTTGAGCTGTTTGAGCACAAATACAATGTTGATGATGTACAAGACTTGTGCACTCAGCCGAGTTCATATTTAAACTGTAAAAATAAAACCTGGTTTACAGGAAGTAGTGTCATTATTGTGGTTTCTTTAAAAAGGTCCAGTGTGTAGGATTTAGTGCCACCTAGCGGCGTGGTTGCAGATTGCAACTCGCTTGTTTCATTGCCCAATCTAGAACCGGGTTTGTCGGTTCTTGACTACTGTCGAAACATGGCGATTCAACATGGCATCTGTAGATAAAACTGGCTCATTAACTTATTTTCAGGTGATTATATACTAATGAAAACCCTATTATAGACTTCTATACAGATTTTGGCTACGGCTACAGTGCAATGCAACACTTCTACATCTATCCTGTGGCAGTGCCAACATTAACTTTAATAACTATTAACGCCATCTGATAACCAGTTTCTGATAAGGGTTGAAGGAGGATGTGACATGGAACAAATGTCTCCAGACAGAATCAAACAGAGTCTTAACCTGGCCACCAGGACGCCGCTGGCTACTGTTTGAAGGCCTTCATCTGCTGAAGGGAGCAGTTACTGATTGAAACATTCATGCTCTCTCATATATCTCTCTTACGGCTGACAGTTTAGTCCGTACCTTTTACACGCAGCATTACCTTGCTGTTGTTTACTGGAATAAACACGACTGCGGTCTTTGTTGTGTGGTAATGTAGGAGGACCGTTAGCGTTTGGATCAAGTTGCAGGTTGATAATAAAAAGGATCTGCGAAATCTGAGGCTAACAAATCTTTTGTTTGTCTTGTTGTTCGCAACATGCTAAACATTCATGCTCCTTACTTTAAGTCACAGGATGATATTTTTGCCGAATTAAAAAGGTCCAGTGTGTCAGAAATGGAATATAATACTCATAACTATGTTTTCATAAGTGTATAATCAGCTGAAAGTAATCGCAGTGTTTTTATTCTTAGAACGAGTCCTTTTTATCTACAGAGGGAGCCGGTCTTCTTTCATGGAGGCCACCGTTTCTACAGTCGCCCAAACACACAAAAAAAAACCTCAAAGCAAATCAGCGCTGCATGGTTCGAGCTGGTCAACAATGGAAAAGCCTCATGAATCCATAAAATGACAAACATCACCGGCACTAATTATCAGCTGTAACTGAACTCAATCAGACTCTCCACTGACTTCTGATGAACTCTGCTCAGTGCTGTTTCCTAAGTGGCCCTTGGCTTTGCCTCAGGGAGTTAACAGACCAAGATCGGGTCTTCGGGGATGTTTCTGAAGTCTGGTGCCCACTGAGGCATGAGGGGCTCGGTGCCGGGCTGTAATATTTCCGTGAAACTTGGTTCGGTTGCAGCAGCGGACAGGACGGGAGCCAACAGATCAAGACGACGTAATTGCGGTATACATGAGTGGGCACGTTCAATTAGTTTCCCCCCCACATGAAATTTGAAACGGTGCAGATGGTGCCGAGAGGAAAGGAAGAACCTGAACTGACTGAATTTAAGCCTATTATTCGTTTCTCTGAGTGGGTGATATTGAGGCTTGAAATCTTTTTACGTTTGTTACGGAGATGTTAATACTACCTGCAGTTGACATGTTCAGTTTGCTGATGTTTATGGGGGTTTTATGTTGGGGTGTCAGTATGTGTGAGAGCTGATAACGGACTCTACAGGTGCTGTTGCCCCCCCTTTTTGGCCCATTTACTACAAATTACATCAGTGGTTCCACTGTTGGGGGGGGGGGCCTCTTGGATGCCCTTGTGGTAGATAAAACATGGCAACGTGCCCTCTAGGGTGCTAGTCTTAATGCATCACAACTTTCTTCCCGCTGGTACCCTCTATTACCCTCGTCTGCCACCTGGTGGCAGGACCCCGACATGAATCTGAGACATCTCAGCATGATTAACGAGACATTAAAGAAGGAAAATATTCTCCTGCTACTCAAATTTAGAAGTTTTTTTCTGACTTTTCTTTTTTTAAATTTCTTGTAAAATGCTGCAAAGTTTTACTATTTAAGCCTCCGACAGCAATTCAAATGAAACAATCCGAGAGGCTTAAAGGAGAAAGTCAAGTCAATCAAACCTGTGAAGTGGGGGGCTGCCAACAGAGAACGCTTCATTTTCATCATTTGATTTTAATTCAGATCGCAGCTGCAAATAGCCTTCTCTCCCCTGACGCTGTCATCATCCTGTAACGTTGCTGCGGTTGTGTTTACACTGGAGACAATGGAGACGGCTGCGACAGCTCACAGTCTGAAGGTAGCTTTAGTCTTGTTTCACTGTACAGAAAGGAAAGATTAAATGTCAGAAAGCAAGGAAGGAAAGGAAAGGAAAAACATCAAAAAAGCCGCGAAACATTGATAAAAAAGGTGTGAGTTGTAATTAAAAGGCAGTTGTGTGTTCATCATAAAGAATCAATAGGCCTCTCTGTCCCTCTTCACCTTGCTGTTTTGCTGGTTTCATGTGACCTGCACGTTTATCGTACGAAACCCACCGACTCGTTAATTTGGACATAATGGGCTGTTTATTTCAATTAGCTTTGAAAAGCTCATTATCTGCGCGGGAGCTGCCTCGACCTCAGAAAAGGGGATACAGTTTAGAGATGATGACTATAATGGCAACCTTTACAGTACAATATAATGATCTGTTGTGCTGTTCATCTTGATTATAGACTTTTCAAACTGACAGCAAGCAATTTGAAACAGATAATTGGCGGTAATTAGGCTGATTAGGCAGCGGCGAGGACACACCTTGCTCTGTTTGGAGCCTGAAGGTGTCTGCAAACCTTTTTCTTCTATCAACTGTGTGCTCTTATCTTTATTGGCTTTTATCTTGCAGATGTTCATTCTGAACTCATTTGTAAGTGTCACTGATTCCTTGATTATACTCAAGTATTTTCATCCTCTCTCCTCCCCCCCCTCTGATTTTAATCTTCAGCTCTTACATTTGCTGCAGGAGTTTGCTGCTTTTTTCCCCCGTTATCAGAGTTCTTATCTAAATTTTTTATCTTCCGTTCCCGGCTTTGGGTTTGGCCACTGCAGCCTCTGTAATGCTTTTGTTTGCAGATTCTCTGCAGCAACCCAATGTTAGCGGCCAGAGATGTCATATTTTGATCATTGTGTATGCACACACTGCTCCATAGGAACAGCGCTGTGCTTAAGGGAATTCTGTATTAGCATTTCCATTTGCTATGGTCAATATTTTCCACAATAGAGAATATTGTTCATTGTGTGGCTGTGAATCAGAAGACTTTAGGGATTTAGAGCTCAGTGATACAGGCTGTTATACTAGGTGTATTGATAAGTGTTCACAGAAGGTCATTGGTATCTCTGACAAAAATGCCATCAGGACTTTGCATTTTATTTTACTGCCTCTTTTTAATGAGGACAACAAATTATTTATTGATCTCAGAACTGCAGTGACTGATATTAGAAACTCTCCACCTCCTCTTTGTTTTGTTCAGTCCCTCACAGGGCTCTGCTGGGTCTTTCTTTAATTTAAACTGTGGCCCGGTCTTGTTTGGAATGCATGCTACAGGCTTTCCCCAAGTCCCTCTGCTCAAACCCTGCTGCTATCAACTCTGCTGCCTGTCAGACATTCTGAGAGAGACGGCGAAGAGACGCCGAGAATTATAATTCCCATTCACACTCCTCATTGCGTAGACACAAAGCCCTGCACAGACTCTGGTTCAACTGCTCCCTTCACTGCATCCCTTCCTCGGATTTGTGGAGCAAAATCAAGAGTTGGCTTCCTAATCCCCATAAGTCCAATAATATCCAGGGTCTACCGGTACATGAAGATGCCTCCTGGCAACAAACAAGGGGACCGGCTCATTGTGGAAATGACTGTGGCTTGGATAAGTCTTAAGTCTCCGCATTATCAAGGAAATTGACTTTGCCAAAGCCTTTAAAGCAATCAGTGCAGTCTGGAAATTACTTCCACAATCAATGGGCAGGGAGTCTAATTTCATACCAATATGGTTGTGGTAATTAAGATTTCAGCCATAAGCTCAACACGACCGGACAACAAGCCTCATTAGGCCGGACAGTGTCCAAATATTATATAGCAGGCTAGTGGAAGATGTATAATTCTGATTTAATGAACATTGTTTTCTAATAAATGGTGAAAGATGCAGAAACTGCTGCTCCTCTGTTGACAGTGAAGCAGCTCTCTGTGTAGAAATGTTTGAATCCAGCAAGATGAAGTCAGAAAACTGATTTGGACCCAGTTATAAACAAATATCGGACGGGAACATTTGGACAACAAATGGAGATACAGAGATCAAACATTGATGTGGAGAATCAGAGACAAATAGTGGTGAAGCGACTGCTGCGAATCAGTCAACATGGCGACCCGTTCTACACGGGATTTGGTTTGTAATTTGATTACAGTGCTGGAGCTTCCAAACATTTGTTTTGAGCTTTCCAGTCTTTCCTAGGCAAAGTGCGACTGCATACAGAGTCAGTGGAAAAGCGCGAGTGGGCGCAGATAGATGCACATTTTCTCTATGTGGTGTTAATTGAGGCTTTGGTTTGATCAAAGATAACTGCCCACTATTATCTCTGTAGGTTTGTCCATTATACTGCATATACAGGAAAGGCATCACCACCAATTAGACACGTCCCACAATCAAGTGTTTAAAGTTTAAGCCACAGGACAACCTAGTCAGCAGCCCAGCAACCAGAAAAATCTATTGAACCTCTATCTGAAGCTGCAAAACATATTTTATTCTTATAATGCCAATTTCTCAACACATATTAAGCTGGTAATGCAGCAGTGTTGGTGGTGAAAGCAAACAAATTAAAATGATTTCTCTATTTTCCTTCGAGACAGGGTTGAGCGAGTACCTCGAGTATCATATCATAGTAGTGTCAATATCTGTTTTACAAGTTAATGTAAATGTAAACAAATTCCACAGTATGACAGTGACAGAAATGAAATAATAATGAGTTTGTAGAAGTTAGAGATAATTACAAGGAATGATTGAATGATTAATAATCAAGTGTATTGCACGTTATCAGAACCAGTTTAATGACGAATGACTCAGAGTTTGACAGTCTGAGGGAGGAGTTAAAGAGTTTGATGGCCACAGGCAGGAATGACTTCCTGTGCCGCTCTGTGGTTCATCTCTGTGGAAAGAGTCTGGCCCTGAAGATCCTCCTGTGTTTGACAGTTTCCGGTTTATTACAATGAGTGCATAATGCATGAGGGTGCTCGCCTACGATATAGAGTATATGATTTAATCCTGTATAATATCCATTATATGCCTCATATTTATTCTTCTTTCAGCCACCCTGTCTGCAGATTCACTACCTTTTACTCCCACGTGTGCAGGTACCCAACTAAACTTAACATTTATATCCAATCTCTGGATCCTAAATAAATATTGAGACATTTCAAACATTAGATCTCACAAATCGACTTCATCTGTGGCTGTAAACTCAACAGAGCCGCTGCAGAGTCGATGCACAGCCCCACCCTGTCTGGTCTCGCTCCTTCCGCCCACGAAGACCAATAATTGCAGCCTTCATATCCGCTGTGTAAACTGATAATTTATCCGTTATTTTATTTCCTAAATGGATTTGAAATTGTGGGACGTGACTTCTGTTCCTACACGATCCTTTTGACCTTTAGAGCCGTCTATAAATATCTGTGTAGGTGATTCCCCGAGTGGCTCTCAAACATTTCTCATCAGTGTTACCCCCTTTTGAAATATTTTGACCCCTGACCAGTGCAAAACATTTTGATTAAGAATCCCATAAAGAGGTACAGTACAGCGCTGCACCATCAGTATCAGATGTGTTAAGAATATGTGACATTCAGTAACAGTAACACATTATTAAACAAGGGTTTGTGTTTCACTGAGGGTCTTTCATTGTCTCTGACAGGGAGTTTACAGCAGGTATAATATAAAAATAGGTATATTGATTTTAAAATATGGTTTACTGAACTTTCATTTACATATTTTAATGAACTTGTACTTATTTTAGGAATTATGCATAAAATTAAAGGTCCAGTGTCTCACATTCAGGAGGATAAGGATGTTTTCATTAGTGTATATTCACCTAAAAATAAGAATCATTGTGTTTTTGTTACCTTAGAATGGTGACCGTGTTTCTACGGTAGCCCAGAGCGGACAGACCAAACACTGGCTGTAGGATTCGAGCTTGGAAAAGGAGGTGGAAGAGAGTGAGTTACAATCTGCAGCTACACCGCTGGATGCCTCAAAATCCTACACACTGGACCTTTAACATTAAAAAACCCTGCAATACTCCAGAGTACCCCTAGGAGATCACGTACCTCCATTTGAGAAACACTGACCGAACCGTGACGGAAGAAAAGGCTGAATTCAAGCGAGGTGTGTCTGTGGGAGACAGTGACTCCCTTTAGTGTGGACTTTGGACCTTTTACGTGCACAAAAAATCTATATAACACCCAACAGCACAGGGAAAACGTGTATACACATAACATGTCCTCTTTAATTTGAATAAAACTGTGGTTGTTTGAAGTTAAACTCAACTAAGCAATGTAAAGGCCACTTTCAACAACCTAATTTAAAAAAAATCAAGTTGAATTAAATGCAGCCCAATAAGTGTGAACCAGATGAAATCATATGCTGCAGCTGTCTAGTTTAAAACCTTGACATTAATTAATTTGATGTACAGCTTTTAAAAAATATTAAGACAACATAGAAACAGATCATAACGCTACTGTATCTTCACCTTTTAGTGGCCTATCAACCGACTTTCACAGGTATTATAACTAATCTCATTTAATCCTCTTTACAGCTAAGCTGCCATTTAGATGTCCAACGACTGGAGACAGTTAGTCAGGGAGCTCCGCAGAGCTCAGTGTTTTCACTGCTTGATTACGGGCTTAACGAGATTCATTTTCTCTTTCGCACACAATATTCAACATGGTATTCATCTTATACTGAAGTCCTTTTAAGCCAGTCTGAAATACTGATGTGATCAGGCTGATCAATTTCACATTTCTTTACGATATAATCCAATCCAATAGCAAATGACCACCGATATAAATCAACACATCTCTTATTCAGTGTCAAAAACTATTTAAAGTGCCAAAAAGTTCCTGTTATATATATATATGTATATATATATATACATATATATATATATATTTTAATATAAATTCTTACCTAAGCCTTTGATTGAAGTTGCCACTGATGTTATGAACAAAATCTGCTGATAAAATCGTCCTGATACAACTCAACCATCCAGACTCTGTCATAATACATTTAATGCCAGCAGGACGATTTCTTTTTCTTTTCAACCACAGCAGGTAAAAATTAAATGTCATCCATTAGTGACACAGGTACTGAACTGCAGCACACTAAAGGAAAAAAACATCTTATGTCAAAATCCCATTAAGGTATATTAAATGAACTCAGGATAAAAATCCTTCTGAGGGAAATAAAGTGATTTCTGACTAAAAACTCTCCCAAAAATACTCCTATTACGAAGCTTAAACATGAAGTAAACATGTATCATATTACAAAATGTTTCTGCCTGCGAGATTATAAAGTTTATTGTATTTTTGAGTGTTTGTAAAGACATGTTCTCGCTGAGGGGAATGTCATTAGCCTTGCAGGTATGTGGTCATAAATCAAAGTAATGGACAGAGGGAATCATGAATATCTGCACGACAAGCCATCAGATAGTTGTTGAGATATTTCACTCAAAACAACAAATGTCAACCTGAGGGTGGCGCTAGAGGGAAAGTCGGTGGCTCACCAAAGTCTATGGGGTACATTGTCTGGAAACGATGAATATCTGAGCCAGATTTAATGGTAATCCATCAAATAGTTGTTGAGATATTTCAGCCTGGACCAGTGTGGTTGAACAACGACCGACCAACCTTAAGCTGTGTGATTATTGCACCGAATGTTGCATTAAAAAATCTAAATCAATACAATTTGTACTATTTAAGAAAGTCTGGGTGAACACATTTTCCAGCAGCAGCAGCAGTGTTTTGATACGTTGTCATGTCTGGGAACAAAGTTGCAATCATCCCTGACATTCCCCTGGTGGCCTCCCAGCCTCCACGTCTCAGCCCAGTGGAGGAGGGAAATGAAAATGTGAACAGGTTAGACGACACAGAGCAGCAGCTCCACCGACACACTCGCAAACTAAAGTTCAACTCGTCGGATTTTAGAAGCGAGATCTATAATGTAGTTTGTGTGATAGAATGATTTGATTGATTGCTCGTGACTAAAAAGAAGAAAACAAACACTGTTTAAAGTTTTGTGATTCTTTCCACACTCTCCTGTCTGTGGTTGGAGCCAGAAGAGCCCTTTCTGTTAGTAGAGTGCAACCACTGTTTACAGCTGATTGTCTGCGGATGTTTTTAGAGACACTGAGCAAATGCTGAGCAGATCCAAATTCAATTACTGTTTGACTACAGCTCAGTTAATTAAACCTAGCTGAGAAACACCATGCATCACAAGTAGATTTTCTATTTGGAATAACTCGAATAGCATTTAGATGATATTACAGGGTCTCAAAACACTGTTAGATACATTATTCTGGTAGGAAGTTTTCAACCCTTAAAGGACCAGTGTGTAACATACAGGAGGATCTATTTATAATATAATATTCATAGGTATGCTTTCATTAGTCTATAATCACCTGACAATAAGAGTTGTGTTTATCTTAGAAGGAGCCGTTTCTGTCCTCTTCAGGAAAGTCCACCATGTTAAACCTCCATGTTTCTACAGAAGCCTAGAGCAGACAAACCAAACACTGGCTGTACATAGGGATGTTTGCTTGGTGAATTTTGTGGTCATCGTAGTTTCTCCTACACGCTTGGAAGACTGAAAGCGATCCAGTTGGTTGCAATCTACAACTTCACCACGAGATGCCGCTAAACCCTGCACGTTGGTCTTTTAATGTCAGTGCCTTCAGAAATGTTTCAAA
Source organism: Dicentrarchus labrax (assembly GCF_905237075.1). Classification (NCBI taxonomy): domain Eukaryota; kingdom Metazoa; phylum Chordata; class Actinopteri; family Moronidae; genus Dicentrarchus; species Dicentrarchus labrax. The sequence continues at coordinate 21,618,401 of NW_026136708.1, forward strand.
TGAATGTTTCCTGATTTTTTTGCTGATATGTTAAGTTACAGTTAAAAAAAATTAGAACAAACTGCAACATCCTTACACACTGCACAGGAGGTCGTCCTGGATGTTTCCCATGGAGAAGTTTAGAGAAGCGGCTGAGCACTGAACTTCGTCGGAGGTGGGAAAGTTAACCAGACGTTTACCAAAGCAGTCTCACTTATTACAAGCTCATTGTTGCCCCCTTGTGGTCGTTGGGGGGAAAACACTCACTACAAGTGTGGTAACGAGTCCCTTACAGCTCGGTTACAGCTCGATCGAGGCAAAGAAGACGCTGCACTCAAAAATCTTCTTATACAACTGACAAAGAGAGAATATTTATACTTTATCGGAAGTGTTTTTAAACTGTATTTTTCAGTTTTATAACAGAAAAGACTTCAAGGATGAAGACAGCTGCTTCCTGAAACATGTAGCAGCTCTATAAAGCTTTTCTATTCAGAGTATCTTCCTCTTTGCATAAAAAACGCAACTACGAAAACATTTTTTCTGATATAAGAAAAAAGATCGCTATTATGTCAAATAAACTAGAAGGTCAACGCTAGTTAAGGATTATTGTTTTCAGATGATTTTAACTGAAATAAATTATACTATTTTGATTATCTATTTGTTTTTTCCACTCCAAGAAGACACTGATCATTGCAGTTTACAGTAAACACGAGGTTCTCTTGGGACATTAACAGCACACAACACGCATCAGGTAACAAAGGAAGGAAGGAAGTGAGGAAAAATGCAAATGAGATGCTAATTATGAGATACGGAAAAAGAAAAACAGCAAACGAATGAATGAATGAACCCTCAATCAACCCTAGAAAAGGAGCATCAACAGCCACACACGACAGCACAAAGTAAGACATCAGAAAGACATCCTCATCATGAAGAGCATCATTCTGGGGAAATTGATAAAAACATCAAATACAAGTTCAAGAAAGTGTCAGATTTATTCCACCGGAGCTTGTTAAGCAGATGGATGCTGCGTGGGACAAAGGATGTGAAGCCTCTTGAAGATAGAAGTGCATATTCAGACCGCAGAGGATGCAGCGGTCCTGCTGGAATTCACTGTTGGGCTGCAAGTGGAGTTTTACGTTTTAATATTTGTTAATATTTCCTCACTTTATACACATTTATTAATCAAAACAAAAGTAGTGCAAAAGCACCGAAAGGACCAGAGTGCAGGATTTATTGGCATCCAGGGGTGAAGTTGCTAACTGAACACCGCTCGCGTCTGTATTTGACGACCCGGGAATGAGAACAAGCTGTCATAAGTGGTGAAAAATGTGAAAAACTCCCATCTACAGCCAGTGTTTGTCCATTCTGGGCTACTGTAGAAACATGACGGTTCAACATGGAAGACGACCCGCAGCGTCTGTAGATAAAAATGTGAATATCATTATTATATTCAGGTGATTGTACACAAATGAAAACATACCTATGAATGTTATATTCGATTTCTGCCAGTAGATCCTGTTACACACTGGACCTTTAAAGCAACAACAACAAGCTTTTATTTTGTGGTGACTCTGGTGGCCCCCACCGGCCTTGTTTCATTGATTTCAAGGGCAATCTGAGTTGATTCAAATAGCCAATCTTCTCTCTGATGGTCTTGTTTTTTTTATGTAAGTCATCAGTTTTAAATGGAACTGTTTCATCTGTTAAAAACTCTTTGCAGTAGGTTTAAGGGAAATATTTATCCAGTGTTTTCTTTGAAAAACCTCTTTTATCAGCGGCTTGGTGTGTTAGTTTCCACCAGCCTTTATCCTCACAAAGGGCTGCATTGCCGTATTGATCAATGATGCTATCAACCCCATGCAGGTGTGTTGTGTTGTACTGATGAGTCTGTAAGAATCATTGTGTGTTTCTACAGTAAGTCAGCAGATATGATTGTATAGAGATTGAACCCATGACCTCTGACCAGCTGGACATCCTCTCTGAAGCACCGGGTCGTCCTGCTGACCTCTGCAGTCAATACAGTGTGTGTGTGTGTGTGTGTGTGTGCGCGCCCGTGGCTTTTTATCACCATCACACATGAATTGTGATTGTAACTTGCATCTGTTACCCTAAAGACAGGTTGGGGTTGTCATTGCAAGTGTGTGTACTGCAGCGGATACTGATATATCTGTGTGGACAAGAGGTTGTGTGTTAGTGTGTGTGTGTGTGTGTGTGTGTGTGAGTACCAGGGTGCTATAGAAAAAGCACTGCAGAGGTCTATAATATGTCAGCGCAGCTCTGTTCACACGTCAGCCGGTCGTTCATCCTGCAGTGAGAAAGGTCAGCGAGAGGAGAAGCATCATTACCCGAGCACCGACTTCACTACAATACTGACGTGAATAAACTCAGCGACAGTGACGGAGTGCTGGTGGGGAAATGATGGCAGGAGGAAGATGAGAATATAATAACCATGGTGTGACATTAGAGCCTTTCTCTCAGACTTTTTCATTGTCTTTTGCTCCTATACAGTATGAGCACAGTGTACCCTGTCTGCATTGATTTCCCCTTTTTTGTGAACAGGAGATTATCAAAAACAACAAAATGATTAATATCCCCCCCTGAGAAATCATTGCCTTAACGCCATCACTTCAGCATGTTGAGCAGGCATAGATTAAAATATCAATCTTCCTGTTAAGTAATACCAGTAACCCTCCACTCTGTGTCCTTGCTGCATACTAACTAATATCTCTCTCAGCATACTTAAGCACAGAGCATTCAGGAAGTATCCAGCCATTCACTTTTTATACGTTTCACTATGTTGTAGCTTCTAAGATCATTTAAATTATTCAATCTAAACTTAATACTTAATAAAGACAAAGTGGAAATTGTCTGAAATATCACATCGACATACATACATATCTCCTGATCCTCTTCGAGATGTTCCTGCACCTTATTTTGAGTCCACCTGTGGTAAATTGCATTGATTGGACATGATTTTGAAGGAGGCACACACCCGTCTATATAAAAGCTGAAAGGAACAACCTGCAGAGCTCACAGACAGGATTGTGTTGAGGGACAGATCTGGGGAAGGCTACAAAGAATTTCTGCCGCTTTGAAGGTTCCTGAGAGCAGAGTGGCCTCTGTAATTCTTAAATGGAAGAAGTTTGGAACATCCAGGTCTGTTCCTAGAGCCGGCCACCCGGGGAGGAGGGCCTGGGTGAGAGAGGTGGCTGAGCTCCAGAGTTCACTGCAACACAGATCTGGGCATGAAGGCTCTTGACATTGCGATGTTTTTAGGCATTTCTTTGCAATGAAAATGCATTAGATGGGTCGCCCCAGTGGCTCACCTGGTGGAGCTGGTGCCACCACGTACCAGGGCAGAGTCCTCGCTGCAGCAGCCGTGGGTTTGACTCCGACCTGTGGCCCTTTGCTGCATGTCATTCCCTCTCTCTCTCTCTCCCTTTCCTGTCAATCTTAAGCTGTCAATTAAAAAGGTAAGAAAGCCCACAAAAAATAATTGAAAGAAATTACGGGACAAAGTGAAAACAACAACTTGTTCCAGTGAGAATAAAATCGCACTGTTTGGAGGGTAAATGTGAGACGTTAATGTCGCACGTGTCTGCATGTTTATGCCTCTTCAACACTAGAAACATTGGTGATATATGAGTCAGCGTTTTGTGTGGGGAACTGCAATGATTGGTCAAATCTGTGGAAAAAGTTATGTTGATTGGACGAAATGTTAAGGTTGTGCAGAATGTGATTCAACTTTGCAACTTCCTGGAGGGAGTGATTGTTCATGTTGGCTCACTGTCACATGATCATGATATACTGGCACACTTGAATGTAATGGAGCCATTGTTAATGTAATTCATAACACCTGTGCTTTTCCTAGTATGACAAATCAAAAGATCTGCTGTGCAAAAGGCCTGTGAGTCACCACCTCAGCACTGAACTGGGTGAACTGACCAACAGGAGTTCTTACTGGAAGACTTGCATCTATCAGATGGCAAGATGTTGAATGTGCTAAACTGTTAACTCTCCATAAGTGGATAGGTTAATGTTGTGTTTATAATAATAAGAGGAGAAGTTAAAATGTGAAATTAAGAAAAAACCTTCAGACAAATGTGAAGACTTTGTTAAGAAGTGAACCCTGAAAAGCCTGCTGATAATCAAGATAATTATTGGAACGACCATGAGTCCCTTGATGAGCTTTACTAAACACTGTTTCTGTATCTTTACATATAAAATCTGCTGCTTCCACCAAGAATAACACACATCAAGTAATCCAATCCACAGTAACTAAAAGCAGATCAGTTTAACAAATGTCTCTTATAGTTTTATGCTAATGTAGAATTTCATGTCCTGTGTCTAAGCTTACTTGGTATTAATGTGGTCTTAGCCACTAACAGCAGCATATTTAATTTTGAGCTTCACAATTAAACCACCCGCAAATCTCAGCACTGATTAGACTGACATTTACCTACACTGCTATTTAAACACGGCACTAATGGACGGATTTCCACTTAATTAATACCGCGATTAGCAACAATGAGCTGATGGGATGGCTGACCTTTCGGGCTTAAAGGTTTTGTGCTCTGTATAAAGCTGGAACATGTTATTGAACAACATCTTGAACCGCCATGGATCTCCCACAGATCATTTTTGTTAAAACGTTTCCAGCTGTGTGAAATCTTATCTTTAAGAGTTTTTTTCCAACACAAAACTTCTACATAACTTTTTATAACCTTGAAGGCTTGAAACGACTCATTCAAGACTGCACGAGGAGAACAGGATGCTTAGTACACTTAACTAAAAAATGCTACAGGAGTTGAGAAAGATGTACATCAGATCTGCTGTCCGTAACCTGCACGTCGTTCTGTCAGAGCTGGTCTCAGCACATAAAAGCATCAGGAACCCTTTGACATTCTTGGAAAGGCTGTTATTGACTTTCTGCATGGTTAAAGTTTAACAATAACCCCCTCAACACAAGTATGAAACTCTCCAAGATTTGCCCCCACTGTAACATCATAAATGTACTTATGCATAATTTACACTGGAAAGGTATTAATACTTAAACACCTCATGAATTCTTGCAAAGGAAAGTGATTTGTTGCAGAGTGAGCGAGGCGCAACGTGAACAGGCAAACTAGTTTTTAAACAATTTTACACAGTTTTTCTACGGGAGTGTTACTTTAGTTAAAATCTGAGTTTTAATTGCCTTTTGGAATAAAGAGTAAGCTGCCAACTAGCAGTGACAATATGCTTTTCTTCCACCCTGAGCAGCAGTGTTTTAGTGTGACACTATAGTACCTCGCTGTTAGATGCTGTCAGAGGTTGGAAGCGGTTTTGGGAATCACAGCTCTTTTTTGTGAGCCAGATCTTTTGGCTCAGGTCAGCAATAAGAACTGGCAAAACCATTTGGGAGCTGAAAGAGCTCTGGCTTTTATAATTCAGCCAAATTTTAGCCCCAGGAGGATTTTCTGGGCTTTTTTGGGGGGGAATTATTGTGGCGTGATTTCATGGCAACTTTTCCATAAAGTTGTGAAGCATGTTGCAATGATTTTGGGTAGTTTTTTTTTTGCAGTGAAGCTGTGGGAGAAAGTGAAAAGTAAACTGAATTTAATGTTTAAAATGGGTGGAGGGCCTCTATATGAGTATATGAACAAAGTTGCCTTGTGAAGCTTTAACAATTTTGATCTCGTATTGCTTTGCAATGCTCTATATGACTCTAGCTATCTTATATCTGAATGTTTAAAGCACCTCTTGCTGTGCTACCAGTTTCCAGACAGAGCCACAGGATGATCTCATGTCCTGCTGTAAATCCCTGAGCTCAAATTCCAACCTCCCTGAGTAAACCACTTCCGGATGCGCCTGGAAATCCGCAGTGGGCAACTTGTTCAGGGCTTACTGAGACTCTCCAGCCTTGACTGCCAGCTCAGTGTATCTAAGCTTCTTCCTCCCATCTACCACATCATCTCCCCACGGCACACAGAGTTCTGCAACGGTCCACAGAGTACTGGACCACCAAGTCAGGTCCTGAGAGTCAGTATCTCTGCAAGACTGTCGGCCATGACTGCTCACACACCCCGGTGCCTGAAGTCAATCTCCACGGCTGCTCCAACTGTCTGGGCTTCTGGAAAGGCAAAACTTTGTGTCCTGGCAGAAAACTTAGAACAGACGTTGTCAGAACAAGTGCCGGGACAAAATTAGATAGTTGTGTTGGATTTGAATCAAAAATCTGTTCTTAGACCATCAAGGTGCTTTACCTTTTACCAGACTGATGTATAAATGGAGGAATAGATGTATGATGAACAGATGGATGGATGTTTGCTGATGGCATTCAGTGTTAATATGATTCATAGGAGCAGTTTAGCTAGTTATAGTGGTTACTGAACATCATAAACATCCATGTGGTGATTTGTTAAAAGACATCTAAAAGGTAAAACCGGGGTAAATTTGGTTGAACGTTTTTTTCCGATGTGTGAATGATAAACATTGTTTCATCAACATTTTGAATAAATATAAATATTTTAATGTGAAGCAATATGGTTCAGCTTAAAACGTAAGTTAACTTGCTGCCTCACAAACATTTGCCTAAATCTTGTAAAACCAAATGAGTTAAGTTAACTTGAGAAAACATGTTCAGTAAACTTACGATATTAAGTTAAACCAACAATTGTTCAACAACTTACTACTGCTACCCTGTACCAGCATCGGCATAAAGACACTAACCTTTGTCATGGTTTGTAATGTTTTCATTATTGTGACAACAAACAACCGTGACCTTAAAGTGTATTAGAGCCACAGGAGAGTTTTAACTCTAAGTCTGCTGATACGATGATCCTGTTTCTTTTGAAACTTCAATTTAGACGAACAAATGTTTATTATTTCTGAAGTGGTCAGAGAATAACAATTAGAAATATAATAGAAGTTTGATTGGCTTTAAATAAATAAAACATACATTTATGATAAGTTAGTTGATTCTACTAAATTCTTGTATGAATTTTTAGAGTGTATTTTTTTTGGCCTTCCTGCTGTTTTTATTGTTCCTGTTGGTCACATCTGTCTTGCACACTGTATTGCATCTCTTTGTGCTGCATAAGTTTTATTATTATTGTTATTACACTTTATTGTCCACATAATGGAAAACTGTCTTCACCACTCACTGTTTACAATGCAAAAACAAACAGAATAAAAATGAGTTCATTATGAAAAATGAAGGGGGCTGTGTGCTGGCGTAGCTCGACATGTCTAAACCAATTTGTTCAGTTCCTCAAACGAGCTGGTGTGTTGCTGAATGACGTCTGTTTCCCTGGTTGGAAAAACAACTGAGCCAATCCGAAGCGTTTAGTGATGAGAAACTGGCCACAAAAACGGCATCAAGTGTGGATGAGATTGACGCAGCTGTACAGGCTATAACCACTCTTAAATTGACATGTTTATTCAATCATCACGACAAATGTCAAGTGAAAATGCTTGTTTCAACCGCTACTGCAGTTTCTGTGCCGGCTGAAAGTAACAGTCTGTGTTAGATTTGTGAGGGAAAAACAGGAAACAGAAATAAAGCAGGAGAAAGAAAATGTGCTGTGTCCTTACTGTAGTTATCAAAGACTCATAATGAGGTGTTTGTTTAAAGCACCTTACTGATTGTGAGAAGTCAAAGTACGGGCGGAAAAGGTGACTTCAAACTCTTGCATGCACAAAACGGAGGTCAATTAGACACATTTTAGTACTAAAATGATAAAAATGTATATGTATGATGAATGTTGGGTGATTACATATATTTATTTTAAGACTAAATGACACTAGACTGATTATTTATCTGAATAAATTAACTTGAACTGATTTAAAAAAGACATTTTGATGAGATCTCACATAAGTAGGCATGATTAGGGGATGAGACATGACAGTAAATACTTGTAACAGCCTTTAAAAGATGTTGATTTAAACGTTGAATACACATTCAGTTCTGGCAATAATTGGCAATAAGTAACAGTAACACCTTTTATATAACTTATTCCTTTACACTGGCTTTGATAAATCATCTGCATCCTTTGTATGTACAGTATGTTAATATTTTACATGTTTGTTTCAGTATTTTCCCGTCACTCTTTAATAATAACAAAAACCTCAGCCTGCCGCTTTCAAATAATCCATTACTTTGCTCTCTAAAGCAATTATAAACAAAGTGATGTTTTCTTTATTTCTCTAGCTGTTCACTTGAAAGGACAAGCATGAAAAAACCTTTAAAAACTTTTTAAAAAGCAGTCAAGAGTTCAGAAATAGCTGACATGTTAAATGTCTGTTTAACAACCACATTAAAGTCTCGTAATCACACTGCTTTCTGCACTGCTGCATCCTCCTGTAGGAAATAAAGGGCGCTGCTATAATGCGCACACACACCCACACAAATACTACAGTATATATTTATATATATATAGAGAGAGAGAGAGAGAGAGAGAGAGAGACACATTCTCGCAGCAGTGATTGACTTTGTGCACTTCTATATAGACTCAAAGCCATTAGTGCACTGCTGAGCCCTTTTCTCTGAATCCGGGAGGCTGACAGAGTTTGAAATCTCACCAACACACACACACACACACACACACACACACACACACACACACTCACACAGAGGCTAAGCAGGCAGGCGAGTAGGAGCCAGCAGGAGGGAAATGTCAGGACAATGTCAGGGTGTTAGCTTGGCATGGCACGGCTGGGCTCGCCTCCGAACGTCTCTGAATGTCACCACTCTGGAGACCAGAGGAGCACACACACACACACACACACACACACAACACACTCAGATCTGAAACAGAAGGGAAAGCGAAGAGAAGGATCTGTGTTACCCTCCGGCAGCGGTCCTGTCAGGGGGAAATGGCCGACAATGAAACATCTCTCACTGCCTTTATAAGGTCATATCTGAATGTCACTCATTGATAATTAAAAATAACGCCAAAAACTCTGGTCATTTGTGCACGTATGTGTGCACGTGATGGGTATAAGAACAAAATGAAGTCTTGAGTAACCTTCATCAGGGTCTGAATGATCAAATCCTCACTGAATGGGATGTACTCAAGTTTTTTGTTACTAAATCTTTTGGTCTTAATTTTGTTTAGTTAAGTTTATGATGTACTTATTTGGTAGTTTGTCATGTTGCATTATATTTTTATACTTTTATGGGTTGCAGTGTTGTGTCTCTATTCTGGTTTCAGAATGCAACATGTTGTGGGCTAAATTAACACTAACTCTGTGAAACCCTCAGTGATAATGCAGTTTTGCTGAACAGATGTTGTATTGGATTGTGCAGACGTTGGTATTATTGTGTGAAAGTTCTGGAAAAGGGAAGTCTAAAAGATAACTTCATTCCAGGGAACATAGTGGAGATCAACAGATATATTGGCCGATTGTTATCGGTGTGTATGGTGTGTGAATCAGGTATCAAGAAACTTTAGAACAGAAAAGATATGTTTGATAAAATTGGAGAAAGTAAAATGTCAAAATTCTTTAAAAAAGAATAATATTTGGAGGGATTATTATTATTATACGTTTTTTGTTTGAAGTTATGGTTTTATGTGACAATATTTCTGTCTGAACTTTCAAATACTGATATGGATCTCAGACATATGCCCATCACTGCCCCAGTAAAAGGATATTAGAATAAACTATACAGGTCGGTTTTTAATTTATGTACACAAAAGCACTCATTAAGAAGACAAACTGAATTTAAAAATTCAGCACACTAGCAACACTAGCTCTGTCTGAGCTGTTTTAAGGATTTCTTTGGACCTGCAGATTATCGGACGTACACAGACTGAACCATCAAACCTGCAGTCGATTTCATTCATGACCAGATCCTTAAAATATTAGTGTGTTAGTCACAGGTGGAAAACAAATCTTTCACATCTTCCTATCAATCTCTCCGGTGTTACTTCCAAATTGAAGTTGGGAACAAAGAACATAAAGAATTGAAGAGTGTTCAGGTGGACCTCTGTGGAGCTGCTGCTGGTTCGCTCCGCTTACTGAGACAGTGGTAGTTTATTAGTTTGTCAGCCGGCTGAATCATTCATGAAAACAAAGAAAAAGTCACAGTGACTTATGACTTATCCATCTCAGGGCGAAGCAAAAAAACAAATACTGTCCTTTGCTCTCTCACACACACACACACACACACACACACACACACGCACACACACACACCTGCAGTCTGGCCTTGCGGGAAGCAGAACAAGATGCTGTGAAAGATAAATGAGGAGGATAAACTGGTGTTTGGCTCTCGGTGCTGCTGCTCTGGTTGAAAGCCATTCAAAAGGGCAAAACTAAGAGGGCAGATCTTCATTGATCACAATGACCCCCCAGAGAATAAACAGACAATAACTCTCAAACACAAACACACACACACACACACACACACACAGAGAGGTGGTAAAAGACGATAACACAGTCACACACAAACCAGCAAGTGATGATAATCTTTGCTTCTCAATCTACACACGCACACGTTTGTACTTCTATGCTTATGAGGACCATAACTGCAGCGATGCCTGCGAGTTAGTTCACTCGACTCGAGCTGCACTGCTACATGCCTCACTCTCCATAATCATAAACCAAACCATCTGACGGTGTATTTAAGCTGCAGAGTTTCCCATTTCCCCATAAACATTTCATACGTGAGTTGTCTGACTGTGATCACACAGTGTGGCCGTGTGCAAGTGGCTGTAGAAAGTGAGATACTCTACATTTAAAGTGTAAGTGTGTTTATCTGCTCTAATATGAGCTGCAACTGTTAACATGTTTGGCTATCTAGCTCAGTGGTTCCCAACCTTTTCTATTATTGACTAAACCGCCTGAATAAGTGATATATTTTATGGATATTTAACATTATATTCAAGGTATAACTATAACAGCACAGAACTGTACTAACTAATGTACTAACTAAACATTATTTTATTAACCTAAATAGTGACAACAACTGCAGGAAGTTTGTGTAAAACGAGTGATTTGGATTCATTTTGAGCCGATTATTTCTTGTGGATATTGCATCACAGATGAGTTTTCCTGATAATTTTTAGGAAACGTTTTTATGTTTCTATGTTTTTTAAAAGCATTTAATCATACATACTTTCTTTGACAAATTCAGTTTCTTCCCATTGTTCTATTAACTCTTTGGTTGTTTTAACTTTGTACCTATCTGATGTGGTTTGAGGGTGAAGACTGTGAATATAGCTTGTGTTCAGGTCTTCTTCTTCTTATCCTCTTTTTATCTTAAATAATCATTGACCCCTTGAAATCGTACTCCTCGTGACTCCCTGTAAAGCTGTGCCGACCCCCCAGGTTGGGAACCACTGAAAGAGACCAACCCCAAACAATATCTTAATGAGACTACATGCAGCACAACATCCCCTTTACCCAGTTCGTGCAGGCTTTGGGAACTGTGACTGAAAACGAGTCCAGCATTATTGCATATTCACAATGTCCTCTCACGGTCTAGAGCTTCAGTCAGTCCTCACAAAGGTAGAAGTACAGGAGGATACACACACACCTCCTCTCCTGAGGCCAGCAGCTGTATACAAAAACAACCTCTTACCCAATAACACAGTACACACACAATGAACACACCTCATTCAGACATAGAAATTACTCCAGCAGGAACAACATACACAAGGTAGAATATTTGTTATGTCAGAAAGCGAGTCAACACACACACACACACACACACGCAAAGTGAGCACTGAACAGAGCGGCCATTGATGAGAGCCTTCCATGGAGATTGGTCAGATAATGGAGCGAGGCTGTTAAGTCTGGGGATGAGATGATGATTGCCAGTCAGTCCAAAAACAAATTAAAGCATTAAAGCCTGGGGCTCATTTCTATATTAATGCAGCCATGATGAGTTTCTACATTAATAGAGGAAGGATGATTATCCACTGCTGGGATTCTTAAAGTTCAACCAAACCTGATCGGAATAGATATTTCAAAAGGCTGTTAGATCTGAAAACATATATTTAAAATGATGTTTCAGCTCATTGTGGTGAGTTCAAGTTCAGAGCCAAAAATCATCTGAAGGATCACATGGGCTGCACAATGATGAGAGTTCAAAATGATGGTGGTTCCCAAAACACAATCAAGTGTAATTTCCTTCATTTATTTGTCATTTATCAGTAACTTTTGAGAATCCTACGAGCGCACTCTGGAACCTTTGCAGCCTTGTCCACTTCCAACTGTTCACTGAGCTCACAGATAATGTTAATATTGAAGGGCGCTGTGTTAATGTGGGAAATAAACTAATCAGAAAGATAAAAGGTTCAATAAAAGTACTAAGAAATAGATGGAGGTGTCAGTAAAGCCCGTCTGTACACACCCAGTATCCTGAGATCTGACTAACAACTGTGAAGTGAAATTGTACAGAAGCTTTAAAGGGTTTAATATGCTTCAGACTTGTCTTGTTGTACAAAGGTTAATTTGAACACATCTTAAGGCAATCGTGTTTGTACAAGTTTATACAAGGCCTCAGTCACAGTCGATTACAGTGGTTGCACTAGTCATGTGAAGAAAGAAAGAAGAGAGCTACAGAATAAAGATGTTCAAACCCTGTCTCCTTTATCGCCTCAATACAGCTGGTGAAGTTGGTGTGAATGTCGGATTGTCAGTTACGGATAAAGTTACAGAAATGTTCGGACGCAGTCTCTTCTAATGTTGGAAAGGAGTCGAGCATCCGACCATCAGTTCTGACGATGTGGCCCAGGAAAGGTCCAGGGTTTAGGTTGAATCACGGTGACTCTCTCCATGGTGCTGACTCATTGCTTTGTGTCTCTGTCCAAGGTCCTGAAGAGAGCAAACACAATCATTCATTATTCACTATATACTGTAATCTATATAGAGAAGTTACTGTCCTGTAGTTATAGGAGTTATCTCACATTCTCACATTAAAAGTACAGTTTCTGGTCACTGAAGAGTCAACTATCATAACACCAGTCCTAACATTTGGGACTTTTTATGGAACAGGGTAACAGATTCATAAGTTAATTAAGTATTTTAGCTGTCCCTGTTTCCTGATGTGGGATTTATCTTATATTCCTTAAATTATGGAGACGTTTGGATTTCAGAGCTGTGTTGTGTAGTTTTTATGTTGAATGTCTTGTGCTTTTTTTGAGTTTGCATTAGTCTTTTAACATTGCAGGACTGTGTTGGAAATAAGTATTTTCCCATAATAAAATCAATCCATTGATACATGAAGACAGAAAAGAAAAGGGTTCTGTAAATTTAGATGTTTAGATAAATAATTTCCCAAATTATGCATTTATTTATTTGCCAGTTGACACAATAGATAGAATAAAGAATATACAGCACTAACAAACCCTGTCTTTCCGTATACAGTCTCTCTTTACGTCTGTGTAAGATAATAAAGCGGACAAACCCTTTGCCTCTTGTGCAATTGTAGTCAGTGTTAAAGAAGAAGAAACAGCGACAGAGGCACAGACATTGAGGGTTTTTAGCCCTAATTTAAGCGGCCCCCACAGTTTTTTTTTTTTTCACTAAATCCTACACACTGGTCCTTTAATACCGGCTGTAAATGAGGTCCTCGTTAGTGTGTGTACATAATAAAGTTCTCTGCATGTGTTTGCAGACCAATGTCGTAAACATGGTGACAAGGTATTTTTGTCAGGAAACGAGGGAGTCAATTTCTTAAACCCTGAACCGTCCTTGCATTCGATGGCGACATCATTACCAGCAGAACCTCCCTACCTGCTTATGCAGAATACATTTACTAAATTACTGCACTCTATCTGCCACCACACACCAGCAGCTTAGAGGTATGTTGTTTTTAGGACTGTTACTTTAGATACACACCACTAAACTCTGTTGCAGTGGTGATTTAGATCAAAGTGAATCTTCTTATTTTTGTGTACATAATTTATTTACCCACTGACTGTCTGCTGGTCTCTCCCGCAACTGTATTTGGGTATTAATATTAAAAAGGCCTGTTTCTATTAGACGAATATAGTCTAATATATATTTGTGAATGTCATTAACGTCTGTGTCCTAATATGTGTGTGCGTGTGCATCAGCCTGTTGTGTACGTGCACATGTGTGAGTGCCTGTTTAAAGTACATATGTATTAATGAATGCATGCGAGTGAAAGTATTAGGAAAAGAGGTACATATATGGGTATATACTGGGTTATTTAGATGAGACGACTACACACACACTCTTCTTTCTCTCTCCATCTACATTTTTCCATTTAAAACAGTCTCCACTCCAATTAACCACCTCTGGAAAGTTCACCCTCCTCTCGCTGCTATTGATCTAACAGTCAGTTAACTAGACAGAGGAGGGAGGAAGAAAATGAGATGGGGGTCCTCTCTCTCTTTCTCTCTCTCTCTCTCTCTCTCTCTCTCTCTCTCTTTGGAAGTATCTTAGAAGAAAGTCGGGAAGTGAATGCAGCACTCATTAGCCGTGCAGGCTAAGAATAAACCTTACAGTAACTTCCATTTCATCTTAAACAATGACCTCTTAAAATGTACGAATAGCGTTGTTTTTCTCTGAACTGGAGCGGCTGTAAGATAGGAGGTAAACAGTAAAAAACAACAACAGTAAGTTACTGAATAACCTTGAGATTGAAAACTTAATTCAAGTGTTGACTTGTGCAATTAACTGCCTCAAAATATGTGAAAAGTTAAATGTATTTTATTTATGTGTATGTCAAAAAAAGACAATGGTTTCATCCTCCAATCAAAAATCTGTTGTTCTTCTTGTTCCTGCAGTTGTTTGATCTTCACAGTGCAGAATGACGTATGTGCAGAGTCTGACACTAAAATGATGTTTTCACGTTCATCTGCTGAAAGTGGAAAGTTTCTCTGAGCTTTCTAAAAAAGATATTTTAGGGGGGGGCCCTACGAGGAAGATTTGTGACATCACAAATAGTTTGGAAGTCAGTCCTGATCCAGTATGCAACTAATACAGTGTAATCCAACAGTGCACAGACACTGGCAATGTACTTTACAGTGACGTAGGAGACATCTTCTGTCCAGCAGGAAAACATTTATAGATTCTGTCATTTTTAAACATACTATATGTAATTTCTGCCACTAGGGGGTCTCTCACATCAAAACAATGATAGTTTGATGACATCTTGAAGGAGTGTTGGATTATGGCAGTTTTTATGCATCTCCAAAACAAACTGACCCATTGATTAATAACTGGTAAAAAACACTGAATAAAGCAGTTCCACCTTAAAAATCTGCTGTTTGACAGGAAGACAGGATGCGAGCCGAGCTGCTGCTAATGTTAGCTCAGCTTGTTTCTCTGATAAAGATCCAGACGTCCGATGACTAAAATCCTTCATCCGATTCAAATCTAGAGTTAAAAAGCACCAAGGGTAAAAAGTGTATTGTAAAACTCTGATTTAAAAGAGGATGTTACCTGAATAAAATGACAGATTTCTTTGGGTTTGAACATTGTTGGAAACATTTGGGATAAAGTAAGAACATAACTCAACAAAATATATAACATAAGTCTAGTATTAATATACAGTTTAATGCTCAAATGTTACTTTAATACATTTCTGGAGGGGATATTTGATATTATTCAAAAACAACAGTACAAGTCATAAAACATAATAAATAGTCTCATAAATAGTCAATTGAGTTTGTTTTGTTGCTACGATTGATGTGATTTCTACACAATAAATAGCTAAACATGTGCCGCTTGTGGTTTATGGGCTCTGGACACCAAGAAACCAAATAAAATACCTAATCCTTCTAGTTTAAAACTCCACTGACACTGACAATAAATCTGAAAGGTACACTGGTTTCCTCACCGCCTTGCACCCATTTTCTGCGATCAAGAGCAAGAACAGACTGTTCAGTTTCACCTGTGGCTGCAAATGGAATTTCCCGTGAGGTTACAGCAATTAATTACTAATTGCATCAAGCTCAACCACATTGTTACATAACTTGTACACAACTGTATTCTGATCTGAAAATGTGTGTGTGTGTGTGTGTGTGTGTGTGTGTGTGTGTGTGTGTGTACATATAGTGTGTAAGTAACAGCAATTGTTGTGAGAGCCATTTTCTTTTTGTTATAGGGCGAGAGATCCTAAGCAAAGCCATTTATTAATTCCATTGCTTTACCAGGACGCTGAACTCATTCGTTGCAGGCAATAAAAGCACAGTGGTGCTGTGATATTATTTTCAGGATGATGCCTCTTCATCACTGGCTCCACGGTATGCGCCGACTCAAAGTGCTTGTCTCCAGGGTGTCAGCTAACAGGTTCAGTCTCAGCAACAAGCATTACTCCTTAGTTTTCCTAAACAACAACCTCCCGCCTGCATGTTACGTCTTGTTTTGCTTGAAGTAGATTAAAGACACTTGAGATGCAATGAGTGAAGCTTTCTGGAGACTTTGGCTACCCCTGATCAGCAGTTACTTCAGTCAGAAACACTCACTTTATAACAAATAGCAATCAGATTTGACTTGGCAGAATGGGTTTTCTCTCAGGGATGCTTTCTCCTGCAGCAATACAACGTAGCAGCATGCAGAGAGCTGAGGAAATTAACCTGGAGAAAAAAAGGCCCTCCAGCATGCATACAGCAGAGCTTGAACTTAATACAGGTGGAGGTAGGGGTGGAGAGGATTCTTGGAAACGTCTAAGGCAGTGATAGCAGCAAGTACAAGTCTGCACACGGATTGAATGAGAGCAGGAAACCCTTTAAACAGACCACCAAATCACGCTCAATTTTAGTAAAGCACACTCATATCATGTCAGATAAAACAACTCCACAGTTATTAGCTGAAAAAGCAGCACAGCCAGATTCTCCCAGAGAAAGCCAACATGACTATTCTCTCGAACAAAAAACTGTTGATGTATTTTTAATAATGCAGGAGCGATGCCACATCCCTGGCATCTCTCCCAGGTAACCTTGTTTTACACTGTTTGGTTTACATGTCTTTGCTTTTTTTTTTTTTTTTTAGAGTTGTTTGTATTGGTTATTTTTCTATTTCTGTTAGCTGCTGAGAAGCTGTAGCTCTACTACTCAATTTAAAAGAGAATTTATATTCTATATTTATATTATAAATCCAATAAAAAGACCAAAACCAAAAGATCAAAGTGTCGTCTGTGTTTCTCCTTTATGGATCTCTGTCCCGTAGAGCTCTATTATTGTCCACAAACTATTACAAACACATCAGTGATCCACACTGTTGCACTGGCTGACACATTCCTTCGTTACCATCAACACAAACACAGTTTATTTTGACTCAATCCCACATACACTGTCCTGCTGGTGTAAATACTCACGAAAGCACCAAATGTGTATTAATCCACAGCGAAAAATAGTCCCCAACAAATTCACTTCTGTCTGAGTAATATTTGAAAATATAAGGCCCATCTGGTTCCAGTGGCAGAGCCAGATAGTTGTCACAGGCTGAGGCCAGTATTTACTTTGGACTGACACAGAAAGAAGTGTCAGTTCAGTTGAGATTATGTTGTTTGCTTATGACCAAAATGTCCTAAAATAAGCTGATAGGCGTGTGGATGTGCAGGCAATAAGAGATGAAACAGCACCATTTTATTATTATCAGCTTTCACTCCCTTTGTAGCTTGTAGCTGAAGTTCTGCTGTTTGGAGTTTGGTTCCTCTGTTTTTGTTTTTCAGATCGCTGTTTATGACGCAGTCTGACCCAAATTTGCTCCCCATTCATTTCTATGAACTCGTCAGAACTGTGACTGTGGCCACCCACTGGTTCTGCCTATGGCTGTTTTAGGACATTATTTATTAGTTTTACAGATTTACGTCTTCAGTTGGAAGAAATGAGCCACAGGCAGAGTACAGAAGTTGGAAAGTATTAAGAGATTTACCAACACATTGTTGGTTTTTCATGGATTTGTTGACAATTAAGAACATTATCCATTAGAATTATTCTTTATTTCAAGTTTATTTGTTGTGAAACAAATATTTTATATATTTAATTTCATAATTTGTGTCAAAAATAAGACAAAATGACAAAATCCAGGAGATACATCAATAACTGTATTGATTACTATGAGTATTGTTTGTTGTATTGATAAAATCAATGCAGTTTGACTGGGCAGTATGGTTGGGTTTGCTCTTTATGGATGAGGTAACAATGACCTGGACCACAAAATACAACACAACAGTCCAAAAATGGTTGGTAGTGACTGTGAAACACCTGAACACCATTTACCTTGAGACGTTTGCACAGAGAGTACCACAACAATAAATCTATTTAAAGGTTTAAATGTAACTGCTCAAATGTCCCACTTTATTGTGAATTTAAACGTGTTGCAACCAAAGTGGGTGGGAGGGAAAGAGAGGGAGCCATCTTATGTTCCCCTGGCTCCGAAAAGATGACACCAATCCCTCAATGAGGTAGGAGGAGCCAGACAATCAGAGCAAAGGAAGGAAAACAGAGGCAGGCCACCCCCCAGGGAGTATAATTCAAGTTTTCATAATCATCAAACCAAAAGAAATCACATTTTACTAAAAACTACATCCCTTATGATTTCGTAGACAGGAGAGCAAAACAAAAAGTGAACCTCATTCTCAGTTTCACCTATATCATTAAACCTACCGGTCTCAAGGGCTGAAGGTAATGTTCCTGAACGCAACTGTGCATGTAAGTGTATAGGCCTGAAGAAACAGTAGCCAGTGCGTATGTTTCTGATTGCTATTCTGCATACTGGATAGGAATGATAATGGATTGCTCAAAACCAGTGCCAGCGTCTCCTCAACTGAATAATTTAACTGGTGACAATTAAACTTATGTGAGAAAAAGCAGACAAGATGTTCAATTTCCCTTTCCCCTTTCTGTAGGAGGACAGCACCGGTTTCACTTGCATCCACCTGAATAACGGTGAAGTAAACTACAGAGGAAATATCTCCACATTAGTATTGAAGGTGCAGTGTTTATGCACTGTGTATTCCTCTCAGTTTTGAAACTAAGACTGTTTGAATATTCAACAGCAGCTCCAAAGAAGAAAACCCCTCATTTTGCACTCCAAGATATGGACACAACTAGTAATTTGGCAGCATTAATTAGACACAGAGAGGAAGGCAGACTGTGTGTGCGTGTGTGCGTTTGTTTGAGAGGAGAGAGAAAGAAAGAGAGTATAGAGCAGCTGCAGAGGCTGAAAGTTTAGCATGAGTCATAGATTAGTCTGGCTTTAATTAATGATATGAGCCTGGAGCTGTCACATCCAGACATCACAGGGCTGAAGACGAAGCACAAGACACTGAAAATGAGTCAAAGTACGAAGGAGATGCTTAAAAATCAAGGATACTGGACTTTTTTTTAACCTTTATTTCACTCAGTTTCCTTCTCTTTAATTCAGGCGATGTAATTTTATAATAATGTCTGACATTACAGAAATCAGAAAAACTTATTTCTGAATGAGGAACTCTTGCAAAAGCACCACAAGATTAGAGAATTATACACAAATAGCGGTTGTGTGGGATTCTTTCAAACAGAATACGCACTATTCTGGAGTTGGAAAGTGTTTGAGAACCACAGCATCTAAATATGTTTCCCTGTCCTTTTTTCTCTTCTTCTCATCCTCCGTCTCCTGCGTCTCTGAGCGTAATTGAAGTCGGGCTTTTCAGAGAAGTTTGTTTCTCCACCCACATCGAATCGACCGCAACACATTTTCCCCTCACACAGACTCTCTATTTCTACCTGAGTCAAATTACACCTTCTTCAGGTTCTCTTATGATTGGCATGCAGAACAATATGGGTTATTACTGTTGGGGAGTCGAAATAGATAGAGGCATGTCAGCGAGCGGCTTCAAGGCGGCAATCCTCCTCGACTAAAGAGAAGTCCGTTTGTTAAGAGGGAGGACAGATGGAGGAAGATGAGCATCGCAGATACTTCGGTCACAAGTGAATGATTCTTTTTCCGGCTTGTTAGTTTAGTTTCCACATGAAAAATGTTCAATAAATATCAAGAACATCCAATTAGATTGTTAGGGTATGATAGAGGAAGTCACTCGACTTCCCTCCACTTCTTCTGGGTCCATTTCCATGTTTTCAGTGAGCCAACCTGCTGACTTTTAAACAGTCCTCTCCAGGGTTATATCCAACCTTCAACAACATCATGTTCCAGCCAAAAAGGGATGTTGAATCACTGATGAATCATGAATCAAGATATCAAAATGCCATTGCTTCATTGCTTTAAAATTCCACTTAGTGCCTTGGTTCTGGTTCTAGTAAAAGAGAGGGGAGGATAGAAAATAAAAACCTAAATTAAAAGAAAGCAAAACTAGAACTTATGTTACATTCTGAGCACAAACCCAGATACAATTGCCAGCTGATCAAAGGCATACACTGTGCCAGGCCTTTGACTGCTTCAAAAAGAAACTAAATTCTTAAAAATCAATTGTAAAATGAACAATGAGCCAATGTAAATGTGATTAAATTTGAGTCATGTGGCATTTTGGATTAGTTTCAGGCCAAAGGAGCTTTTCATACTGAGGCCAAAACACAAAGAGAGAGAGAGTTGTAATGAAATGAGATTGCAGATTGATTTATCTTCATCAGGAAAAGATAGAAGTGACCTGATCTCAAATCCAATTGAAGTCAAGACTGGACTTCAGTCAAGAGAAGTGTCTCAATTCAGAACAGAATTAAAGGAGATAACGTCATGTTAGACAGTAGGTTGGCAACATGTTCATGATTTAATACATTACATTTCTTGTCGCCCCTACTAATGTGAAATCCAACAATCCAGTCACAGCCTTGGCTTCATTTTTGTAATCGTGGAAGAAACTAGGAAGATAGAAACACTCATATTCAGCAGCCGGAATTATTCCCATTACTTTGATTTTAACAAAGAAAACTGGATTGAATTTTATCAGAAAAGTAATATAACTAGTATTGTAAGTAATTACTGTTGGCAGGGAGTAATAGGTAAAGTAATAATATGACTTTTGAGTAATGAGCTCAGCACTGACACTGTAATAGATGGCTGAACTGAACAGGTGCTGCCATGTTTATTGTCAATAACTCCATTCTTTGTCCCCTGCAGCTGGCTTCATGAATGGCCAGTTTAAATACCGACAGTACGTTTTACTGGCCCTCCTAATAGGCCCTTTTACACAGAAGACATTTTGACCTGTCACAGCAGAAAAAGTACGGGCGTAAATCATAAAACTAATGATTCCATTTTGCTGCTTCACTTTCAGGGTCCTGGTGTCGTGCAATGCCGCCTCACTGGGACACTTAAATACAACAGAGCCATCCTTAATATCATTAGTTACACCTGTGGTTTTCTGACTGCTGTGAGAAAGGCCTCTGGAGGTGGTGGCATCAGTCTTCAAAAACCCATATTGGTTAATGCCTAATTATCACACTCTAATTGTTCGTAACCTTCCCTTCTTGTGTTTTTTTCTCTCTCAGACTCTTTCCCCACACAATATGACACATTTTCTACTGACTTTCATTTGACTACGGCCCCCTTTATTCCCTGATACCTTGGCACGATGTCTGTGTTACATTTCTTTGAGCGTTAGAGTCTCCACAGCCATTTGTTTTACGCACGGACGCAGACACACTCCCACAGAGTTTTATTAGGGGCTCAGCGGAGCATCTCCATTACAGACATTCATCCAAGTGACAGTAATGCACCAATAAAAAAAACAGACAGGAAAAGGGCACAGACCACCAGATGACCACTGCACACACACACACACACACACACACACACACACACACACACACTCGTCTCTAAGATGAAAATAATCAACTTATCGCTGCATTCCAGGAAGTATTTTGTGATAAAGTGTTGTAATATTTATTTTTGCGACACTTCCCCCATACATGTGATTCAGTTAGAGAATTTGTACATTTCCCAGAATGCTTTAGTCACCCACAGAGATGGGTCTGGTTAACACTGGAGCACGCTGACGATCACGCCTTCTCCACCTCAAGAGTCTACAGACGTTCTCGCTGCTCTGAGAGGCTGAACTCACAGCTAAACGCTCACACTGCTTATGTTTAACATATTAAGCATCTTAGCTTGTGAGCATGCTAAGATTTGTTAATTAGTACTGACCATAAAGTAGGTGATGGGAATGTCATTGTTAGACAAAGATAAAACAGATCAGATTATTACTATTCATCCCCTTGAGTGGCAGCTGGACTCCATCTTTCCAGGCTCGTGTGTCCAAACCACAGCGATTACAGAACCAATCAGAGTCCTATAAGGGACCACTTTTAACTAGGACATCAGCTACAGGCGTGGTTTAACACTCGATCTGTGACGACGTGTGTGAGAAGACAACAATGTCTGCTGCTGAAGAGGTTAGCGTAGAGGCTGCTAGCATCAGTTACATCAGAAATGCACTTCATGGTTTGTTACACAGAATCTGGGCCGTCGTCATTAGAAACTGTTTGGGAATTTGATGAAGTCAGTCAGAGGAGAGAGAGAGAGAACATCTTTTCTATTGATAAAAGCCTTCAGTGCCGCTCTTTGCTCTTCTTTCAATGAGGAAATACTCTGTAGTCTCCTTCAGTTTGTCTGCTCCTACAATGTGTGTTTTGCCACTTCAGGGATTAACTTTATGTCCCATATCTCTCTGTTCTATCTCTTTTCCAGGCATGACTGTCTTGTTTGGGATTATATTTTATGGAAGCTTATTGATGGAAAACTCTTGAGTGAGCACAAAAACAAACTCGAGCTGTAATCAATCTGAAAGTCAGGACTGGAGAGCGCAGCGACAGAATGCAAGCACAATATCCGGATGTTGGTTTGGTTTCAGTTGTGATACAAACTGCTAGAATTTTAAAGTTTGGTTTAATTCAAGAAGTTTGTGGGTCTGAAAGCAAACAGATCAGATATTTGGTTGAATATGTGATTTTAGTATGATTTCAAAAAGCTAAACTAAAATTAAACACCCTAGAATTTTTTAAAAAAAATTTTAAAAAAAACAACACGTGTCCTGTTTGTTTCTTGTGTTATCAAATCATTGCCATTATCATATGAGGATTCTGGGATTTTAAAACAGCTTTTAATTAAAAAGTCTAAAATTAAATCCCACCTGCATGAGTGTGAACTGTTTATGATACTGGGAGACAATAGTCAAAGCTGACCAATCAATGATTTGTTAGTTTTTAATAGGGGAGATGGCCTTACCCTAACTCTACAATAAACTATAATATCTGTACTCAGGTCTCCTGTATAAAATATTTAGTTACAGAGGTGGCTTTGTCTGAGGGGTTTGTGAGGCCTTCTTGATTTTAAGGGGTGTAAGAAAACTTTTAAAATATACACATATAGGCCTATATGTCAGCATTTTGTTTGCTTATGTGAAGAAAACTAAACAAAACTGTATTTTTCTTTAAGTTTAGATCAGTTGTTGTTCTATATTGTTATTGTTATACATTGAATATAATATGAAATATCCATTAAATATGTCACTATGTCAGGGGTCATCTGTTTACTCAATGGTTGAAAAGGGGTCCCTTAAGGTAAAAGGTTGGGGGCCACTGCTACATAGTCTACAATATAATACAGAATTGAGTATTTATAGTTTATAGTTTAGAGAACATTAAGGATCCGAGATTAAACTGAGAGAAAAAGATTCAATCTGTCTGCTACTTCAGCACCACAGACAGCGTCACGCATTCATCAACGCTCAGCCTCATTTGTCCTTCTGCGTCAAATCAACGCCGTTGCCAGACGTGCACTTCCATCGAAATCTAACTACATGTCGTGGAGAGCCAGATCGCAACGACTGTGATTGGTCTGCTTGGTGTGTGGGTGTGCTGTCTGAGCATGGGAAGCGACACATGCAAAACCCTGAAGGGTTAATAATGCTGTTTGAGGATCCCTCTTCAAACGTACTCACACACACACGGAAACAGGCACACATGGGACGCTGCCTCACTGCAAGACATGCTCCTGTCTTTCCCCTGGTAGTCTCTCGACCTTTTGTTTCATAGGAGAGGGACGAGGGAGAGTGTCAGTTGAAAAGTCAACACATTAGCATAAAACCTCTCCACCAACTAACACTTTGGCAGTGTTCTTAGCAGAGCAACGCAGACACACCTGCCGATGTGAGAGATTCTAACTTGCACAATCTTCAGTCAGTTAAAGGAGCACAGGAACATATTCTACCAAACAACCCTGCACCTTCCCTGCTATTAGGGGATGGAAAGAGGGGATGGCAGGTTAACAACCTTGCATCGACCCTCAGTCTGTAGGACTTCTGCTTTGGTCACGCAGACCAGAACTAAAATGCTAAACAGTTCATAATAACAACAGAACCAGCAGCCAGTGTTAAGTGCTAAATGAAAATAGCTGTTGTTTGATAGATGTTGTGGTTTCTACAGCAACCACCATTATTGCTTCATCTATCATGGTGGAGTGGTGCACTCTTGTTGGGTCCATTACTCGCTATAAGATACAATCACACAAACACACACACACACACACACACACACACACACACACACACACACACACACACACACACACACACACACACACACACAAAGAAGAAGGAGAAGAGAGGACAGGCCATCTTATGACTTAATAGTATGAAACACTTTATTCTGAAAGACTGAACAAGACGGAGTGATACTTTTGTGTGTGTGTGTGTGTGTGTGTGTGTGTTCACAACATTTGCCCACCCCCTCCTTTCCTCCACCCCACACCTCCCTCCAGCATGTCTTTCCCCCTGCTCACCCAACGAAATTAAATTCTGACAACCCAGAGTGCATAGCTAAAACAAACGTCAAGCGTCGCCAGCCAGCAGTAACAGCCCGGGCATCGCTACCGCGTGTGTGTGTGTGTGTGTGTGTGTGTGTGTGTGTTTGCATGACGATGCACAGATGTGTGTATGATGTCTGTTGTTTGCATGGCTCAGCAGCTCGTTGTTTGGTTGGTTTTTCTCTGCCACTCTCATGACATGACAGTTTGTAACAAGCAGCACAAGACAGGCAGGATGAAGCTACACTGACAACATGACATGCATAAATAGACAAATAGACACATCAAGCAGACAGCTGTCCTCCAGCAAATACAACTCACAAGAAGCACAGAAAAGTCTGCTGGTTAATGAACTCAATTTATAAACTTTATTCAGTATTATTGATCACTCAGCGAATTCACTTCATAGAGAATGGATGTTTAGTTTCTGAAAGTTTCATCTTCAACCGCCAGATCGGTAAAGAAGCAACATCTCTGTGTGGATCACAGAGAGGAAATCAGCTCATTCATATTCTTTAGATGTCACGATGTCAAAAAGGCTCCAATGATCGTCAGATTTAGATTAATGAACACAAGCTCACTGTCAAATAATTCAACCCCGTCTCCTACAAATTGCATTCATATGCAAATATTCTGTAATACATATTTACACTGTGTGTCAAAGATCAGTGCTAGTGTAGGAAATAGTGTGAAGTTCAGCAAAATAGTCTTTGAGGCTATTGTGCCAAGAATGAAATGTTTGCTGACTGAAGTGAATCTCCTGCCTCCTTGTTTGCCCTTGTTGTAAAACTGATTTGGTTTGAGACTCAAAGTTCATTCTTGACCTTGAAAACAATCCCACAAGATTCATTAACTGATCTGGATGGGGAAAATGGAAATATTACCCAACACATTCTCACTTTTAACTTCAAAATATGACCCTGTTGTAGTCCTCTAGCATTATTTCTGGATGTGCAAGGCTCCAAAGTCAAGTTAGCAATAATATATATGCAACATAAAGCTTCAGAATAAAGCTTGGGTTGTTAACATTGTGAAATATTCATAGTTAAGTTAATTAATTAATTATTAGATTTAGGAAAAGATCGTGAATTACGTTACGTTCCTTAAGTAACTTACGTATATAACTTTAAGTCACATCGGGCTCCTAGGTTAAAGTCCTGTGTTTGTTTGAGATTCACCCCTCGGAGTCTATTAACCAGACTTTGTCGCTCTTTATACAACATTACCTGACTTTGACACCTAGGGTGACCAGATCCAAACAAAGAGTATGTTTGTGTGGGACATAATACTGAGAGGTAGTCTGAAACTTTTATATAAAGTCTATAAATCTAACCTAAAAAATGAACATTTCTATTCTGCTCCTCTGATTCAGTAGCACACAGTAGACTTTGTAGGTTACACATTAGGCCTTGAGCTTCCTCTTATGCTTACTGTAGTTCTGTTCATGCTAAAGTTTCACAGTCCATATGGTCCAGTGTTAGTCTGTGATAGTCACCTTCCATCGGCTTCACACAGTTAGAAGTAGTTTATCAGTCTGTGTTGTAACTCCATTTCCTTTCCTCCCTGCTTTCTTCACAGCCATGTCATGAAGAAAGACAGATTTTGGGAAAGCATCTGTCCTGCAGTGATTTGGAAACTAGAAGCTCTAGGGCCAATGAAAATGTAGGACATTGTGTCAACATGTGGGTCCCACACAAACCAGTAATAACAAGGATACCTACAGCACCATGTTTTGAAGTGGAGGACCAGCTGCAGTGTTTGATGATCTAAAAGAGACTGGGTTGATTTTAACATCTACATTTCTAAGACAACTGGGCACACTTCAAGGGCTGAGGAAGATCACATAATATGATTAAAAACTTCAAAAGAGCGACTATTTCTTTTTAGGTTGTGTCTGTTCTCATCCAAAGCTGGAATTATAGCCATTTTGCACACAAGCTATCCAAATTTTAATTTGCAAGTTAGCCCAAACAGCCACAGTTATAACAGTTATTTCCTTAAAATTACAATCCTTAAGTTTGCAGCTCCTGTTTGAATAGTTGACATCTGTGGTTTCTGGTGCTAACGGCAAGTGTGTTTTAATAACATAGATCCCAGAGTTCTGTTTGAA